>NC_066583.1:620536669-620869169 GCF_024323335.1 Lathyrus oleraceus
TTTTTTTATAAATAAAAGAAGTCAATTTTTTCAAAAATAATAAAAAACGTGATTTTTTTTGAAAATGAAAGAAAATGACTTTTTTTGAAAATAGGAAAAAAAGTCTTTTTTTTTGGAAAATAAAAAATAATCGAGTTTTTTTTCGAAAAATTAAATCATTTTTTTTAAAATTAAAAAAGTTAATTTTATTTGAAACAAAATTAATTTTTTCTGAAAATATAAAATTTGATTTTTTTCAAAAAAAAATGATTTTTATGAAGAAAAAAATCAAATTATTGTTTTTTAAAAAGTCAATTTTGTTTGAAAAAAATTTGATTTTTTTCTTTAAAAGGTCAACTTAAAAAATTATTGAGCCTTAAAGCCTTTTACTTAAATTTTATGGGCCTTTAATTTTTGGGATCTATATATTTTGGGGCTTATTTATTTTAAAAATTTTGAACCCTTATATTTTTTGGGCCTTAAAAATTAGGCTACATACCCTTAAATTGACAGTTCCATATACAAGTGTTCTCAAAAAAAACAATGCGATATTAACATACTTGTAGCTTTTATGCTGTCTTCACCACCAGAAGAGCATTAACTTTTAAAACCTCTTTATAGTAGGTTTAGTTCCAAGTGTATAAACCAAATAACAAGAGCAAGAACTTAATTATGCAGTTAACTAGGAGGAGTGATTAACTTAACCCACTATAGCGTATTAGACATCATCCTTTAGCAGCATACAATTTGATATTCCCTTATTTACTCGGGGAAAACTCATATGCATATTAAAATTAAGTGCTAGTCATTATCCCTTAACAACTGCATGATCAAAGTGTTGTCCTTGTTGGTGCAAAGGTAGAATATATGATGAATGGAAATATTCTTATTCAGAGAATGATGGCTACAAAAAGGATTGAAAGTTACAATGATTGACACCCTATTTATAAGCCTCTAACAAACTTAAATATGAATCAAATCTAATATTTAAATCTAATATCTAACAAACTTAAATATGAATCAAATCTAATATTTAAATCTAATATCTAACAAACTTAAATATGAATTAAATCTAATAATTAAATCTAATACCATCCCTTAATTCATATTCCATCAAAACTTGTAACACCAATTCCATCCCTTAATCTGAGAAATTGATCAGTCTTGATAGCTTTCGTCAGAACATCTGCCAACTGCTTCTGAGTGCTGCAGTGTACAACTTCTAACACTCCCCTCTGAACTTGATGTCTCAGAAAATGATACTTGGTCTCAATGTGCTTGCTTCTCCCATGCAACACTGGGTTTCTGGCAAGATTGTTTGCAGACTTGTTGTCAATCATCAGCTTCAGAGGTTTGTTTACTTTAATCTTCAGATCCTGCAATAGATTCAGAATCCACACAGCTTGGCATGCAGTAACAGCAATCTTACAATTCTTCAGATCAAATCTCTTCAGAAGTTCTAATTCATACTTGAGCTGATGCAAAATAATACCTTTCTCAGAGTATCTGAACTCCATCCCTAGAAAGTATGTCATTTTGCCTAGATCAGTCATTTCGAATTCATTCATCAGAACTTTCTTGAACTTGGCTATCTCTTGTTCAGAACTTCCAGTCTTGTTTCTCTCTATAGCATCAAGTTCTTCTTTCATGGCCTTCAGCCAGAGCTTCTGCTTAAGAGCCTCTTCTGTACTTATGGGTTCAGAGTCTACTAACATGGCACACTGAATAACTTCTCCTTCAGAGTCTACTTCAGTGTCTTTCAGCATGTCAAATTCTGCATATCTTCTGGGGATGTTTCTGATTCTTTGTGGTCTCTGAACTTGTTCAGAGTCTTGAGCTTCAGAGTTTCTAGCTTCAGATGGTTGACTTCCTCCAGAGCTTTGACCATCTTCAGGGTCTGGCATATTTCCAGAGTCTGAATTGCCACCAGAATCTGGATTACCATCAGAGTCTGGGTCATCAGAGTCTGGATCATCAGAGTCACCTTCATCTTCTGAGTCTTCTCCAGAGTCAGAATCACTATCAGAATCAGAATCAACGTCAGAGTTTACTCCAACCTCAGAAATTCTGAACACTGACCTTTCTTCAGAGGTTCTAACATCAGAGTCAGATTGAGACTTATCCCAATTCCAAACTTCTGATTCCTTCACAATCACATCTCTGCTGAATTCAATTTTATTGGTTTCTGGACAATAGAGCTTATATGCACCTGTACTGTGGTACCCTATCAGAATCATCACTTTGCTTCTATCATCCAGCTTCTGTCTTCTGGCTTCTGGAACATGTTTATAGCAAACAGAACCAAACACCTTCAAATGACTAACACTTTGCTTATCTCCAGTCCACTTCTGTATTGGAACTATTTCCTTCAACTTCTTCGTAGGACAACGGTTGAGTACATACGTTGCAGTGGCAACAGCTTCTCCCCAGAGCTTCTGAGGAAGTTTCTTCTCCTTTAGCATGCTTCTCACCATATCAAGCAAAGTGCGGTTTCTTCTTTCAGCAAGACCATTGTGTTGAGGGGTATAAGGAGCAGTAACCTCATGCTCAATTCCATTCTCCTCACAGAATTTCTGGAATTCTTTGGAGTTATACTCACCTCCACCGTCAGTTCTAAGAATCTTCAACTTCTGACCACTCTGATTCTCAGCCTTCATTCTGAACTTCTTGAATTCATCAAACACCTCGTGTTTAAACTTAATAAGGGATACCCATGTCATTCTTGTGAATTCATCAACAAATAACACAAAGTATTTATTCCCTCCAATCGATGCTACTGGAAATGGACCACACACATCAGAATGTACAACTCCCAAGGCATGTTTTGCTCTTGGAGCAGTTTCTGACGCAAATGGCAATCGTGGTGTTTTCCTTCCATGCAAACTTTGCATGACTTTTCAGGCTTCTTAATTGCAGGAATTCCATGTACCAACTTCTTTGAATTCAGATGTTTTAAGCTTCTGAAATTCAAATGACCAAATCTTCTGTGCCACAGCTCACTCTCCTTCTCAGCACTTGTTGCACTAAGACATTCTGAGTCTGCAGTTCTGACATTCACCTTGAATGTTCTATTCCTTCCCTGTTCTGACTCCATAATCAACTTCTGATTGCAGTCATACAACTTCAGAAGATTGTCTTTCATGGTAACTGAAAAACCTTTCTCAATTAATTGTCCCACACTCATCAGATTGCTTCTGATGCCAGGTACATACCACACGTTCTGAATCAATGCTGTTTTCCCATTGTTCAGAATCACTCTGACATTTCCCATACCTTCTGCATTAAGATATTTGTCATCAGCACATCTGATCTTTGTCCTTTTTTCAGAGTCAAAGTCAACCAGCCATTTCTTGTTTCCAGTAATATGATTTGAACAGCCAGTGTCCATATACCACCAGTCTATCAGATCCATATCATCAGATTCAGAGGCCATCAATAGCACAGATTCGTCATCAGAACTTCTGGCTATATTTGCTTCTTCTGATTTTCTCTCCTTGTTTGACCAACAGTCTCTAGCAAAATGACCAAACTTCTTACAGCAGTAACATTGGATTTTCTTCTTGTCATACTTCTCTTTTCCCTTCTGAGCATTTTTTTGTCTATCAGAGGTTGAGCTTTCTGACTTCTGACCACCATCAGATCTTCTCCTGGCTTCTGACTGCTTCTGATACCTCCTATCAGAAGTTGCTTTCAGAGCCTGCTGCTCTACTTCCCTTTCAGAAGTTCTCTCAGTCAAACGCAACTCTTGCGCTTCTAGACTGCTCTGCAGCTCTTCAATTCTCATGGTGCTCAGATCTTTAGAATGTTCTATTGCTACCACAATGTAATCAAATTGAGAGGTAAGGGATCTCAATACCTTCTCCATGATTGTTTCTTCAGAAAGAGTTTCTCCACACGCTTTCATCTCATTAGTGATCAGAATCACTCTGGAGATGTATTCAGAAACTTTCTTATTATTCTTCATGTTGAGATTCTCATATTGCTTTCTCAAGGACTGAAGCTTCACCTTCTTCACTGATGCGTCACCACCATAACATCTAACCAGTGTGTCCCACGCAGCCTTTGCTGTCGTTGAATCTGCAATCTTCTCAAACACATTTACATCAACACATTGATGAATGAAGAACAATGCTTTCTGATCCTTCTTCCTTACTTCCTTCTGCGTGTTTTTCTGTTCATCCGTCGCATCTGCTGCTACCGGAACATAACCATCAGTGACAAGATCTAGAACATCTTGAGCACCGAACAGTACACGCATTTGGATCATCCAACGATTCCAGTTTTTACCGTCAAATACTGGAAGTTTGGTGTTCATGTTGCCGTTTCCGTTCATCTTTCTACCTTGCACAATACACTCAGATTTCTCACACAGTGTTTCCCAACCACAGAATTAAAATTCTGATCAGATTTTGTTCAAGATTCAACACGAATCTAAGAATCAAAATCAAACACACAAGACCTCACGTTCACTCGTGTTTCCCGTGTTTCCCAATGAATCTGAACCGGAGCTCTAGATACCAATTGTTGGTGCAAAGGTAGAATATATGATGAATGGAAATATTCTTATTCAGAGAATGATGGCTACAAAAAGGATTGAAAGTTACAATGATTGACACCCTATTTATAAGCCTCTAACAAACTTAAATATGAATCAAATCTAATATTTAAATCTAATATCTAACAAACTTAAATATGAATCAAATCTAATATTTAAATCTAATATCTAACAAACTTAAATATGAATTAAATCTAATAATTAAATCTAATAGTCCTTCTATGACTCGTCACTCAAGGTATCCAACTCCGCAATAGCCTCATCAAAAGTTTGTTTGGTCAAATAGCAAGCCCTGTAAATTTTAATAATGACATTTAGACAAGAGCTAGAAAAAATAGTAATTAACATAGTATGAGAAATGTTGGAGACCAATTATGTACCTTTTAAGAGAGTTTATAATCTCATAATAAAAGATTGAGATCAGTGTTTACAAAAGAAACAACACTATACTAGACATATTTTTGGCACAAGTGAACACACACACTACCTACAAAAGAAACAACACTATACTAGACATATTTTTGGTATTTTGGTTAGTAAACAAAATAAAATAAAGCATGATATAATCAAGTGTGCTTGGTGATCTCTCCTAATGCAAACCCAATGAATGAGGGGTAAGGAGGATACCAAGGTGTGATCTCCAAAGCCAATGCAAATGATGAGATAGCATGAGGGATCTTAGGGTCAAAATTGGGGTCTTACAACCTCCTCTTGTAAATCATCATGCAAGAAAGCATTCTTCACATCTAATTGAAACAAGGTCCAGTAGTGCTTGGCAATAAGAGATATAATAATACAAATAAATGAAATTTTAGCCATATAGGAAAAAGTATCAGTATAGTCAACTCCATATGTTTGGGAATATCCTTTAGCAACTAGTCATGCTTTTAAGCGGTCCACAAGGCCAATTGGATTCATCTTGACAATATAAACCAATTTTCATCAAATAGCTTGAAGAAAGAGAAACTAAATCCCAAGTGTAATTATGCTTAAGATCTTTCATTTCCACCTCCATAGCCTGTCTCTATCCATCATGATTAATAACATCTAAAAGAGATTTAGGAACATAAATAGAATCTATGCCAGCAAAAAAGGATTTAGAAGTAGATGAAAAAATACAAGAAGACATATAATAAGAAATAGGATAAGTACAAGCATGTTTAACTTTGTGTAAGGCAATTGGAAGGTCATTTGCAGAATCTGCAGGAACTAGAGAGGGTAGATGTTGAATATATTTTGGGGTATCCTCTCTTGAAACCTAGGGAAGACGAGAATATGTGTGCTAAAAGAACTTGAAACTTGTTGCAATAGGAGTTGGAAGGATTGATAGGACTCAACAAAAAAGGATGATCTTCAAAGATGAGACATCAGCTGAAACCAGATAACGACTAAGATTTGGGGAAAACCAACGATACCCTTTTTGGTCACGAGAGTAACCTAAAAATACATACTTAGATCAATTTGGATCCAACTTAGTTAGCTGCGAATGAACATCAAACACAAAACATGTTTAACCAAATATTTTAGGGGGTAAAGAAAACAAAGAATCAAAAGGAAAAAGGATGGAATATGGGATAACACCATTTAAAACAGACGATGGCATGCGATTAATTAGTGGGCAGTAGTGAGTAGTGCATCTACCCATAAAAAGTTTGGAACTTTCATCTCAAACAACAAAGCTCATGCAACTTCCATTAACCAATAACACTCACGATTTTAACTCGAAACTGCACAAAAATACACCATATCAATGTAGAACACCACCAAAACTCCACAAACAACCGTTTAATCCACCAAACTTCTATCAAATCTAAATAAACCATAACATGTCTGCTAACAAAAACACACGTTTCAGATGCTCACGAAAAGGCATTTTAAAACATGGATTTCTCTAAACTTTAAATTTCTCATGATTCAGTCTCCGTAATTTTTGTTCAGTCCTCTAGCATGCAAAATGTGTTGTGATATAATCCAAGTTGTAGCCCAAGTTGGTTAGGGTTAAAGTTTGTTATGTTAGTTACTTAGTATACAAATAATATAGTTGTATATATACACATAATTGTAGTTCAATTTTAATAGCTTTCAATGATAACAATTCATCAATTACTTTTCATTCTCTCTTTCATTCCTTCTCTCACTCAAACTGCCTCACGCACTAACAAATTGGTATATAAAGCTTCTATTTCGTGTTCTTGATCGTGTTTTCAAGAACTTCACGTTCCTGGTCTGAGATGGCATGAGGGATCTTAGGGGTCAAAATTGGGGTCTTACAGCTGCCCTTATTCATATGTTTATGCATCAATATTTTTTTTGAAATTGTCATCTATATTTAGGGGTTGATCATTGTGGATTTCACGATGTTTCCAAATTATTTTACCGATCTATTGAATCTCATTTAGTCATCCTTCTTGGTCGTGCAATACAGTTAAGTAGTAACCGACATGGCTATCTCTAACTCTTTGGGTCAGAGACATGATTCAATGAGGACAATCATGATCTCCTATAGGAATTGGCTTACCGTATAAGGATAAATGAATGATTATGTCAGTACAAGATTACTTATTATATAAAAATATGAAAGTATTATTGTTATACTGACCTAATATAGGCACTCTTAAACATTTTTTCCTTTCAAGGTGTTTTCCTTGTATATGTGAATAAAACTCATTCCATGCAAGTAATTTTATTAATTTATATTTATTAATGTTGTAGCATGTGTGTAACAATTGTATCTCTCATAACAAATATATTTGAAGCATAATTGTCCAATACCTCCAACAAATTCATTATGAAAAGTACACCATCAATCAGAGTCATTAGATTAGAAATTTATATATATTTGCATATAAGGATTAATATAATGAACTCATAAGTGCTTATGGTGATGTGATAGTTAAAGATGATGCAAAATGTTGAAGATCTTGAGAAAGATCAAGATGATACGGAGGTGGAGATTTTGTGTAAGTTGAAAATAATAGTCTTGAGAGTGTTGGGGGTGATATTGTATACCTATCACTAAGGTGTACAATATTTTATGCAATATTTTAAATAATTTTTTGATATATAATTTTGAGAGCGCCAAGAATGATAATCCAGACCTAATCAATAATTGTTGAGAATGTAATTCATAGTATCGAAGCATGATACTGTCGAAACACCTAGGTGTCGAAGTGTCGAAGTATTGAGGAGTTAGCCTCAACATGGATTTTTACTTACGCCAAATTTTATAGTGTTAGCAGAATTAGGTATTTTGGGATTTGCTTGAGGATCAAGTAAACCTAACTATATAAATAGAGAGTAACCCCTATCATTATAAAAATCACATACTTGCACTTGCAAAGAATAAAATTCTCAGTTTGAGAGCAGAGAGAAACTCTGCAGAAATTTCTTCTTCTTCTTCCTTATTCAAAAACCCTAATCTCTCTTTCTTCCCCAATTAAATTTTGTTTCTTTTCATCACCATTGTGCACCGAAATATTGTAACCAACGTTGGTTGATTCACTCAAGTGAAGAGGGGCGAACAAGAGGAGTAATCAATCAGAAAGATTGATTCTTGTTCATCAAGATTTTATTCAAAATTTTATATAGATTTTGGTGAATTTCTTGAAGGGAAATAGGTGAATTTTCAACATCTGGTATCTAGAGCACTAGCTGAGCGATTCGTGGGAAGCAAAACACGATGGTGATGAATCATCTGAACGGGTATTTTTCGGAGAGTCTCCCAATTATGAAGAATTATAATTATGAGAATTGGTGCAAGCATATAAAGGTTATATTTTTCTATCAAGATCTTTGGGATCTTATGAAAGAGGGAGTGACACCACTTGCAGCAAACGCGACGAACGAAGAAAAGACTGCATACAAAGAATTGAAGAAAGATTATAAAGATATCTTTATAATCCATCAATGTGTTGATGCAGACAATTTCAAGAAGTTTAGTGATGTTGAATCAAAGAAAGAAGCATGGGAAACTCTTGAAAATCATTTGGAGGCGCAAAAAAGGTTAAAGAAGTGAGGTTACAAACTCACAAAAGAACATATGAATTTCTTCAGATGGAACACAATGAAAGCATAACTGATTTTTTCACTAGAGTTACAAAACTGGTGAATCAAATAAAGGTATGTGGAGAAGTGTTGATATCAAGATCAGTTGTTTCAAAGATCTTGAGGTCATTAGCTTCAAAGTTTGACCACGTGGTAGTAGCTATAGAAGAGTCAAAAGATTTATCAACATTGACAAATGAAGAGCTTCAAGGGACACTTGAATCTCATGAACAAAGAATGGTTGAAAGAGCTGCAGGAAAGTCGAACAATGATATGGCTTTGCATGCGCAATCAACAAGAGAAAAGAAAGGTAAAAGGAAGTGGTTCGACAACAAAAGTAAAGGAGGCTACAAAAATTGGATTGGTCGAATCAGCAAGAATGGGGTTGGTGGAATTAGAGAAAGCCTGCATACCAAAGCAACCAAAAAGGTTGTGTTGCAGGTAGAGGAAATGACGGTGGTCGAAAACTTGACAAAAGTCACATTCGGTGTTTTAATTGTCAGAAGTATGGTCACTACTCTAGTGATTGTCCTGGAAAAAAAGAATCAAGATAATGATGCAAAGTTTACAAAGCATGAATAAGAAGAGATGTTGTTGATGATCACAACAAGAGATGAAGAAAGATTTCAGGACCAATGGTACTTGGACTCAGGATGCTCATCACACATGACTGGTAGGAAATATTCGTTTGTCAACATGAAACCCTTAATGAAGAACATGGTAAAATTTGCAAATGACAATACTCTAGAAATTGAAGGTATTGGTGATGTTCTGATTATGAGAAAAGATGGCAAAAGGTCAGCAATTTCCAATGTAATGTACATACCAGGCATGAAAAGCAATTTTCTCAGCATATGGCAGTTGGTCGAAAAGAACTACAAAGTGTCGGTCGAAGATAAGATTATGATAGTTCTCGAATCAGGTGGAACGTTAATATTGAATGCACCTATGTCTTAAAATAGAATCTTCAGGATTGAACTTAATGTGATGGAGCACAAGTGCCTTGCAACTACAGCTAGCAGGGATGATGGATATGGCATTATAGGCTTGGCCATCTCAATTTCAAAGACATCGAAGATATAAAGAGAAGAAATATGATTTTAGGGTTACTAGAAATTGACATTCCAAATGAAGTTTGTGAGGAATGTGTGCAGGCAAAGCAACACAAGAACAACTTCAACAAGGATGCAAGAAGAAAGTCGAAGGCGAAGTTGGAGGTAACATATACTTTGTCACATCCATAGATGATTTCAATCGAAAATTATGGACTTTCCTGATCAAGAAGAAGAGTGAGGTGATTGAGGTATTTGCCAAGTTTAAATTTATGGTCTAAATACAAAGTGGTCGAAAGATTAAGATTAGGAGGATTGATGGCGGTGAAGAATATGTGTCAAAAGACTTCGACATGTTATGTAAGAAAGAAGGGATTGTGCATGAGGTGGTGCCACCATACACTTCACAACATAATGGAATTGTAGAAAGGAAGACTATAACCATGATGAATATGGTGAGAAGTATGTTGAAAGGCAAGCATCTACCCAAAGAATTATGGGGAGAAGCTGTGTTGACTATAACATATACTTTGAACAGATGTCTGTCGAAGAATCTAGATGGAATCACGCTAGAAGAATGTTTGTCTAGTGTCAAGCCTTGCTTGAGTCAACTGAAAGTTTTTGGATCCATAACACATAGACTTGTGCGAGATCACTTGATAAGAAAACTTGATGACAAGTCGATTCAGATGATCCTAATAGGATATCATTTGACTGAGGGGTTATAAGTTGTTCGACGTAGTGAACAAGCAAGTAGTTATCAGGAGGGACGTGATCATAGATGAGTTTAAGGAGTGGGATTGGACTGAAAATGTCAAGAAGGATTCAGTGAGAATCTTATGTGAAGAATCAACAAGTGAAGTCAAAAGAGAAGTTCGATAAAAATAAGTCAGAGGTCAAGCAAGCACAAGCAGACCTGAATGGAATAGATACATGCCTGCAAGTTTGCAAGAATATGTGATTACATCATATGATGTGGTCGATGATGAATATGAGCTGGTACACTATGCTTTCTATGCATATGTCAAACCAGTCAATGCAACTGAAGCATTGAAGGATTCGAAGTGGGTGAGAGCAATGAATGAGGAACTAGAGTCCATCGTAGTCAACAACATTTGGTCACTTGTCGAATTTCCTCAAGACAAGAAGGAAATCGATGTGAAGTGGGTATACAAGGTGAAGTTGAATCCCAAAGGTGAAGTAACTCGCACAAGGTAAAGCTTGTGGAGAAAGGATTTCTTCAAAAGGAAGGAACCGACTCCGATGAAGTTTTTACACATGTTGCTATAATAGAAATGATCAGGTTGGTTGTTGGTCTAAAAAACATGAATAACTAACACATATGTTAGATGGATGTGAAATGTGCATTCCTGAATGGGCCCTTAGATGAAGAAGTTTATGTTGCATAACTAGCTGAATTTGTGAATCATGGCAAAGAAAACAAGATATACAGGCCGCATAAAGCCCTGTATGGACTTAAGCAAGCTCCAAGAGCTTGGAATAAGAAGATAGACAGTTTTCTAAGGGAGAAGAAAATTGTGAAGTGTTGAACTAAGTATGGAGTATATGTAAGAAGAAGAAATAGTTAGTTGCTTATACTATGTCTCTATGTTTATGACATGTTGATAACAGGAAGTTGCAAGAAGGAGACTGAAGATTTTAAACATGACCTAAGTGAGGAGTTTGAAATGTCAGACTTGGGAAATCTCTCATATTTCCTTGGCATCGAATTATACAAGAGTAGTAGAGGCTTGATGATGCACCAAAGAAGATATGCAGACGAAATACTCAAGAGATTTGAGATGCAAGATTGCAACCCAACTTTGACACAAACTAAGCCCATATTGAAATTGTCGAAAGACACAAATGAAGATGATGGCAATCCAACGCAATACAGAAGACTCATTGGATCACTTCGATACCTTTGTCACACAAGGCTTGATCTAGCATACAATGTAGGTATGATGAGTAGATTCATGCAGAAGCCAAAGGTATCACACCTAGCAGTGACAAAGAGGATACTAAGGTATCTGAAAGGAACTCTCGACTATGGAACTTTTTTTCCTGCAGTTGATGAAGGAAAATAATGCAAGCTACTGGGAAACACCAACTCAAGTTGGTGTAGTGATGTTGAGGATAGAAAATCCATATATGGTTATGTGTTTATGCTAGGTGGTGCACCAGTTGCTTAGATTTCGAGAAATAAACCAGTAGTGGCACTATCGTCGTGCGAAGCAAAGTACATAATTGCTTCTCTATGTGCATGTCAAGCAACTTGGATGGTAAATTTGGTCGAAGAGATTACAGGGAAGAATCATGAAGCGATTACCATGAAGATCGACAACATGTCTACTATTAATTTAACAAAGAATCTGATAGCGTATGGACGAAGTAAGCACATCGAAATGAGGTTCCACTATCTTCGAGAGTAGGCAACAGAAGCGAAGCTGAACTTGAAACACTGCATAATTGAGAATCAGATTGCAGACATCATGACGAAAGGAGTGCATGTCGAAGTGTTTAAGAAGTTAAGGTCTATGATGAATGTATATAGCTTAGACAC
This sequence comes from Lathyrus oleraceus, assembly GCF_024323335.1. Classification (NCBI taxonomy): domain Eukaryota; kingdom Viridiplantae; phylum Streptophyta; class Magnoliopsida; order Fabales; family Fabaceae; genus Lathyrus; species Lathyrus oleraceus. Next base: position 620,548,863 of record NC_066583.1, read on the forward strand.
AATGAATTAGGTGGTGTGTTGAAAATGTAATTCATGGTGTCGAAGCATGTTGTTGTTGAAGCACTTAAGTGTCGAAGTGTTGAGGAGTTAGCCTTAACATGGTTTTTTACTTAGGCCCATTTTTGTAGTGTTAGAAGAATTGTATTTTGGGCTTTGTTTAAGGAGCAAGCAAGCCCAAAATCTATAAATAGGGGGTAAGCCCTATCATTGTAAAAAAAACACATACTCGCCGTTGTAAAGAATAAAACTCCCAGTTTGAGAGCAAATAGTTACTCTACAGAAATATCGTCTTCTTCCTTGGTTGAAAAACCTTAATCTCTCTTTCTTCCCCAATTTAATTTTGTTTCTTTTCGTTACCATTGTGCACCGAAATCTTGCAACTAGTGTTGGTTGAAATTCACTCAAGTGAGGAGTGAAGAACAAGAGGGAATTCAATTGGTGTGATTGATTTTTGTTCATCAAGATTTGGTTTAAATTTCTTCATAGGTTTTTGTGAATTTCTCGAAGAGAAATTGATGAATTTCCAACAAAAATTATTTAAAAATATATAATTAAAAACTAATTACATTTTATACAGAAAATAATATTTTTGATATAATTATTTATGTATAATTAGTTTTTTATAATTCTTAAAATTTTCTTATTTCTATTATGAGATTCTAAAATTTGACCAATTTTTTTTTTATTTCTATTATGAGATTCTAAAATTTGACCAAGCATTGAATTTGATATAGTTAGTTATACTATATCTTTTACTTTTTATTCTAGTTCAAGATCTTTTATATATATATATAATAGATATATATAATATATATATATATATATATATATTATATATATATATATAATATATATATATATATATATATATATATATATTATATATATATATATATTATATAATATATATTATAATATATATATATATATATATATATATATATATATATATATATATAAAGTTGTTGATTTATAAATATTAAAATTTTGTTTATATTAATACAGAATTATAGATATTCATTGTTTGTAAACAGAGATCAAAACCTAAATCAACAAATTACATTCATCTAATTTTATTAAATGTATCAGTTGAGCTAAGCTACCATGTCTATTTCAAAAAAATTCAAAAAAACTGTTTAGGGTTCAAGTTGTATTTCTAGAAATTCAAAGAATTTTTAATGTTATGGGAGAAAATAATTTCTCAAAGATATCATAAACTTTTCGTCCTCGTAATAATTAATTCCGATCTAACTTTGACCGACATATCATATAATTTTAAATTTTATTTTTAATCTTTATATTTACTTTTTAGTCTCTATGAATTACAAAGCCACATGTGCTAGCTTTTAGTCTTCAAAATGAACATTTAAACAATTATATAAATATAGTTAATTAAGCACATTCCTATCTTTTCCAAGAATATCAGTCCTTTATTCATTGACTCGCACATTCATTGCTTCATTGGAACGAATCTAACAGCTATGAATTCACTAGTTTCTTCCTAACTAATTACAAACCAAAAGGAACTACTATATATGTAGAGAACTAAAGAAAGATTGTGGTGATGATGAAGACGATGATTAGTGAAAGAAAGCGATAGCTAGTGTGGGAATCTAATTAGTGACAAGTTGCAGCAATATTGCATGATTTATATTATCGTGGCCCATTAGGCCCAAAGTCACGCACATGAAATTTGCAGTATTTGTGGGGATACATTACTCCATGCAATGCAACAAGGTAGGTCCAACTTTCATTTTCTTTTCATGCACGTGCATGGCTACCTTTTGTTTGTTTAATTATCATTATCTCTCTACAATGTGAGTATGTAGGGTTAAAGCTGCGAAAAATATCGCAAAATGAAGCTGTAAGCTTTTCACATAAAAAGCAAAAAAAGGAAATAATCTGTCAAAAAAGATATAGGGTATTAGATTCCAACACCACTAACATATTGTAATCATTAAAATATGTTAGGGAAACATGAGTTTTGAGAAAGGATTAAAAGCAACTCCATTAACTTCTATGCATACAGTTTGACACAGGGTTCAAAAGTGATATTGCCTCTGTCTCAAATCATGAGCGGGTAGTTCAAAAATCAAAATGGCCTCTAGTGGCTGCTGGTCATCAAAGTTTGAATGAAAATCATGTGTTCCTTAACTTATTTATTTCTGTGAAGGTGTGCGATCTTCTTTAATTTCAGTGTAACAAATATGGCAAAGTATGCTAATTTGGTATAAAAAAATGTTTTTGTTGGAATATGGAAAAAGATAGTAAAACTGAAATACAATATTGTTAAGGACTAGTTTACTCAATTATTCATAGATCCGTCCTCTACCGAGGCAATCGTGGCAAAGGAAACGTATAAAAAATTACAACATATTTTGAAATTTAATCTTTATTACTTGTACATTAAGGAGAGTTCTACTCTGATTATTGTTTCTCCTTCTTTGAATGCTTTGTGGTTAACATCTATTCTAATGTAGTCTCAGAGAGAAGAGGACCTTGTGGAGGGATCTCTCCTCAAGAGGACTATGTTAGGTGGAGAGCGTGGTGTGTCTTAGGCGATTTTAATTATGTTTGTTCTCCTTTTGAAATGGTTGAAGTTAACAAATCTGATTGTTGGACTAGTAATGTGATCTATATTGAATTCAATAATTTTATCATAGAGATGGAGTTCTTTGATCTCCTCTATTTAGGTAGGAAGTTTACTTGGTTCTAGATTGTTGGTAGGGTTTCCAGTTGGCTAGATAAGATTCTTCTTTCTGATGGCTCGTGGGAGATATTGGGGGGATAGCCTCATAGTGTATTTTTCTTATAGATGTTTTAGATCATTATCCTACTATCCTAAGGTATTCAAACCAGTTGTGGGGTCCCAAACCTTTTCAGTTTAAAAATCATTGGCTTTCTCGCTCTCAACTTTCTAAGGCGATCATCAATAGTTGGTCTAGCTATCTGTTCCTAGGTTGGAAAATTTGTGTTTTAAAAGAGAAGCTTAAAGCTCTTAAAGGGTCCCTGAAATTGTGGAGCCAACAAATTTTTGATAACCTTGATTCTCAGATAACTTTTCTTAGAGATGTTGTGAGTGAGCTTGAAATGAGAGTTGAGGATGAAGTTATTTCTATGGAGGATATTTATTCTAGGAGGAAGTCTTTCTCAGATATCTGAGCCTTGCTTCGAATTAAAGATTCCCAATCTTTTCAGAGATCTAGAGTTTAATGGCTTAAGAATGGTCATGCCAATATCGGTTTCTTTCATGACTGTGTTAAAAGTAGTGAAATTTTGTTCTTCAGGAGACAGATGTTGGACCAAATGTTGCAAAAAATTGTCCAACTTTAAAAATCAGTTTAAGAACAGTTTGACAACAATAATAAACAATGTAGAAAGTTGTCAAATAACACAAGAAAATGGTAACCCAGTTCGGTGAAATCATACATACGTCTGAAGGGCACTCTACCCAAGAATGGAAATTCACTACTTCGGATTAGAACACTTAGTTTTAAAAGAACCCCAAACCTTATGAAGTTATATGCCTCTCCCTAATCCTAGTGACTTTCTATTTAGGTTTCCCACTAAATATGAGAACCCATTCCCTTTCTTCAACCACTAACCCCTAATGATCAACCTCAATAATAAGTCTGATTATTGAATTATAACTCAACTAAGACAAACCAACAACTATGCCAAGTTACTGAAATATAGAGTGGTGTACAACAATAGATTCAACACTAATCCTTACTATAACATTAGCGTGGAATACAAGAAAGAAATAACTCACAAACCCTAGGCACTAAGAACTCAGTCTTGTGCACAAAACTCTTGAAAAATATATGAGAATTGAGTCTGGTTAATTAGCAATGTCTTCTGGGCTTTTTCTCCTTGGATAAAGATCTGATTTCATCCAAAAATAAGGAAGATATTGTGTGAGTGCAACTTTCGTTAGATGTATTTTGCATGACGTCAAAACTAGGATACTTTAGCGTTAATGTATATTGGACGGTATCCTCTGGTTCTCTATGTGCATCTTAGAATTATGAAACATAAAAGCATTTGGAAACAAGTTGAAAAAGGTCTCATGCATCAAAATTGTATGAAAAATATTTTTTGTGAAAAATTGCATCATAGGTCGACCTATAGAAAAACATTTCTGCTATAGGTCGCACATCCACTCCATAGGTCGGCACTCATGTTGCATTATTAAATCCTGTAGGTTCTGTTCCATGTGTCGCCTCTTCAGGTCGACACATAGGCAACACATGACCTTCAAGGGAAGAGAATGTGATAGAATCAACATCAAGCCTAGGGTTTGTAGGGTTAGATTGCTACATTTCTCTTGTATTCATACATTTATAAAGTAAGACATATTACACTATCTCAATTCGCATTCAAATTGAGGGCAGACATACCCATAGCGATGTCGATTGGGGAATTTCCTAAATAAATCCTTGTGTACTCTATCTATCTATCTATCTATCTATCTATCTATCTATCTATCTATCTATATATTTATCTATCTATCTATTTATCTACATATCTATCTATCTATCTATCCGTTCATCTCTCTTTTATTTTCGATTTGCAAATTGTTGATTGCATTGATCGTTTGGTCAATTTTGTTTGGATCATAATTTTGAAAACATTTAGAAATTGGTGTTGTTGGATAGATCAAAAACCATTTGGTTATGATTAGATTTTTATAACAACAATACCTCATAGAATTCCAAACATTATTGATCGCACACTAAGTGTTCGACAAATTACTTCGCTTGATTTTTGTGTGATATTCTCGTTGGAGATAGAGAGTCCGTATTACTTTGCATTCAACTAGTTGTGATTAGTTGTTGTTGATAGATTTGTGAATCATTATCATGCTATTGTTGTTAATATGCATATCTGATCTTTTTGATAGCGGGTTTGGTTAGATGATTTTTGATCCGGGATATTTGTAACTTTCTTCTGTGCCATAAAATTTTCAAACTATTTTTTGTCAAGTTTTTAACTCGAGATGTATCCCCCCCCCCCCCCCCCCCCCCCCCCCCCCCCCCCCCCCCCCCCCCGCGTCTAGATCTAGGCCTATCGTCTATCAAGTGGTACCACGAGCTCCGGTTAATTATGTGCTTATTATAAAATGGATACCGAAGCTAAAGCGGCATACAATAGACCACCAATTTTCCTTGGAAAAAATTATAACTATTGGAAAGCTTGTATGCGTATCCATATCAACTCAGATGTTAAGGGTGTATGGAATGTCATCATCAATGGTCCTCATAAAATTATCATGACCAATGGTGAAGGCGTCGTCATACCAAAACCGGAAAATCAATGGAATGATAAGTTGTGGTCTTACGAATGGAAAGAACAAAACATTCTCATATCCGCACTCGGTGTTGATGAATTTTATCGTGTTTCCCATTGTGAATCTGCCAAGGCTATATGGGACGCATTAAAAGTTACCCATGAGGGAACAAATGAGGTCAACAACCTAGAATCAACACATTGAATCAAGAGCTTGAACTCTTTCGTATGAATCATGGTAAAACCATTGCCGAAATGTAAAAGAGGTTCACAAATCTTATTAACCGGTTAAATGCTCTAGCTAAGCCTATTTCCAATGAAATTTCTACGAAGAAGGTTTTGAGATGTCTTAATAGGGAATGGCAACCCAAGGTCGCCGCAATCAAAAAGGCTAATGATCTTAAAGTACTCGATCTCACTACTTTGTTTGAAAAATTGGAAGAACATGAGCAATAACTCACTTGCTTGGAAAACACGAAAAAGATAATGAGAAGATGGTATAGAATGAGAAAGGTAAAGACAAGGTGGAAGAGAAGAAGTCTATTACTATAAAGACTTATAGCTAAAAGTCCTCATATATTGAGCAAAGTTATAGTGAAATAAGAGATGACAAGAACTCTGATGATGATGACATGAGATTGTTTTTCAAAAGGTACCAAAGGTATATAAGGAAGAATGAAGTCAAGAACTTAACCAAGTTTAGAAGGGTAGAAAAATCCTCAAGGGAAGATGAGAGCAAGAAAGGTAATCTTATAAGTTCTTTCTATAATTATGGAGAATTTGGTCACTATAGACCGGAATTTCCTAAGATTAAGAAAGACAAAGACAAAGGATATCACAGGAAATCTAGCAAGTCTAGAAGAGCCTATGTTGCTTGGGAGAGCGCAAGTGATTCCTCAAGTGATGAAAGCTCTACTTCAAGTGTAGAATCGGACCAGATTTTCCTCATGTCAAATAGAAAGAAGAAGAAATATGTAAGTCTTTCTAAGCTTGAAACTATTAATGATTTGTCTTATCTTCAATTACAAAAAGCCTTTAAAGATCTTCATAGAGAGACCTTAAATTCCTTTAACAAATTAGCTTCACATGAAAAAGTATTTCTACACCTAGAAGCTAAAGTGTTAGAATTGGAAAGGAAGTTGGAAGATATTAACAAATCTATGATAAATATTCAAAATGACAAGAATGAGAATGAAAAACCTTCAAGGTTTGATTGTGAATCTTGTCATGATTGGCAAAAAAGATATAAATTCTCTTCAAGTCAAGTTAGACAAAGCCTTACAACCAAAGATTACATTTTATATTGTTCCATCAAATTATGAAAGGTCTTTAAACCATTCATATAAGAAGTATAAATTTGTCAAAAAGGAGTTTAATAGAAAAAATACATCTCATCAAGACTTATCTTGTCATTGTTGTTGCAAGAAAGGTCATACTATTGAAAAATGCAAATTTAGGAAACGTTTTGTTCCTAAAGGAGCTTTTCAATGGTTGCCCAAATGCAACTTTGTTTTCACTCACCCAGAAGGACCCTATGAAGATTGGGTACCTAACACTTATTGTTCATTTTACATGATAAATGTATTGGGTCTATGAAGAGAGTATGGGATCTTGCTTATGGATGCTAAAGATACGTGACGTGTTACATCTCCCTATTTCGTTGACTTTGTGGCCAGGAAGAATGGTTATATGACCAAAAGGAATCAACACCTAGTGTTCTTTAGTTGGTAAAAATGTGTTGATTACTATTAATGTTTATCCAAGAAATGTCAGGATATGTGTTTCTTTTCATGATATAGGTATATCTTCACAAGACATTCTCAATGAAACCGAAAAAGGAATTGATCAGCCTAAAGCGGTGGAAAGAGAGAAAGAGAAAGATAACGATTGTGAAAAGGAGAAGGTTGAAAATCCAACTACATTGGACGATTTTAAATTGGATAATCTCCAACGATCATCAAATTAATAATCTTATTAGATACATTATTAATCACACTTTCAAGTACTTTGGCATAAATAAAAGATGTAAGATCGTTGTTATCTAAAGAGTTTCTGACACGTTTTTCATTTATTCCAACTTTCATTCGAAATTATTTTATGGCATGCTTGTGCATCCTTTGTCATTTGTACGGTGAGGTAATATCTTTTCAACTTTCACTTTGTATAGAAGATCCTTCTGTTACCTATTTATTTTTCAATGGTATATGATTTACTTTATGTATGATATATGTTATGAGTGCTCACTTCTGAAAATTTCAAGTGATAACCAATGTGTGTTTCATTTAAAATGATTGTAGTGACCTTATCTAAATATCTTCACATGTAGGTTATACCTCATACTAGCTTATGCTTGCTCCAAATATTTCAAGTTAGGTTGAATGGACGTGAAAAGTGTGTTCCTTAATGGCTATAGTAATGAGGAAGTGTATGTAGCTCAACCTCCCGGTTTTTAAAATCACGAGTATCCTAATCATGTTTACAAACTAAAGCGAGCTTTATATGGTCTCAAACAAGCACCTTGGGCTTGGTATGAGCGACTTAGTAAGTTTTTGATTGATCAAGGGTACTCTAGGGGAAAGGTAGATACTACACTTTTTATTAAGCATCAAGGAAAGCATACTCTTTTAGATATTTATGGCGATGATATCATTTTTGGATCCACTAACATGCAACTTGTCAAGGAGTTTTCTAAGCTTACGCAGGATGAGTTTGAGATGAGTCTTTTGGGGGAGTTGAATTACTTTCTTGGACTTCAAATCAAGCAACTTAATGAAGGGACATTTGTGTGTCAAACCAAATATTGAAATGAATTAATAAAGATATTTGGTATGAAATATGCAAAGTCGAATGACACTCCGATGCCTATAAATGGAAACTTGGAAAGGTATGAGAATGGTAAGGATGTTGATGTGAAGAAGTATATAGGTATGATTGGTTCTCTTTTATATCTCACTGCATCTAGGTTGGATATTATGTTTAATGTGTGTATGTATGTGCGCTCGTTATCAATCGGCTCCTAAGGAATCTCATTTAAAAGCCATAAAATGCATTCATATGTATCTTCATGGTACTTCTAAGTATGGGTTTTGGTATTCTAAGGGAAACGATTGTAATTTGGTTGGTTATACCGATTCCAATTTTGCGGGTTGCAAATCGGATAGGAAGACTACTACTGGAACTTGCCACATATTTTCAAATTCCTTAGTAAGTTGGCATAGCAAGAAACATGTTTTCATTGCTTTGTCAAGAACCGATGCGGAATACGTAGCGGCCAGTAGTTGTCGTGCTCAAATTTTATGGTGCAAACAACAACTATTTGATTTTGATATTAAACTACAATGTATTCTTATTATGTGCGACAACACTAGTGCTATTAATCTAACCAAAAATATGGTGCTACACTTTCGCACTAAGTATATTGAGATCCGTCACCACTTCCTATGTGACCATATTGAGAAAGGAGACGTCGTATTTGAGCATGTTGATGCAAAAATAAACTTGCGGATATCTTTACAAAACATTTGCGACCGAACCGTTTTTTAACATTCGAAGGGAATTAGGGATACTTGATATATCAAATCTTTCCTAAATATGATTTGTTGCATTCACTTTATATACTTTTTCTCTAACTCATTGGAAGTTCAATTACGTAAGAGTGAATCTGTGAGCAATTCATTACCGATTTAATATTGTTCCATTTTCCTTTTTCTCTTTTTGTAAGTAAGCTTTTACTTTTGCATGTTGCTTATGTCCCAAATGATTTATATTTTTGATGTATGAAATGGTTCATAAATGTTCACTTCCAAAAATTTATATTGATGTATGTCAACTTATATGCTTATAGTGACTTTGTGCTATTCTTTATATATGCTTGAAGTATGCTCTTGGTTCATTGGCTTGTTATCTATTATTGCATGAAATATGGTTGAACATGTTATAATGTTAGCAAAATTATTGTTGTGTGTCATTGTTATGATAACATCTTTATTTTAGTTTGAGTGGTGGTAAATCTATATATCGCCTTGCTAGAGCACATGTGTGTGTAGCATTTCGGGAGAACCAAAGGCATATGTCATGTAATCGTGTCGCTTTTGTAGCAACTCAAGAGTTTTTTTTATTACATTGTATTCTTCATATTTCATACGTTTGTGTTATGTTATTTGGCATAAGTTGTGGCAACCATGTTATATTGTTCCTTTAAAAGCTTTTATTTATGTGTAGGCATTCTTTTTCAATATGAAAATCATTATATATGAATGTTATCATATTGATGTCTTATCTTTGCAAACTTCGTTTGTGTGTTATATTGGTTTATGTATGATTTAAGATACTTTTCATGGATTGCTTTGTTTCTTTTTGATATTGTCATAAGAGAGAAGCAAGATGAAGTTGGGATACATATATTCAGGTGAAGTATTTCATTGAAAACACGAAATGAATTGTCTCAAGTTTTGCCATCATAAAAAAGGGGGAGTATGTGAGTGCAACTTCCGTTAGATGTATTTTGCATGATGTCGAATCTAGGATACTTTAGCGTTAATGTATATTGGACAATATTCTCTGATTCTCTATGTGCGTCTTAGCATTAGGAAGCATAAAAGAATTTGGAAACAAGTTGGAAAATGTCTCATGCATCAAAAATGCATGAAAAATAATTTCTATGAAAAATTTCATTATACGTCGGCACATACGACTACATGTCGACCTATAGAAAAAAAATCTTCTATAGGTCGACACTCATGATGCATTATTAAACCTTGTAGGTTATGTTCCATGTGCCACCTCTTCAGATCGACACATCAGTAACACATGACCCTCACAGGTCGATGAATGACCTTATACAGGTCGACTTATGCGTCGAACAAGTCGGCACATAACTTTCATAGGTCGACCTATGCAACAAAAATTTCCAAAATTTCACAATGTTCTCAAATATTATGCATTCCTTTTTCCTCCAAACATGCATGCATATAAATACTTCATACATGCATCATTTACTAGTAAGGTTTCTAGTGAGTAAAACCTATACAAAATCGGGATTTCAAAGCATTATCATCATCTTTAATCTCTCTTCTATGCATACATACAATCAAACTATACATAATCATATTTTGATTGGGTGCCATCTAGATTATGGTTGATAACGTCCAATTTAGGTTTGTTGTACCATAATATTGGGTTGGGAAATTTGAGGATTTCAAATGAAAAAACCACTGTGGGGTTTTGCTTCAAGATCTTTAGGGTTTGAAGGTTTTGGACAAGATTATGCAATCTGAATCCAACCGAGTGAAGTCTTTGAGGAATGAGAGGTTCTTGGCAAAGAAGTAGCGTGGGACGATGGATCGCATTGGTAAATCTTCGGTTTCAACAAGTGTGCGCTTGGAATTAATTCGATCGAGTGAAAGCTTCAAAAACAAGGGGTTTCATTCAAAGAAGTAGCGTGAGATGGTGAATTAAAGTGGTATTGTTGGTTACTTGATCAATCTTTGATCAAGGGAAGAGAAGGTGGGAGAATCAACCCCAAGCCTGAGGTTTGTAGGGTTGAATTGCTACATCTCTCTTGTATTCATACATTTGCAAAGTATGATATATTACACTATCTCAATTCTCATTCAAATTAAGGACAAATGTACCCATAGCGAGGTTGATTGGGGAACTACCTAAAACGTTCCTTGTGTACTCTCTCTCTCTCTCTCTCTCTCTCTCTCTCTCTCTCTCTATATATATATATATATATATATATATATATATATATATATATATATATATATATATATATATATATATATATATATATGTATATTATTTTCTGATTTGCAAATTGTCAAATGCATTGATTGTTTGATCAATTTTATTTTGATCATAATTTTGAACACATTTTGAAATTGATGTTGTTATGTAAATCACAAACCCTTTGGTTATGATAGGATTTTTAGAACAACAATATCACATATAATTCCAAACATTATTGATCGTACATTAAGTGTTCGACAAATTGCTTCACTTGATTTTTATGTGATATTTTCATTGGAGATAGACTTTCCGTATTACTTTGCATTTAACTAGTTGTAATTACTTGTTGTTGATTAATTTGTGAACCATTATCATACCATTATTGTTAATACGCATATCTGAGCTTTTTGATAGTGGGTTCGGTTAGACGATTTTTGATTTGGGATATTTGTAACTTAATTTCGTGCCATAAATTTTTCAAACTATTTCTTGTCAAGTTTTTAACTCGAGATCTATTTACCCCTTAGATCTAGGCCTATCGTCTAATATATTGTTGAGATTTGTTGCTCCAAATCAGCTCCACAAAATAAGATTTGATTTGATTTGAATTCAAATTTAAATCTTCTAGATTTAACTTTAACTAATTAACTAATCGAATAAATCTAATTGCTAAAAAAATATCAATAATTTTTGTTGCACACATCATCAAAAAGACATTCCATGTAACCTAAAAATTCGCGCACATATTGCCATCCTTGTTCCGTATACAATGGCCAGATGTTGCACACATGTTGGGACATCACTTCCCACATGTGTCCTTCTGCTCCAAAACAGCTTGAAACCTCCATTGTTTTTTTGCATAATGCAACCAATCCAAAATGAACAACCCCCCCCCCCCCCCCCCCCCCCCCCCCCCTTCGACAAATATTGGAAAAATAACATTCTTTAAGAACATACAAGATTTGTAAAAGATATGGTTAAGCAATAACATATCATACACAACAGACCAGAGCACAACCATCAGCAGTATAGATCAGAGTAGCCAGCATCAGAAATAAGTAGCATAGATAGTTACTACACAATAGTTAATGCTCCATTTAAATATCATTTAGTCATGCATGCACACAAGGTTAGTAGTCAGTAGTCACTAGTGACATAAAGAATCAGCACACACAGTCACTTAGTGGGAGATGGCCATATGTCAGGCCATATGCTTCAGCAAGTGTGCACACAGAAATCAGTATGTGCAAGTCAGTAGTCAATACTAAGCACGACACATCATAATATGTCTTCATACACCATAAAAGAAAAAAAAATCAATAGTCAAGTCACTAGTCACACTACTCCACTACACACTCATTACTCCCACTTTTTCCACAATTTTACAAAGGTGTTCCTCATAGATCAGTGGTTAGTATGTTAGCTCATACACACAACAGATCATGGAAAGCCAAAAATAACCAATAGTATAAATATTGAACAAGATGCTAGAGCATCAGGCTAATTATTTGTAACTAGTTTATAAACGTTTATCAAGCCATTACAAATCCATGACAAGGGCCAAAACGAGCTAAGAAATAACCAATAGTACAAATATTGAACAAGATGCTAAAGCATCAGGCTAATCATTTGTAACTAGTTTATAAGACATGTTCATATACAAGGGCCAAAACGAGCTAAGAAAAAACGCCTGGATCAACATCCTTCAGATTTGATCATCCATCCATCCTCTTGAATTCATGTAGGTAACCTAGTCTTCATCAACCTCTGAGTCAAATTCATGAGCTTGAACATGTCTCTTTGTCAAGGACTTCATCTTAGTCACAGATTTCTTCCCAGTAATAGATGGTCCTCATTATGGTCCATCATTTGTTTTCACATTATCACATCTCGAAAAATGTGATCCTTCACGAAGTTGTAGAAATAATTATTCGAACAGAGTCGCCATCGAACTTTTTTTATTCCAAAAGAGAAAAGGGAAAATATCGATAAAACCCTTAAGAAAAAAAGAAAATGTGAAGTCATGGAGAGTGAACTCTCCAAGTTCTAGGAAGAGGTGGGAGATCTTTAGGAGAAGGTCTATTATATTTAGGATTTCCAGGAGAGACGAAGATTCATGGCTCCCTCTCTATTTTGGCTTCTAAAATTGCTAGACTTGGGGCTTCTTTAGAGGCTAAGAAGAAGCGTCATCAAAAATCATTGGCTAAATATATGAAATCCATTCAATAGGAGAAGAAGTATTGGGTTGAAGATCAAAAGCCTCATAATGATTAAGTGGTAAAGTTGAGGAAGAGGTTTGATGAGCCCCTCCAACAAACTTTGGCTAATGTGTATGGGGCCTTCGATCAAGCGGTCGACCAGATCAAGAAGCTTTCCCCATATGCCTTTATCCCCTATGGGGATTTGGATTCGTTCAAGGTTGTATAGGACGAAGCCTTGGTGGACAATTATGGGGAAACGCCCTAGAACGAGGAGGCTTAACATCTTCTTTTTCTTATTTTTTTCTATAATGTTAATTAGGATTTATGCCTTTTTACGGATGACAATATTTAAAGTGTTACCTTTCCTTTTGATGCCTTCATATTCCTATGTATGATATTGTTTATTTAACTCTTTCACAAGCCTCTAGTTTACTGTATGCATGACCTAAGCTTTGAAGATATTTTTCGACCATCTGGTGTTTCTTAGTATTGTACGACTTGAATATTTTCTTTTAACTTTTGACTCCATTTTTTGTTTGATTGTTCCTATGACCTAACACATTTGTCGAACTCTGTGGTATCGAGCAAGAAAAGCAAATCGACAATGACGTGTTGTCGTTCTCAGTTCCGGTCAGGAAGAGTTATAGTTGTTCTTCAGCATCGATAAAAACCATCCTCGACCAAAGGTAAGGTTCTTATCCATGCCTCCAGGTTCGTCTTGGTTACGGGTGGATGTAACACCCCAACTTTTAAATAGAGTATATTATTTAATTGTTATTGTGAATTATTTATTATATCTTATTTGGGTATTTTTTTAGAGTATGACAGTATTTTTGTAATTTACTAATTACTAGGGTTATGATATTTGAGAGCATATAATTAAAATAATATTATTTGGATTATTGCAGATGATTAGGCATATTAATAATTTGGTAATATGATAAAATAATAGAAATTATATATTCCTGATTAAATAATTATTTAAGTTGAGTATTTATTTAATTTAATTAATAATTTAATTGAATAAATGGGAGAATGAGTCATTTTTGCGAATAGAGAAGCGTATGAGGTGAGGGTGAGAGGTTTAGATTAAATTGGGCAAAAAGAGTAATTTTGATAAATAAGGCCATATAAATTCTAAAGTGTGGGGAGAAGTTAGATTTTATAATTTGTTGGCATGCCTGTAAAGGAGGTAGAAGGAACAAAGGGGGTTTCCAGAAGAGGAGCAGAGTCTGGAGACCGTGGAAGAAATCAGTAACATACCTCTGATATCTACAAAAACTCGGCACCACGTGTATTTGAGATGGAGGTGGTGACATTGCATTGCATTTTCATTATGAGTTATTTGGTTGTGCTTGACTGTGATTGAGAATACTATTATATTCGTTATTACTATCATGTTTTGTTGAATTTTACCATTATCATTTGTTAGATGCATTCTCACCCCCTGTTTATTATTATGGCGTCTGTTCTCTTCAGGAGTACAAATAATCATGTACTCAGCAGGAGTAGTTTCTTGTGAGTTGGAAGATAGCCTTGGAGGTTGTCTTCGTTTATTTTATTTATCGATTTTAATTGGTATTTATCTGCTCTGATTTGTAACACTGGGGAAGAGCGTGTTATTTATTTTGGAGATTCCTGCTGAAATTTATTTTCGTTATTTGGCGACTTATTATATTATTGATGTTATGAGGAGTATTTGTTTTCCGCTGCAATTTTGAAACTATTTTCATGAAATAAATGATTTATGTGAAGTAACATTCCTAAACATGTATTATTTTCTCTTTTATATTAAGAGTCGGGGTTTAGGGTGTTACATAGTGATATCAAAGCAGCTCGGTCCGTCCGACTAGGTTTTGTGATTTTATCAGCTTCGTGTTATGCGACATATGTGTAAAATATTGTCGATGCTCGTTTGTTTTTCTTACCGCTTGCTAGCAGAAACGGGATTGAAATAAGTGAGGGATAAGCTTCTACTTCTTTTAGATTCTTCTGGTGTGGAGGATTGGTCTAACAGAATGTTGATTGCAAGAGAGAAAGTGTTGTTGAGTCTATAATTCTTCTTGAACCCGAAATGAGTACTTATTCGAGTTTCATTTTACAGGTCAAGTCGAGATTTCGTCAAGGGAGAACGATCAGGTGTGTGTGATGTTCGCTTCCTTGAGAGTGGAATGCAATGTGGTGACTAAGTGATATGTCAATGATGTATGGGATTCCTGATGTGTTTCCTAAGGACATTGCGACTTGTTGTTAGAGCGAGAAGTTGAGTTTTCCATAGATTTAGTACCCGATACTAGACCTGTGTCAATGACACCATACAAAATGTCTCCAGAAGAATTGATTGAGCTTAAGAGTCACATGGAAGATTTGCTTGATAAGAAATTTGTCAGACCAAGTGTGTCACCTCGGGGAGCTCCAGTGTTACCGTCAATAGGATAAGGTCGCCATCAAGAATAAGAATCCTTTTCCTAGGATCGGCGACCTTATGGATCAATTAGGGGGATCCTATGTTTTCACTAAGATCGACTTGAGGTCGAGTGATCGTCAGATTTGGGTGAAGGATGAAAATATTTCGAAGACTGCTTTCAGGGAACCATACAGTCACTATGAGTACTCAGTGATACCATTTGATGTATCTAAAGCTCCTAGTGAATTTATGGAGTATATGAATAGGATCTTCCACCCCTATTTAGATAAGGTTGTAGTGGTTTTCTTGATGAGATCAGAGAGAGTCATAAGCAGGATGTAGCCTTGGTTGATTGTTTGCCATTAGCTAATGAATACAAAGATTTTAGAGTCGATGAGAATGAGATCCTTAAGTTTCAGGATATAGTTTACATACTTGATGTGCCAAAATTTAAGAAGACTATGTTGGAGGAGAGTCACCAAAGTGATTTGAGTATTCATCCTGGGGCTACCAAAATATACCAATACCTTAAGAGAATGTTTTGAAAAGGGATGTCGCACAGTTTGTATAATCGTGTTTGACTATCATAAGCCAAAGGTTAAGCACCAAAAGTCATCTAGACTATGCAACCATTGGATATTCCTAAATGGAAGTGGGATAATATATCAATGGATTTTGTGACTTGATTACCGAATACTCCATTTTGATTTTCATTAATCAAAATTAAGTATTTGCTTATCGTATCCATAGGGAATGGTGTGATATCAATGTTGTTCAACAGTTAATATAGTGACAATTTTTTGTTCTACCTCTCTTTGACCAGAATTCTGACCATATTCTTGAAGGAGATGGTTAATAACTTGAGCATTTCTCTTGGTAGCTTTACAAAATATTATAAGGTCATCTTCACAAAAAAGAATGGCTATGAATGATTATTCTGCTAAGGAAGACAGAGGATGTCATCGCCTCACTCTTCTAAAGAAGAAAAAAAATCCTGCAACATTTCCATTATTGAGTGTGGAATGGTAAATATATAATCACAAAAATTTTGATCAAAACCAAATTGAATAAGAACTTTAAAAATATATTTCTAATCTAAAGTATCAAAGGCTTTTCTGATGTTTCGCTTCAAAGCCATGCTACCTCTAAAGGATTTATTTTCCAACATATTAATGGCTTCAGTAGTAATCCCGATGCACTCATAAGTATGTTTGCTCTTAGTGAAGTCTCTTTGGTGTCGTGGAATAATTTTAGGAGCTAAGATCGTCAACCTATCTACAATGATCTTAGTAATGATTTTGATTTGAAAATTTTCAAGTGCAAGAGGCCTATACTCCTCTATAGAATCTATTCCATGTTGTTCAGGTATCAAATTTACATTGATTTAATTGAGATTAGGAAGTATCGAACCTTGTTCAAATAATAGAATAATTGAATTGAACACATTAGTTCCTACTATATCTAAATCGGCTTGGAAAAAACATCCCTCATAGCCATGAGGGCCTAGAGCAAAATTACCATCTATATTGTGCATTGCATTCGTAGTTTCCTCTTGCTGATAAATTCTAGCGACATATTCATTATCCGTGTGAATTATAAATTGTGGGATAGTTCTCTCCATGAGATCAATATAACTGCAATTATTTTTTTAGTTACCCAATTTTTTTAGAAGTTAATAACATGATTATCTAATTCAATGCCCTTCTTTAAAAAATATTATCATGCTTTAGTCTAGTGATTTTGTTACTAGAATATCTCAATTATATTATGTTGTGAAAAACCTTTATATTCCTATCTCCATCCTTAAAATGTTTATTCCTTACCTATTTTCTCCAAAACCAGTTCTGCATGTGCAATGCCTTATATAACATAACTTGAGCATTTTTTCCTCCAATTAAAGATCACCATGGTAACATGCACCATTAATCAAATTTTATATCCCGTTAACTTCATATGTAGTTTGAGTTACTTTAAGATAAATATATCCAAAGCCACCTTTGTTACTTTTCTAAAGAATGAGTTTAAGAAATCTTACCTTAGCAGCTAAAACAAACATAAGACAACCAACTACACGAGTATTCAAGTTATCAGTAATAAATTATTTGCATCTATCATCTAGAGTCCAAACCTTGATAAATTTAAATTTTCTAGCCAAATTTAAACCTACATTTATCACAATGGAAAAGAATAGGGTAATGGTTTGAGTGATTCTTAATCAAAGTAGAGCAATTGACCGTGTTCCAATTATCTAGCCAATTCTTATTACAAGTGGCTCTGTAAATCCTAACAAAAAAGTAAGCACCACATTTCCTCCCATTGATCCAAATTTAATAGCTACCATTAGTGTCAAGATGCATAAGCTCGTTTTGATTTGTCTAACTAAGAAAATCATCGGTGGGAGTTTTATTTGGGTGCATCTACAAAATTTCTCATGGAAACCAATAACTGCATTAAAATCACCTAGCATGCACCAATGAATAGGATTGGATTGTTGAAGATTGGTAAGTTCATTCCATAGATGTCTTCGAAACACGTAAGAGTTACTTGCATATTCCGTTGTAATGAAGAATTTAGTTTGATCCACTTCTATAGAAAAATTACACGTTGTTTAGATAAACTCAACACAATGAGATTTATATCTATTTCACAAAAAGCCTATAGGTTTGAATCATGATTATGCCTAAATTTTAATGTAAATCTCTTAAGTCGGATTTTTTTAAGACACAGTAGGGAAACAAGCATAATGAATCATTGGTTCTACAATTAAAAGCAAGTAAGACTTTTTTTATCACAAAGATATTTAATAGCCAACATAATATCAAAGTTTCTTACTCCTCTAACATTACAATAAATGGCCTTCATTTAGCGGTGGTGTGCTTACCCGATATGGCTCAGATGTTAATTTCTATTCTAGGCTGAGTAAGTTTATTCCTTGTCATATCCTTTTTCTTGACCATACTAAATTCTTCCTAATGTTAACCAGGAGGATTGTCTTCATCCCTCCAAAAGTTATTATTCTCCATCAAATGCAAACCATCATAATGAACTCCCACCAAATTTTAACACTATTTTTCATACACATAAGAGAAAGATCAAGTTGCTCCCTTGTATCATCAAATATCTCTTTCTCATTCACCTAATTCTAATACAAATCATTATAAGTATCTACTACTATTTATTTTTCCTTCAAAGAGTTTGTTTATGATAAATGTTCATCATTAGCACTAACCTCATTTTCTGAATGAATAGCCACAACAAAGTTATCCTTCTATATGTTATTCTCAGTAGTATGATTTTCTACCTTATTCAAATCTACAAAGTCAACATTCTCTATGTCATTCACTATGACATTTACATATTCGTCATTTTCTATATCCTTCCCACTTTCATTAACTAACATGGCCTCTCTGGACATTTTAGGCGTGTAACTTGTAGGTTCTTTAATCAAGGGCTTCTCAACATTTTTCTCTTTCAACTTTCAATATTTTTCAAAATTATGACCAACACACACGATGATTACAAAAAAGAGGTAAATTCTTGTATTCCAATTTAACAAAGAACACACAACCCTCTCGTTCAACCAAAATGTCATCTTGAAGAGTATCTGACATATTGAGGTCTATTTGCACACGTGTAAAATGTCCAAAAGTTTTTTTTTCTTATAAGCTCGTCAATTTATAAAGTAGTGTCAATACCAAAAGCAATTGAAAATAAAGCAGTTGGTTCACAATACTCTAGTGGCAAACCATGCATCCTTATCCACACTTTAGTAATTGTAATCTTCAAATTTTCAGGTCTAAAATTTGGCGTTTACGCAGACAAACACACGAGCAAGGGCTTACATTTCATTTCTCCACGCTCCAAATTTTGTTGACATCCTCCCTTGATTTGGATGAAAGTTCAAAATAGTTACGCTCTAAACGACATAATTCCCAATTAGTAATTGAACCGCATAATTTTACGAGATTGTCGCATGTTACCTTAACTAGTGATCAATTTTCTATGTAAATTATTCCTACAACGTTCGAATCCTTTTTTATATGTCTCTTTAAGTATCTTGGTCGAGAGATGCTTACCTTTGAAACAAGGGTTGTCATAATTAGAAATGAATATATCACACACATTTTAAAAAAATTATGTAAATACTTTCTTTTGTGTTTGGGTTTGAGATGAAAACATATGAGTCATTCAAGAAATAAGAGCCGATCATAAAAAAAATATCCATACCGATGGCCTGCTCTAGAGAAGCACATGTTGAAATTCTCTAATTTATCTTTAAATTTTTCTTTGACTAATAATTAATAATTTTCTCATAGCTAGATCACTACTTATCTCAAAGTTATATTGTTAATGTTTTATTATTTCACGTTGTCATTAATTGCTATACTTAAAGAAGCGGGGAAGAAAACTATAAGTAACTACTATGCTTGGTAAGAAAGGGATAGTGGAGTTTCTAGATGTGGTTTGGTGATTTCAATTTGCATTTTGGGAGAGTCCACAAACTTTGAAATTGTAGCTCATAGAGCATATATTCGGTAATGTAATTGGAGGCCCACAATAGGGACTCCCGTCAACTAAAAGCACCTGTCTAAAAAATAATTGATGACAAAATATGATTGATTATTGCTTTTCATTTGGGACATGGATGATCATTTATTTTAATGTATAGTTGCACTTATAAACCCTCTTCCATGCACCACAACAAGACGAGTTAACCTTGGCTCACGTAGTTATCAAATAGGATGTGGAGGTGTTGCACTACAACACATTTAGTTTTCTAGAATGTTTTTTACCTTCTAAAACATTTCAAAAAAATCTTAAAGCTAACTTACTTAAAGATCTCGATTAAAACACTGTTACTTTTACTATTTTTTGTGTGTGCTAATGAACAATAGTTTTTTAATAAATTGTTGTTAAATTTGTAAATATAAAGTGTTTGTTTTAAAAATATATCATAAACTAATAATTTATATAATAAAACATATTTTATTATAGATATACATTCACCATATATAATGAAAATATTGCATCCATAATACATATTTATATTATACAATACATATTTATATTATACATATACTACTACAACAAAATTTATAATTTCTAACAAATTTTTATGTCAATAAATTAATTCACATAAGTAAAATTTATTCTATTAGACGTCCTTTTTTCTTCTTAATTATTTTTTCTCAATCAATATTACTAGCCGTGAGAAAAAATCTTCTGGACACGTTTCGAACTTCAACCATAATATATTTTATTTAGAGATTAATTACTATACACTGTCAGTGTAAAAAGTTTTACATCGTTGGTTCATCACCATCACCCGTTTGATTTATTTTATAGATTTTTAAAATAAAAGTCAAACTTCTTTTAATATCCAACGTCTATAATTAAGTGATGGTGTAAAATCATTTTACACTGACAGTGTATTTCAATTAATCTCTTTTATTTATTATAAAAGTGGAATGTTTCTTTAATTTTTATTTTTAAATTAAAATTAAAATAGTTTTTCTCTTGTCATCTTTAACAATTGTGAAGAAATGTCCTTTAGGGACACACTTCGACACCAACAATTTTATTTTTTATTTATTTTTAAGTCAGTTTTTTCTCACTGTCAACTTTAGCAACTGTGGGAAGAAATGACTTATATTGCAAAAAAATTAAGGATTAAACATGTTTGCAGTCCTCCTAAATACATCATATTTCATTTTTAGTCCCTCAAAATATTTTCTTCAAATAATGATCCTTCTAACATTTTTCATCCACATTTTTGGTCCCTAATACTAAAATTGTCGCTAAAATTATCGCAAATTCAATCGCTAAGTAATAAATTGTCGCTTATTCAATTGCTAAGTTATAAAAAGCATCGCTAAGTTGCGGGAGAGACCAAGAGTGTGGATGAAAATTTTTATGAGAACCATTCTTTGAAGAAAATATTTTGAGGGACTAAAAATGAAATTTGAGATATTTATGAGGACCACAAACATAAAATATAAAGTGTTTGGGAGAGAAATAGAATTTCGTTAATGAAAGATGAAGTTTGGAGGTGAAATGAGTTAGATTTAAGGAAAAAGTGATTGAACATATAACTTTTATAGACAAAATTGACTAACAATTCTCCACGTTTGGTAAAACGTGTTGAATATATGACTCCACACACAAGAGGGGAGATAAATTGCGTGTTTCATAAAAAATTGAATTCGAAAAACTTTTAGGAAAAATTTCAGAGTTTGAAAACATTTTTAAAAAAGTTTTAAAAGTAAGAGCAGAAAATAAAATGCGGAAAATAAAAAGTTAAGTGATAGAGAGATAATCTTGGAGCGGATAGTCTTCATGGTTCAAATCAAGATATTACACGGGCTAATCTTGAACCTGGGTGACCTATTAATATGGGATAAACTTATGAACCTATGAAATTTTATAATGGGCTTATCTCCAAGCTTAGCAAACTTTTAACCGAGCTTAGCTTACGAACCAAATAGAGGTTTTACACAGGATAACCACCAACCAACTTGAGATTTTAATATCGGACTGATCTCGAATGGATGAAGACTTTTGAACTTGCGAAGCCTTCTGTAAGACCCCAATTTTGTCCCTAAGATCCCTCATGGCATCATATCATATCATATCATTGCCTCAAGGATCATTGTGCCCCTTGCCTCCTTCCCTATGGGTGGGTTATCTTTTTGAGAGTGATTTCTTGATCACCAAGCATGTTTTGCATTTGTATATCATTGCTTTTCTTTTTACCACTAACCAAAAGTACAAAAATATGTCATCTAACCTTTGTCTTGCAGATGAAGCAATCAACAGTCAAAGCAATCAAAGGCAGTCATTGAGCCATAAGTGGTGGCCATTCTTGAGAATTTGGACCCCACAATCATTCACAAGAGTTCACATGAGCCATGTTATCATCTTGAATCAAAATCCCAAGTGGTAGTGGCTTGAATTTCATCTGAGCATTGCCAAGTCAACTGAAGGCCTAGAAAGTCAACTGCCAAGTCAACTATGGATTTGGAGGTGGGAAGTGATTAGAAATACTTCATTCATGTTCAAACAAGTCTCATTTGACATTTCAAACATCAACATTGAAGAAAATAAAGTCAGGTCAAAACTTTCCAAAAATAGAAAGTGACCTATAATTCAAAATTGCCAAAAATGGAAAGGTTTTAACCTAGCTTCAACTTCAAATTACATCATCAAAAATTCTTCAAATGAAATTTTGTTGAACATGAAAGTTGTAGATCTTTCTCTCCCATTTCCAAAAAGTCCAAGATCATCCATTTCTCATGTGTGGTTAAGGAGATATGATCAAAACATGGCAAGGTGTACATGGAGATTCAAATGTGCATAACTTCTCAACCAAATGTCCAATTCAAGTGGTTCTTTTTGCTAAATTCTTCTCTTGACTTCTACTATCCAAATCATGCATTGCATTACATGCATTCTCATCACATAATCATTTGCATTTTCATTTAAATTTTGGAGGGAAAATTCAAATTTAAAATTGGTGCATATTTTGAGCATTCCACCACTTCCAATAGCTCCAAAATGATGTTTTAAGTGGAATTGGATGACAAACCCGTGCACTGTTCACCATGCACACCATGCATAAGGTGAAATGACTAATTTGCATTCACACTCCATTTTGGCTAATTACAATTGCATTGGCTTAAGTATGATTAAGGATTGGATTAACAGGACCTATATAAACCTAATCATAACTGTTTTTCTGCTAACAACACATCATAATTTTCAGATCTCAAAAATTTTCACATTTTTTTCTCTCAATTTTTCTTCAAATTTCTTCAAATCAAACCACAATTCATTGCTTAATTCATCATCTAGTATCATCATGGAGCATGTTTGAACCAAGATCCAAGTGAATTCGTGCAATTTGAAGCAGTTCAAGCTTGAAGCTCATCAATGGTGAAATCCAAATTCTATTGAATCACGAGCAATTGGACCTCAAGACCTCTTCCAATCAACTCTACAAGATTGCTAGAAGATCATTTGTGCATTGCAAGGCCTGAAACGCGTGAATTCCAAAGTTGCTCTTCAAGAGGTCACGAAATTGATTCTCTCTTTTCTCAAATTGCTTATGCTAATGTTGTAGATCATGTTGTTGTGGTTAATCTGAGCTTTGAATCACTAAAATCCATGCAATATTCATTGAGATTCGACTGTTTAAAAGTTTGATGATGAATCTTGTTTTGTTCGATCCTCATGATACACGATGTTAGATGCTTAACCATTGCTTGATTCATGACCTAGGATGCATGTGCTACATGTTGATATGCTTAGTTCTAAGATCTGGAAAAAATGTTCATGTTGTTCTTGAGCTTTCACTGTTCATGGCCTGGCGTTGTGAAGAAGATGAAACAGAACTTTACACCACGGATTTAATCTGTTTTCGCTGCCAAAATCCGTTGCCTATTTGTTTGTGTTAGGGCTTAATTCTCATTGGCTGCATGTGTTGCCATGAGTGGATTCTGATTGGCCAGGCGAAATTCTTAAATGAAACGGTGCGTATTGCACCTGGCGCCAAAATCAGCCAAATTCAAATTAAATATGATATTTCCATTATTTCATTTAATTGCTTCAATTTTTATTTCAATTTTATTTCAACCTTCAAAAAATCATAACAAATCCAAAAATGATCCAAAAAATGTGAGGATTTTTGCATTGAGTTTCTTTTTCTCTCTAGTTTTTTATCATCATGATAACTCAAGTTGTGCTTGGCTGATTAAATATTTTGCCTAGGGTTCTTGTTCATGTGTGCATTTTGACATTGCCTTGCTTATGCATTTGTGAAATGATGGTTGTTGATCCAATGAATCTGAATTTTTACATGTTGAAACTAGACACTTTGCTTGACATTTTGGTGTTGAGTTCACATTTTTATCATTTATCATTTCTGGTTTGTGATTTTTCTAAGTAGGTGTGACAATTTGTGTCACACCTTTGGATGTTCATCTTGTGCTATGTGTTTACCCTATCAAATGATGCTCAATTGTTCTGATTTTTTGCATGCTGATCATATGAGATGTCTTGAATATGCATGAATTTTTCCAGATTTTTGTGAATCATTTCTGATTTAATTGAGATTTTTCATTCTGGTTGATCACTTTTGTGCTTTAAAATAGTCTTGAACTTCAATTGATCATGAAATGGATTTGGTATATGATATTGATGTGAGATTTTTTGGATTGTTTCAAGATGTGTTTGAAGTTGATTCATGTTAATTTTCAGCTTCTGTTTTAAATTTTTTCTCCATCTTTGACCCTAGGCTTTGACCTAGTGGTTTGCTTCTCATGTTTGAGCTTTGATTTCAGGTTGAACATCCAAGTTATACAATTGATGATGCCTCATCTTGAGAGCATTTGATGTTTACCTTTGACTCCTAACATTGTGTGTTTTGTAGGGTTGTTAACTCATTTGAGCTTGACTTGTGGCTTATGCCTTTGCTTATTGGGTTTGACTGTTGATATTAACTGTTGGTTGTTTGTCTGTATAGTTGTACTGATTTGTTTGATGTTTCAACAGGTACATAAGTTGCTTAAGTTCATTGTGAACTTGCTTTTGCTTGGTTGCTTAACCAATTAGGTATAATTTCTCTTCTTCATGTAGTCTGGAAGACCTGGTCTGTTATGTGGTCAGGCACCTGTCTGAAGCCCTCCTTAAGAGGCAATGTTCTTGTGTGTTTATTTTTGTGCTAAGCAGGAAAAGTCCTTTGATAAGGCAATTGGTAGATAAAAGAGATGTGTAGTCCATCTCCTACTATTCAGTGTGTCATCCCTTTGCTCACATAACATGTTGATGCATTGTGGATATTAATCCAAAATCTTATAGAGTCATATCATTTGTGGAGAAGAGTTCCAACTTTCTGAACTCCCACACCTTCTAATATTCAAAGCTCTCCCAGGCCAGGGATAGAAGCTATGAGGCACACCCCTCATCTCCATTTCATCTGCTTCACCTTAACTCTCAATGTTAAGGTTAAGAGCACAACATACCCTATTCCAGTTGACTTTAAAGTCTAACCTTGCTTGAGCCTAATTGCTTGTATATAGTGTGTGCTAATTGACTTTGATTGATTGCTTACTTGATTCATCTGTGCATATTTGCTTGAGTTTGCCTTTGTGCATTTATCCTCATCATTTGTATATCATTTCATAAACCTTGCTTTATAGCATTTTTGCTTTGTCCATGGAGGAGACAAGCATAAGTCCATTACTTGACAGTTGTTCCAATGATATGGTGTGAGACTAGTATAAGTCCATTGATTGGCATCTGGTATCATTTGTTTTGTTTTAGGAGATTGGTGTAAATCCATTGATTGGTATCCGGTATCCATGTTTGTTTGTGAGATTGGTATAAGTCCATTGATTGGCATCCGGTATCATTTGTTTTGTTTTAGGAGATTGGTGTAAATCCATTGATTGGTATCCGGTATCCATGTTTGTTTGTGAGATTGGTATAAGTCCATTGATTGGCATCCGGTATCATTTGTTTTGTTTTAGGAGATTGGTGTAAATCCATTGATTGGTATCCGGTATCCATGTTTGTTTGTGAGATTGGTATAAGT
Organism: Lathyrus oleraceus; assembly: GCF_024323335.1. NCBI lineage: Eukaryota > Viridiplantae > Streptophyta > Magnoliopsida > Fabales > Fabaceae > Lathyrus > Lathyrus oleraceus. The sequence goes on from NC_066583.1 coordinate 620,575,084, forward strand.
CCATTGATTGGCATCCGGTATCATGGTTTTGTTTTAGGAGATTGGTGTAAGTACATTGATTGGCATCCGGTATCCATTTGTTTTGCTTATTTGTTATTGCTCATTGTTGCCTATTCCATAGGAATCACTTAAATCATCTTCCATATGATTTCAAGAGGTGAACATCTGAGAAGTTTTACACTCCCTCACCCTCCATCCTTTTATTTCTTAAACCTCCATTTTGCATGTTAATACCAACTTGAAAACTATTGTGCAAACATTTTCATGTCTTTTCAAATTAGAAACCTAGGCCTTAAGCCTTTGACTTTTTCAAACTTCCTTTCCTAATACTTCTTTATGAATCAAATTTTAATCATACTTTGACCATCTTTTATGAATAAATTCTAATTGGTTAATCCAACTCATTCAATTGTTTTGTGGCTTTGTCCATTCTTGATAAGTTTTCATACATTAGCCATAGGTTTGATTTATTCTAGTTGGTTGATGTTAATCTCGCCTTTTGTCCTTAGTGATTGAATTGTAAGACTTTCTTGCTTATTATAGGGTTAACCCCTCACTAGCAAGTTGAAGCTTTTCTCGCATGGTGGACTTGTTGTTTGTATAAGGTTGAGTTTTCTCCCGTGGATAACGAAAGACCTTAGGGCTTTTGTTTTAAAATGAACCCACTCATATTTTGGAAATCTTTTAGCCGAACTACGGCGTTTTGATCCTTACCTTCCATGGAAAGGTACGTAGGCAACGGGTTCATCCGTTCAAACACAAAAACAATAAAAATTGTATATTCTTTTCTCATCCCTTCAATCCATGTTTGCACAATAAATATTTTCATAACAAATAACATTTCGTACAACAAGTGTGGAAAGGGCTCCCTAGGAGTACCTAGGACGTTTTGGGTGCCTAACACCTTCCCATTGCGTAATTTACCCCTTACCCAGATCTCTGATCTTTTCATTAGTTTTCTATGCGTAAAACTTCTTAGGCTTTTGTTCGCTTTTTAGCCATTCCTTTGGATAAATAAAAGTGCGGTGGCGACTCGATTCTTTGTATGCTTTGCTTTTGATTTAATCAATAAATCATCAAGTGACGAATACACCGCTACACCTTCGAACCAAACTGGTAACTTAGTAACTAAATCCCCAAACCAAAAAATTTATATGGTTTAGCTTCGAACCCAAATAAACAATCACTAAATGGATGAATTATTCAATCAAGGTAAAATCAAGAGTTCCTTAGTAAAATTACAATACTACCATTCCAGAATTACAAATGCCTCACTTGCAAAAGAACTTTCTCGAAAGCACTACGACTAAATATAAGTGAGAGAAAGTAAAGAAAAGTATTTTAGGGAGACAGTGAGGAGTGAGGTATGATAAGCCACGTTTTTGGATGTGAAAATATATTTTTTTATCCCGTCAAGCCAACTCAGTTGGTAGCTATGTAGGGACACCGGATGCAGGGGCGTAGGTTCGAAATCGTGACATGCCACTTGTTCACCTTTAAAGGGTGAATTCCAGCCACTAGGCTACTTGACCAAAAAAAGGAAATTTTTTGGGGCTAGAATTGATGAGCCAGTCAATTGGAATATGCTCCAATCGATTGGTTGGTCCAAGAATAATTTCCCAAAGCTTTTTTGACAACTCCTAGTTCATCTAGGTTATAAAATAATTTCCCACTAGGCTACTTTGTAGTGATATTTAAACCTTGCCTTTGCCTGCTTGGTCTGATTGCATCTTTGACCTCTTGTTATATCATTAAACCTAGTTTTGTCTCCTTTGTCTGATTGCATCTTTGACCGATTGTTATGCTTGCACTTAAATTGTTTGTTATCATCATTAAAAGTATATCCAAGGATTGATATCTTTCTTGCATCTTCTTTATATTTTAAATTAAAATATATTTTCTTTCCTCGGGTTTGGTAAATCTTACCGAGGTAAAACGTTGTTCCACTCCTTTTTTATTTTAAATTAAAACAAATTTGTACCTTATTTCTCTTTATAACATAACATCTCCCTAGCAAGACATCATCTTCATAAATGTATGAAGCACCATTTCTTCATTAACATCCATGATATCTTCTCAAACTCATACGAAGCAAGGAAATGAAACTCAAAATTCGTAAGAAGGAAACACGAAACTCATTTCTTTGACTTTTTCATCATATTTCTGGTACGTGAAACATTTCCATCATTCATATTACAATAATGTTATTGTTGTTGTTGAGATCCTAAACCATAGAGGTTTAATGTTGTTACTGTTGTTGAGATTGAGATTGAAGTTTTTATGTTGTTGTTGTTAAGATGAGATAAAAGATTTTATGTTTTTGTTTTTGTTGAGATAAGTAAAATATTTAGTACTATTGTTGTCAATTAGATTGAAAGTTTTATGTTGTTGTTTAGATTGAGATTGAAGGTTTGGTGTTTTTATTTAAGAAGATAAGTAAAATTTCTATTGTTGTTGTTGTTGTTGTTTTTGTTGAGATAAGTAAAAGGTTTATTATTATTGTTATTGAGAATAAAGGTTTTTATGTTGTTGTTTTTATTGAGATAAGTAAAAGGTTTAATGTCACTTTTTTATTGAGATTGATGATTTTATGTTGTTGTTGTTGTTGTTGTTGTTGAGATTTAAGGTTTAATGTGTGTTTAATTTAATATAGATGTAGATTTATTACAGTGTGACATAACAATGTTTTGATTTTATAATGCGACTTAGCAAAGTTTTCATGCAAAATGCGTGATTTTACAAGGATATCAATTTTATTTTCAGCAAGTATTTATGGATCGTAGTTGGATGAAATATAATAGATTAAGTGTGATTGACAATAACACTAGTGTACAAAACAATGAGTTAAGATTCACACAGGTTGACCTTCGCAAGGTAGCTTATATAAACAAACTATTCATCATAACATCTCAAGCAAAACAGGTGTTTTATATCATTAATCCTTCTAAAAATAGATGATCAATTGTTCTCCCAAAAAACATATTCCTGCTAGTGATGAAAATTAATATTTAAATATTGATAATCTTTAAACCCCTTCTTTCTCATCACATATGTGTACTTCATATGAAGAAAACGATCCAAATGACGTGCATGTTATTCGTTAAGATCATCATGAAGGGATATGGAAAATCTAGCAAGTAAATATTTTTTTATTGTTTATTCATAATTTATTTTTTGTTACTATTTCTAAGTATTTTTACATGTGCACCAACAATTGTTATACTAACAAGTGTTGTATAGTTTCAATTTATAGATGTTTAACGACTAGACAGCAAAAGACATATGTTCACGTTGAGCATCTTGCTTCCTTTAGATTTATGAGTCAACTGCACACTAATTTTGTTTGTTGGCTGTTTCCTTGTTTGATGTGATAATGTATAAAATGTGTGTCATTTTAGTTTTGATGTAATAAGGTATAATTTTGGTTCATAAAGTGTGTCCTTTTTGTTTTAATTCACACATATTGTATGTTCTCTCACTGTTTCTATTTTTTCTTTTGTTATATTTCATAAAAACTCATGTTGTAATGAAAAATGTGTAAAATTAAAAAACTTATATTTTAAAAACATTGTATTTCCCAACAGTTGGACTCCTAATCAAGGAAAAAAGTGATCCCTCAACCTATCCCATCGGACAAAGGCATAATTGTGGTGAAAAATTGAGTTTTTCACCTCGGTTAATAATCCAACCGTGGGAAAAAGTTAGTACAACACACCATTTTGAAAATGTGAAAATTTTGTTGCAGGAATTCAAACCCATGACTAAACAACTTTTCACCTCGACCAATATTCCAATTGTGGGAAAAGTGGCACAATATCTAGTTTTTCACCTCAATCAATATCCCGAGGGAAAACATGCAGACTTTCTATGACACCTTTTCTTACTTCAGACGCCCATCAGAGATGAAACGAATTTCCCAACTAAGGTGAAAGGTTGTTTTTGTAGTAGTGTACATATTAGAGACAATTAAGGTTAAAAAAGAATTTTATATTTGAAAAACAATTATAATATCATTCTACAAAGCAATACTATATTTGTTGACAAATTTTGAGTATTCCTCGTCATCATCATTTTTACACTCTTCATTTATATAACTCTAGTGAATAATATATTTTTTGGTGTACTAGATCACAATATTATTGTTAATTTGCATGACATAAGTCAATGCAGTAAAGTTATTGGTTGTGTTAAAATGACCTTCACAAGTGTTATTGTGTTAAGTGACAATGATGCAAATGAGTGGTTAGACTTTAAATTACTTCAACAAAAAAAATATATAGTGGAGAGTCCTAATATTTATATTTATCTTTGTTCAGGTATTTACAATAATGGAAAGTTCTAAAATCACTTGGAAAGGAAAAAGTGGAGTTGAAAAACACTTTGGTATGCAATAAAACTTGAAATTCGAGCTTCAACTACTAAAAATATCACTAAACATGTTGAAGAGCTTTAAAGAACTTAGAAAATAACAAACAAAGCTTTCAATATAAACAAATGTTATACTCTGAAAAAATATTGTTAACAAGACGGGAGTTATAATAAGAAGATAAAATATTTAGATCGACAACGAGTTATAAGAAACTAATTAAATAAATACAATGATAAGTTGTATCGGGTGCTAATTTGTTGTCAAGAATTTTGATTTATTTAAAGCATAAAGGAACTATCAATGGTCATGTATTCTACCATTTAAAATTATGTTATGTTACGACACAAATATCATCTTAATATATCTTGCATACATAAGCCGACACAAACAATTACAAATTTCAATTATCAAATGTAAAATAGATACAAGATCTTATATAAACAACAATAAACTTATTAAAATATAAAAATATGAACTTAAATGCATAACCTAGAATATAGAACCTAAACCTAATCTAAAAAATATTAAAAGTTGTGAAAAGAGGAAGATGAATAAATGAAGAAGAATATGTTGTTTTGAATGGTAAAAATGAAGGAATGAGGAAGATGACGCCTCTGACTTGTGGTTGCCACTGCTGGAACGCCTTTTATGAGATCATATTCGTTAACTGAGAGTTTGAGTCAAGTATAAGATTTATCCATAATATCAATAGTGTTTCATATAAAAACTATGTTGTTGAATTCTTCATGTTTTATTTTAAAAATCACATGCAAAGAAAAAATAACATTTTATTTTTATAAAAAGTGTTGTAGTTTTATTAAGAATGCTTTAATAAAAATAATGTTGTAAAATTGGAGGATTTTTAAAACATGTTTATAATGTTTTTTATATGAAATGCTGCAAATCCTTTTTTTAAATGCTTTTTCCTCCCTATTTTTTAATACCTTTTTTTTCCTCATAAAATATCTCTTAAAAAGGTGTAATTATAATCAAAACCTAACATATTTTTGGTTAATGGCAAGTGAAGCCTCTTACATTGTAGATGAGATTTTGTGTGTGGAAAGAAGTTGTCTTTATTGAGCTGATGGAGTTACTAGTATTGATTTTTTTATAATGATCATGAAGTTGTATTTATTGAGCTAACACAATCTTTTATTAAGTGTGTCTTTAAAATTCACTCTGTGAGATATTGGATTGAACTCTAGTATGGTCGAATGATAGCTTCTTTGTTCGACAATCTGACATGATCATTAGCATGTCGTCGAAGTTTGTTCACATGTTGTAGTCGAAATATGCTAGGATTGTTAGCATGTTGAATTGGGCATGTTTGTTATGTCCAATTATTTAAGTTAGCTTGTTCTCTAAGTTAGATTGTGTAATGGACATGGGTGTAAAAATCCATTAGTTTAGCATGTTAGTTTTCTTATAAATGGCATACTAGTCTCTTATCATTGTATAAGCAAATCCTAACTATGGTGCGAGAGGTTATTTGCTACTTTGTAACACTTGTAATCTTGTTCTCAAGAAAAACTAAAAAGTAGCTGTTTATAATCAATTTCATTGTGTTCTTCTTGCTTCCCTTTTTTATACTCTTATGGGTTTCTTGCCGATAAAGGAGCCGATTGTACTTTGTTATTCTGGCATCATTTTTCACAATAAATTGGTGCAGTAAGCATCGAGAAGATATCGTCAACAAAATATGAGATTGAAAAGTCACAGGAGTGAACGATTTCGGTCTATGATGTAACACCCCGATAATAATATAATAATTATTTAAATTAAGTTAATAATATGTTATTAATTTAATTAGATAATTGAATTATTATTATTATTATTTTGGAATAATAATTATTGGGATAATTATTTATTGGAATAAAATAAGTTGGAATAATAAAAAGTCCCATTTTTGGTAAAAAGGGTTTGCACGTGAAAAGGAAAACACAGAGAAGCGGTTGAAAGTGGAAAAAGGGCAAAAAGGTAGAGCAAGAGAAGAGGAAAAGCTTGGAGCTCAGAGATTGCTGGATTAACTCAGGTAAGGGGGGTTTATCATCGGTTAAAGGGCATTATGTGATAATATGTACTGGGTAGTGATAACCATTGTTTTACCTCTGATTAGATTGATGTATGATGAATTTGTGAACTTTTTGGATAAACGAAATTGGGGTATAATTGAGAAAGAATTCGTAGGAATTAGATGTAAAAGTGTCAGATTTTGTGTAATCGAATAAGATATGAATTGCGTTGAAAATATGAACGATTTCTGTGTAGAAATTGGACTGTGGAAGGTTGGATTGGGTAGATCTCGTAGCAGAGAAAGCCATTGCAGATCTGAGAGTTCTGGTTTCTGGTCATACGCGTATGGCACTAGGCAATACGCGTATGAGATGGCTGGTACGCGTATGGCACTAGGCAATACGCGTATGGATGAGAAAGATGATGTTTTGAACGTGTTTTGGTCTCTGTTGGTACGCGTATGGGAATGTGATACGCGTAGCATACGCGTATGGGAGTGGGAAATACGCGTATGGATTTGGTCAGGCGTGGGCAATACGCGTATGGGCATAGGCAATACGCGTATGGGCAGAATGGTGATTTTCTGTGCTGTTGTCGTGCAGTTTTTGGTTGTTTGGGCTGAGTGATGTACTTAGCTGATGTATGATGTAGCAGGGATCATTTCCCGTTGTTTTGAGTAGTATAGGTATTAGTAGAGTGTGCTAATACTGTATTTGATTATGTGGCATGATGTGATATGCTTTTGTGATAAAATGTATTAATGATGTGTGATGATAAGCATGATGCTGTGAATGTATCAGTTATGCATGCATTTGTGAATAGACTGTTTTATGGCTTAGAGTGTGAGCTTATGTCTATTATTGAATTGTTGCTGTCGTTGTTGCATTGCTAGGTGATTAGCATGCATATTCTAGCCTTTGGGGTTGTAGCTAATTCCCATGGTGAGGAATTAGTGAGTGAACCATGGTGGGTTTGTTGTTGATGTTTGCATGCTAGATGATTAGTGTGCATAGTCTAGCCTTCGGGGCTGTAGCTAATTCCCATGGTGAGGAATTGGTGAGTGAGTCACTAGGTCTCAAATGAGTGGGACTAGTGAGCTTAGTAGCCGTATCTGGAGGGATCGGTGAGCTTGAACTGTATGTTCAAGAATAGTCGGTACCGCATATGTTGAGTCTCATTGCATAATGAATGTATGGCATACAATATGAATGGATGTATTCCAGTATTATATGGTTATTATGTGTTGTGTTGTTGATGATTGAGTATGGTTTGAGATTATAAATATGCTATATGTTATTGTTGGGTATGATGTTTGAGTTGGTACTGCCGTTGCTGAGTGTGTAGTCTGGTTAGGGTGAATAAATGCGTATTTACTTAACATTACATAATGTTGTATAATGCTTATTATATTGATTGAGGAACTCACCCTTACATCTATTTTTCAGGTAACGAGCAGTGAGTTGAGTAGAAGCTAGTGCTATGGAGTCTAGTGTCGTCCTTAGTGGGTCATGCTCTGGTAGATGTAACATCGGGAGGGAATGTTTGACTATGTTTTAATTTAGTTGTTGATTCAACTTTACATGTAATGTAGTACATGATTTGAATGTCGATGTTTTGTACCCGTTGCGAATTATGCAAAAGAGTCTTATTTTGATTTAATAAGTGAGCATGACAGGATATTTTGATAATTGTTGTGAAATGATTGTGTGACACCCTTCGGGGCATAATTACTCTGATTGATATGTTATTATTTTAATTAAATATTTTGGGGTATTTAGAAGGGTGTTACATTAGTGGTATCAGAGCATAGTCGGTCGAGTCGAGTCGTAATTATTCTGTTTCCCCTGTACGGTATAGGTGTTGTGTAACCTATCAGTACTCATTGTTTTAGTTTGTTTGGGTTTTCAGAATAGAGATGGCTGGAAGAGGTAGAGATGATGCTGCAATTGCTGAGGCTCTGGGTATGCTAGCTGGAGTACTTGGAGGAAATCCGAATGTTGTGGGAATGGGAGCTGCTCGTCAACTGAGTGAGTTCCAGAAGAACAATCCTCCAATGTTTAAGGGAGCATACGATCCAGATGGCGCTCAGAAGTGGTTGAAGGAGATCGAGAGAATCTTCCGAGTAACTGAGTGTGCCGATAACCAGAAGGTCAGGTTCGGTACGCATATGCTGTCAGAGGAAGCTGATGATTGGTGGGTTGCTACCCGCACTGAGTTGGAATCTGCTGGAAATGCTGAGATCACTTGGGCTGTGTTCAGAGAGAGATTTCTGAGGAAGTACTTTCCAGAGGATGTCAGAGGAAAGAAAGAAATAGAATTCTTGGAATTGAAGCAGGGTAACCGGTCTGTTACTGAGTATGCTGCTAAGTTCACAGAGCTGTCAAAGTATTATACTCCCTATAGTGAGGCTACTGGGGAATTTTCCAAATGTGTGAAGTTTGAGAACGGGTTGCGTCCCGAGATCAAGCAGGCGATTGGATATCAGCGGATCAGGGTGTTTTCTGATTTGGTTGACTGTTGCAGGATTTTCGAACAGGATTCCAAGGCTAGAGCAGAGAGCTATCAGCAAAGGGTTGATAGGAAAGGTAAGAATCAGATTGATCGTGGAAAACCGTATGCAGCTGGCAAAGGTTTCCAGCGGCAGAGTGGGATGAAGAGGCCTAGTGGGGGAGACTCTAGTGCCCCTGTTAAGTGTTATAGATGTGGTCGGGCTGGACATCGTGTTCATGAGTGTACCAGTGCTGAGATGAAGTGTTTCAAGTGTGGAAAAGGTGGTCATTTGGCTGCAGAGTGTCGGTTGAAGACTGTGACTTGTTTCAACTGTGGAGAAGTGGGTCATATCAGTCCACAGTGTCCTAAGCCGAAGAAAGAGAATCAGTCAGGAGGCAAGGTCTTTGCTTTATCGGGTTCTGAGACTTCTGCAGATGATCGTTTGATCCGAGGTACGTGTTATATTAATGGCTTTCCTCTTGTAGCTATTATTGACACAGGTGCTACTCATTCCTTTATATCTTTGGATTGTGCTGTGAAACTTAAGTTAGAGATATCTAAGATGCTTGGAAGTATGGTGATTGATACTCCTGCGAAGGGTTCAGTGACTACTACTTCAGTTTGTTTGAGTTGTCCTTTGAGTATTTTTGATAGAGACTTTGGGATAGACCTTGTGTGTCTTCCACTAGTGCAGATTGATGTTATCTTGGGAATGAACTGGTTGGTGTTTAACCGAGTTTCTATTAACTGCTTTGATAAGACTGTGATCTTTCCTGAGATTGAAGAAGGAAAGGATTTGTTTCTATCTGCAAGGCAGGTGAATGAGGCAGTAGTAGATAGGGCAGAGTTGTTTATGCTGTTAGCGACTATGGAAGCTAAAGATAAACTGGTGATTGGTGATCTAGCTGTGGTGTGTGATTTTCCTGATGTGTTTCCGGAAGAGGTGAATGAATTGCCGCCAGAGCGTGAAGTTGAGTTCTCGATTGATTTGGTACCTGGTACTAGACCGATATCGATGGCTCCGTATCGTATGTCTGCTGTTGAGTTAGCTGAATTGAAGAGTCAGCTGGAAGATCTGTTGGATAAGAAATTTATTCGTCCGAGTGTGTCACCGTGGGGTGCACCAGTGTTGTTGGTTAAGAAGAAAGAAGGTACTATGAGGTTGTGTGTGGACTATAGGCAACTGAATAAAGTGACGATCAAGAATCGGTATCCTTTGCCGAGGATTGATGATTTGATGGATCAATTGGTTGGTGCGAGTGTGTTCAGCAAAATAGATTTGAGATCTGGGTATCATCAGATACGTGTGAAAACTGAAGATATTCAGAAGACTGCTTTCAGAACAAGGTATGGACATTATGAATATTCTATAATGCCTTTTGGTGTGACTAATGCGCCTGGAGTATTTATGGAGTATATGAATAGGATTTTCCATCCGTACCTAGACAAGTTTGTGGTAGTGTTTATTGATGACATTTTGGTTTATTCGAAATCTGAAGAAGAGCATGCTGAGCATTTGAGAGTGGTTTTAGAAGTTCTCCGAGAAAAGAAGTTATTTGCTAAACTGTCTAAGTGTGAATTTTGGTTAGAAGAAGTTAGTTTTCTTGGTCATGTAATTTCAAGAGGTGGTGTTGCTGTTGATCCTTCTAAGATAGAAGCGGTGTCTAAGTGGGAAGCTCCGAAGTCAGTTTCTGAGATAAGGAGTTTCCTTGGACTTGCAGGTTACTATAGGAAATTCATTGAGGGATTTTCTAAATTGGCGTTACCGTTGACGATGTTGACTAGAAAGGGGCAAGCGTTTGTTTGGGACTCGAAATGTGAAGAAGGTTTCCAAGAGTTAAAGAAAAGGTTGACTACTGCTCCTATCCTGATATTACCGAGTTCGTCGGAACTATTCGAGGTTTATTGTGATGCTTCATTGTTGGGTTTAGGTGGTGTGTTGATGCAGAATAAGCAGGTTATAGCTTATGCTTCGAGACAGCTAAGGGTTCATGAGAGGAACTATCCGACGCATGATTTAGAGTTGGCAGCTGTGGTTTTTGTTCTGAAGTTGTGGAGGCACTATTTGTATGGGTCAAGATTTGAGGTTTTCAGTGACCATAAGAGTTTAAAGTATTTGTTTGATCAGAAAGAGCTGAATATGAGACAGAGGAGATGGTTAGAATTTCTGAAGGATTATGACTTTGGTTTGAATTACCATCCGGGTAAAGCAAACGTAGTCGCTGATGCATTGAGTCGGAAATCATTGCATATGTCTATGTTAATGGTTAAAGAGTTGGATTTAATTGAGCAATTTAGAGATTTGAGTTTGGTGTGTGAGAGTACTCACAATAGTGTTAAATTGGGGATGTTGAAGTTAACAAGTGGTATTTTGGATGAGATCAGAGAGGGTCAGAAATCCGATATGCTTTTGGTTGATAAGTTGACTCTAGTGAATCAAGGTCAAGGTGGTGGATTCAGAGTTGATGAGAATGGTGTTTTGAGATTTGGTAATCGGGTGTGTATTCCGGATGTTACTGAGCTTAAGAAGAGCATTCTTGAAGAAGGACATCGTAGTGGTTTGAGTATTCATCCTGGAGCTACGAAGATGTATCATGATTTGAAAAAGTTATTTTGGTGGCCGGGAATGAAGAAAGAAATTGCGAGTTTTGTTTATTCCTGTTTGACTTGTCAGAAGTCAAAGATTGAGCATCAGAAGCCGTCTGGGCTAATGCAACCGTTGGCTATTCCAGAGTGGAAGTGGGATAGTATCAGTATGGATTTTGTTTCTAGTTTGCCGAGGACAAGTAAGAATTTTGAGGCTATATGGGTAATTGTTGATAGATTGACGAAGTCGGCTCATTTCATTCCGATCAGAATGGATTATCCGTTAGAGAGATTAGCCGAGTTGTATATTGAGAAGATTGTAAGTTTGCATGGTATTCCGTCTAGTATTGTTTCGGACAGAGATCCTAGATTTACATCGAAGTTTTGGGAAGGTTTGCAGAGGGCTTTGGGAACTAAGCTGAGATTGAGTTCTGCATATCATCCGCAGACTGATGGTCAGACTGAGAGGACGATTCAGTCGCTAGAGGATCTTTTGAGAGCTTGTGTTTTGGAAAAGGGAGGTGCTTGGGATTGTTATTTGCCTTTGATTGAGTTTACCTACAACAATAGTTTTCATTCGAGCATTGGTATGGCACCGTTTGAAGCTTTGTATGGTAGGAGATGTCGGACACCTTTATGCTGGTATGAGTCCGGTGAGAGTGCTGTGGTTGGACCGGAGATTGTTCAACAAACTACGGAAAAGATTAAGATGATTCAGGAGAAGATGAGAATTGCTCAGAGTCGTCAGAAGAGTTATCATGATAAGAGGAGGAAGTCACTTGAGTTCCAAGAGGGAGATCATGTGTTTCTTCGTGTCACTCCGATAACTGGTGTTGGTCGAGCTTTGAAGTCAAAGAAGTTGACACCTCGATTTATTGGTCCTTATCAGATTTTGGAGAGGATAGGAGAGGTAGCCTATCGTATCGCTTTACCGCCATCGCTTGCGAATTTGCATGAGGTTTTTCATGTGTCTCAGTTGAGGAGGTACATTCATGATCCGTCGCATGTAGTCCAAATAGATGATGTACAGGTGAGAGATAACCTGACTGTGGAAACATCACCTATGAGGATTGAGGATCGAGAATTGAAGCAGTTGCGGGGTAAAGAGATTGCCTTGGTGAAGGTAGCTTGGGGAGGACCAGCAGGTGGCAATGTGACTTGGGAACTTGAGAGCCAGATGAAGGAGTCTTATCCTGAGTTGTTCGCTTAAGGTATGTTTTCGAGGACGAAAACTCTTTTAGTGGGGGAGAGTTGTAACACCCCGATAATAATATAATAATTATTTAAATTAAGTTAATAATATGTTATTAATTTAATTAGATAATTGAATTATTATTATTATTATTTTGGAATAATAATTATTGGGATAATTATTTATTGGAATAAAATAAGTTGGAATAATAAAAAGTCCCATTTTGGTAAAAAGGGTTTGCACGTGAAAAGGAAAACACAGAGAAGCGGTTGAAAGTGGAAAAAGGGCAAAAAGGTAGAGCAAGAGAAGAGGAAAAGCTTGGAGCTCAGAGATTGCTGGATTAACTCAGGTAAGGGGGGTTTATCATCGGTTAAAGGGCATTATGTGATAATATGTACTGGGTAGTGATAACCATTGTTTTACCTCTGATTAGATTGATGTATGATGAATTTGTGAACTTTTTGGATAAACGAAATTGGGGTATAATTGAGAAAGAATTCGTAGGAATTAGATGTAAAAGTGTCAGATTTTGTGTAATCGAATAAGATATGAATTGCGTTGAAAATATGAACGATTTCTGTGTAGAAATTGGACTGTGGAAGGTTGGATTGGGTAGATCTCGTAGCAGAGAAAGCCATTGCAGATCTGAGAGTTCTGGTTTCTGGTCATACGCGTATGGCACTAGGCAATACGCGTATGAGATGGCTGGTACGCGTATGGCACTAGGCAATACGCGTATGGATGAGAAAGATGATGTTTTGAACGTGTTTTGGTCTCTGTTGGTACGCGTATGGGAATGTGATACGCGTAGCATACGCGTATGGGAGTGGGAAATACGCGTATGGATTTGGTCAGGCGTGGGCAATACGCGTATGGGCATAGGCAATACGCGTATGGGCAGAATGGTGATTTTCTGTGCTGTTGTCGTGCAGTTTTTGGTTGTTTGGGCTGAGTGATGTACTTAGCTGATGTATGATGTAGCAGGGATCATTTCCCGTTGTTTTGAGTAGTATAGGTATTAGTAGAGTGTGCTAATACTGTATTTGATTATGTGGCATGATGTGATATGCTTTTGTGATAAAATGTATTAATGATGTGTGATGATAAGCATGATGCTGTGAATGTATCAGTTATGCATGCATTTGTGAATAGACTGTTTTATGGCTTAGAGTGTGAGCTTATGTCTATTATTGAATTGTTGCTGTCGTTGTTGCATTGCTAGGTGATTAGCATGCATATTCTAGCCTTTGGGGTTGTAGCTAATTCCCATGGTGAGGAATTAGTGAGTGAACCATGGTGGGTTTGTTGTTGATGTTTGCATGCTAGATGATTAGTGTGCATAGTCTAGCCTTCGGGGCTGTAGCTAATTCCCATGGTGAGGAATTGGTGAGTGAGTCACTAGGTCTCAAATGAGTGGGACTAGTGAGCTTAGTAGCCGTATCTGGAGGGATCGGTGAGCTTGAACTGTATGTTCAAGAATAGTCGGTACCGCATATGTTGAGTCTCATTGCATAATGAATGTATGGCATACAATATGAATGGATGTATTCCAGTATTATATGGTTATTATGTGTTGTGTTGTTGATGATTGAGTATGGTTTGAGATTATAAATATGCTATATGTTATTGTTGGGTATGATGTTTGAGTTGGTACTGCCGTTGCTGAGTGTGTAGTCTGGTTAGGGTGAATAAATGCGTATTTACTTAACATTACATAATGTTGTATAATGCTTATTATATTGATTGAGGAACTCACCCTTACATCTATTTTTCAGGTAACGAGCAGTGAGTTGAGTAGAAGCTAGTGCTATGGAGTCTAGTGTCGTCCTTAGTGGGTCATGCTCTGGTAGATGTAACATCGGGAGGGAATGTTTGACTATGTTTTAATTTAGTTGTTGATTCAACTTTACATGTAATGTAGTACATGATTTGAATGTCGATGTTTTGTACCCGTTGCGAATTATGCAAAAGAGTCTTATTTTGATTTAATAAGTGAGCATGACAGGATATTTTGATAATTGTTGTGAAATGATTGTGTGACACCCTTCGGGGCATAATTACTCTGATTGATATGTTATTATTTTAATTAAATATTTTGGGGTATTTAGAAGGGTGTTACATATGACGCTTGAAGATGAAATCACTACTGGTTAGCAGGGTTGTTTAGAAGCGTTGAAGGGAGCTGAAGCTATGGACATTATGTTAACAGACAAACAAAAAACGACTATGGTAGAGAAATACCACAACACCATCTTATTGAGCCTTAGTGGTAAGGTTCTTCGACAGGTTTCGAAGGAGACGACGGCGTCAGGGTTATGGGTGAAACTCGAAAGTTTGTACATGTTCAAATTGTTGTTCAACCGCCTCTACCTGAAGCAAGCTTTGTGTTCATTCAAGATGAGTGAATACAAAGTTATGGATGAGGAGTTAGATATGTTCAACAAGTTGATTCTTGATCTTAAAAATATCGATGTCAAGACCGAGGATGAAGATCAAGCGGTGTTGTTGTTGTGTGCTTTGCCCATATCACATGCTCACTTCAAAGAAACTCTCTTGTATGGAAGATAGTCTCTGACCTTTGAAGAAGTTCAATCATCCTTGTATTGTAAGGATTTGAACAAACGAAAGGAGCACAAGCCATCTTCAACTGGTGAAGGTATGTCGGTTAAGGAGAAATTCACAAAGAGAGATGGTAAGTTCGACAAGAAGAAGGGTAAAAGTCAGCAGAAGTCTTATATGGTGTTGCATCCGGTATTCGATGTTATCATTATAATAAGGAGGTTCATATAAGAAAGGTTTTCCCTGAACGCCTGGAAGATCATGGAGGTAAGGATAATGGAAACACAACCATTGTTCAAGATGATTTTGACTCACCTGATGTTCTTGTGGTTTCAAGCGGCGACTCAAGTAAAAAGTGGATTATGGATTCAGGTTGCACTTGGCACATGACTCCAAACAAAGACTTATTCGATGAACTATGTGATCAAGATAGTGGATATGTATTGCTTGGAAATAATAAAGCTTCCAAGATTGCATGTGTTGGATCTGTGAGATTCAAGCTCCATGATGAGTCAATAAGGTTGTTGACTGAAGTCAGGTATGTACCTAATTTGAAGAGAAAATTGATTTCTCTTGGTGAATTCAACCAAAAAGGATATGTTTTCCAAGGAGAGAAAAGTATTCTGAAAGTCATGAAGGGGTTGAAGGAAGTCTTAAGAGGTGTGAAGAAACAAGGCTTGTATAACCTTGAGGCTGAAGTTGTCAGTGGTTGTGCAGATGTTGCATCCACGAAACCTTTGTCGAAGACAAAAATGTGGCACATGAGATTGGGCGTGGTCATTGAAATGGGTCGGGTCGAATTGGGGAAAAAAATTTTACTTGGTGGAGAGAAATTCGAAAAGCTGAAGTTTTGTGAACCCCGTGTACCTGGAAATTTTTGCAGAGTGAAGTTCAATAAAGGAAAACAAAGAACACATGGATCCCTTGATTACATCCATGTTGATCTTTGCGGGCCTGCAAGGTGTCCATCACAGTTAGGATCAATGTATTTTCTATCCATAGTTTATAATTATTCCATAAAGTTATAGGTATTCATCCAAAAGACTAAGGATGAAACTTTTGAGAACTTCAAAAGTTGGAGGACTCTGGTTGAAAATCAGACTGTCAGAAAGGTCAAAAGGTTGAGAACTGACAATGACCTTGAGTTTTGCAATGAGACGTTAGACATTTTTTGTGCATTCTCTGGTATTGCAATGCATAAAACTACTACAGGTACTCCCTAACAAAAGGTTTGACTGAAAGGTTTAATTGAACCATTTTGGAAAGAGTTAGATGCATGTTGACTAGTGTTGGGTTAAAGAAGGTGTTTTGGGTAGAGGCTATTTTGACAACAACATATCTGATAAACAAATGTCCTTCGACTGTATTAGATATGAAAACACCTAAAGAAGTTTGGTTGGGACACCCACCAGATCTCGACAAACTTAGAGTATTTTGCTGCATAGCTTATGCTCACATTAGGCAAGATAAGGTCGAACCTAGAGCTCTGAGATGCATGTTCTTGGGATATCCTGAAGGAGTCAAAGCTTATAGGATATGGTGCCTAGAGCTAGATCACAGGAGGTGTATCACCATTCGAGATTTAGTTTTCAATGAAAGCTGAGATGGATTTCAAGAAAACTGATGATGTTAATCGAAGTGCACATATATTTGAAGAAGAGCTGGAACATGAAGAGATTCATGTTGAGGTGGAGCATGTCGATGCTGAATTGTGTATCCCATGTCAAGTCAAATAAGAAGCACAAGATGCTGAAGATACTGAGGAAGTTGAGGAAACTATTGATGGCTACCTCTTGGAAAGAGATAGGCCGAGAAGAGTCATCAAGCCACCTCAAAGACTTGGGGTATGCATATCTCATAGCTTATGCCTTAATCTCTACAAGTAAGGTTCTAGATGAAGAACCTAGAGACTATAAGGAAGTTATGAGGAATCAAAATAAGACTGAATGGATGAAGGTCATAGATGATGATATGAAGTCTCTTCATGATAACCACACTTGGGAACTGATCAAGAAACCTGCTGGAGCCAAGTTAGTAAGTTGTAAGTGGATTTTCAAAGTTAAGGAAGGAATTGAAGGAGTGACGTCAAAGAGATGCAAGGCAAGATTATTCGCAAGGGGTTTTACTTAGAAATAATATGTCGACTTCAATGATGTGTTATCTCCTATTGTGAAGCACATGTCCGTTCGAACATCACTTGCCATGGTGGCACAGTTCGACCTAGAAATGGAACAAATGAATGTGAAGACTACTTTCTTGTATGTATATCTAGATGAAAGAATCCTAATGACGTAACGTGAAGGATATGCAGAAAAGGGAAATGAAGATTATATGTGTAAGCTGAATAGATTTCTATATGGACCGAAACAATCTCCTCGACAGTGGAATAGGAGATTCGACAAGTTCATGGCACATATAGGTTTCATTAGAAGTCAGTTCGATCACTGTGCTTACTTCAGATTTCAACATGGAAATTCATTTGTTATTTTGTTGCTTTATATGGATGGTATTCTCATAGCAGGCAAAAATGTCGAGGATGTAATGAAGGTGAATGTTAAACTCAATAAGGAGTTTGATATGAAGGATCTGGGAGCTACATCCAGGATTCTTGGGATTGACATACGAAGAAGCGGAAAGCATTCGAAATTATTCTTATCTCAAGAGACATACCTACGGAAGATTCTCGACAAATTTGGTATGTCGAATTCAAAGCCTGTTGTGACTCCAACAAACCCTCAATTCAAGATGAGTACAGATCAGGATCTCAGTACTGAGGTCGAATGAGCTTATATGAATATCATCCCATATGCTAACATAGTAGGTTCTTTGATGTATTATATCGTTTGTACTAGACCCGACATAACATATTCAGTAAGTCTTATAAGCAGGTACATGGAAAATCCTGGAAAGGCTCACTGATAAGCATTGAAGTGGATTCTAAGATACATAAATGAGTCTCTGAACAGAGTCCTAATTTTTGGTGGAGTATGTGGTGAAAATAGTAAAGCAGAAATCGAAGGGTATGTCGACTCTGATTATGAAGGTTTTATGGATTCCAGAAAATCTATTTATGGATATGTGTTCACTATATTTGGCACAACAATCAGTTGGAAAACAACACTTCAGAAGGTTGTTGTCTTATCAACCACTGAATCGGAACATATCGCCCTCACTGAAGTTGTGAAAGAAGCATTGTGACTTGAAGGTTTTTCTAAAGAGCTAAAAATTCAAGGTCGAGTTATCATTGTTAAATGTGATAGTCAAAGTGCTATACATCTGTCGAAGAATTCAGCCTATCATGAGCAAACCAAGCACATCGATGTGAGGTTGTATTTCGTCAGATGGGTAATCGAGTGTGGAGAAGTCCAAATGCTGAAGGTTTCGACACATCACAATGCTCCTGATATGATCGCCAAGACATTACCAAGTTGCAAGTTTTTCCATTGTATGCAGTTGATAAAGTTGCACGAAGAAAGCTAGTTTGTTTCCTTGATGTTATAGAGTTTGTTCCAAGGTGTAGATTTGTGAGATATTGGATCGAACTCTAGTATGGTGGAAGCGTAGCTTCTTGGTTCGATAATCCAACAAGATCATTAGCATGTCGTCGAAGTCTTCACATGTTGTAGTCGAAATATGCTAGGATTGTTAGCATGTCGAACTGAGCCTGTTTGTTATGCTCAATTGTTTAAGTTAGCCTGTTCTTTAAGTTAGCTTGTGTAATGGACCTGTGCAAAATCTCATTAGTTTAATGTGTTAGTTTTCTTATAAATAACATACTAGTCTTTCATCATTGTATAACACAAATCTTAATTGGGGTGAGAGATTATTTGTTACTCGTAACACTTATAATCTTGTTTCCAAGAGAAAGTAAAGAATAATAGTTTATAACCAATTTTATTGTGTTCTTCTTGCTTCCCTATTTTTTATTCATGCGGGTTTCTTACCGATTAAAAAATTGATTATATTTTATTATTCCGACATCATTTTTCACAATACACTCTTTTCTCGAATAAAATGCACATGAATTTCACCGCTTTAAATGAGACCAATTTTGAAGGTGTTGAAACCACATGAATTTTATCTAATAAGAGTATGAGTGTTAGAAAGTTGAAAATAGAATCTTTCTAGCAATTCTCTTGGTGGGGATAACGTTCACGGTAAATCTAGCATATGCTTCTTCTTGTCTTCGTTGCACCTTCCTCTGTTGGAGTTGTCTACACATATGGTCTTGGCTGTGGAAAAATAGCGGAAGAGTTGGATTCCTTATAAGTAAATAGCTTTCTCTTGACAATTGCTTTTATCTTAGAATACCTACTTGGAAATAGGAGGGTCATTAGAGTTATTTTGGATACACATTGTGTTATTGGTTAGGGATTTCAAGAAACTGAACTACATTTGCTTACTACATGTCAATTATCTTACTTTGTTTAAAAATATAGCAAAAAAATCAATTTGTTATGAAGCAACATCGTCAATTCCACTTGAGCATTATTGTTTATAGTCAAGTCCATTTAAGCAAAAAGGGTTATCACAATATTTTGGAAAATCCTCTTATTAAATTTTGAGCAATGACAAAGATGAATTTGGCGTCACATCTTAATTCAAAATATTAAAATATTGGATATATTAGTCATTCTCGTTTGCATGATGATGAACATTAATTTTTTTATTTATTTATCGTGTGACTCTTAATGTGTGTTTCGATACATATTCAAATTCTCATTCACACGTTACAAGGTTTTCCCTGTTATCCCACCGTGAAAAAGAGAAGCCACAAAATGTAGTTTCTGGGCTAGACACACGTTTGTGAGTTTACCACCGCAGAAACAAACATAACATTAATTACAATTCACATACCAACAATCTCTCCTACAAATCCGATTTTATCACTTCATTTATATAACCTAACATGATTAACCTAACATGATTTTTCATATAAGGAATCATTCACCCTCAGACAAACCATCGACTAAAATACATTGTTGGATCAAGAAGGAAGCCTCCAATATTGTGTTGAACTAATTGAGAGCAATCGCACAAATCTATTAGACGTCACATCTCAATCCAAAATCATAAAAAATATAATGTATAAATCATCTCACTCACAATCAAACATCTCTATAAGTTTAGAGTTCCGTCAATTTGCTACTTATATGACACCATTCCATTCCATGCATGGAGCCACTCTCTTTTTTTATGAACAAATTATAAGACAAACGCGTCAAAAAAGAAGATGCTTATAGGTTAAGATACTTCCTCCACTAAAAACCCTAAAAATATAATAAAACAAAAAGAATAATAAGAATAACCACAAAGAAAAACAAGATAAAGCCTCATCTTTTCCTCCTCCCTCTCCATCTTCACTTTAATGCTTTATTACTTTCTTTGCTCTGCTATTCCACTATAGTGTGATTCTCCACCATCTCCCTAAAGAGCCATCAAACTTTATTAAAGAGAAATAAAAATAAAAACGCAAAAGGATTGAACACCACCATGGTTTTCTCTTCTATTCCATCTTATTTAGATCCTCTCAATTGGCAGCAAGTAAGTTTTTTCCTCAAAAAGACTAAGTTTCTTATTTATTCCTATTCCTTTGTAATAATAATATCTTCTTGAATATACCTGCAGATTTTTTTCCTTACAACTCAAGAATAATTTTTCATCTTTTTCCTCTCTTGTAACCTTGTTCTATATCTATATATATAATCTTTATAAAATATATATGTTTTGCAGCAACCAAATCAACATCAGTTGCTTCCACCACTATCCTCATCGCAGTCACAAGGTGCAGGCTCGATAATCAGACCTGGATCGATACCGAATCAAGCTCAAACTCAAACTCAGACTCAGATAGGTCAGACTCAGGAAATTCAAGCAGGCCAGACTCAGACTCAGACTCAGGTAGCTAAGCTACCACAACAAGAGACAGCTTTGAAGTGTCCTCGTTGCGAATCAACCAACACGAAATTTTGTTACTACAACAACTATAACTTATCTCAACCAAGACACTTCTGTAAGACGTGCAGGCGTTATTGGACGAGAGGGGGTGCATTGAGAAATGTTCCTGTTGGTGGAGGGTGTCGTAGAAGCAAAAAGACCAAAAAGAGTAACACCACTACTAGTACTACTACTCCTTCCAAATCTTCAATATCTAATAGTAATGAAAAAGATTATTCAACAAGTGCAATCCATTCAACTTCAACACCTTTCGGAGAGTTCTTGAATCCAAGTAACAAAACCTACATGAACATGGCATCTCTTCAGAATCTGAGTCGCTATGGTGTTGGAACAGTTGGTAATATGGGATTTCAAATCGGAGATTATAGTGGAGGTGGAGAAGGTGGTGGAGGTTTGGATCAATGGCGGTTTCAGCAATTTCCTTTCATGAATAATGGTTTTGAATCAACTACTTCAAATGTTTCTTTCCCATTTCAAAGTGAAATTCTTGAACCACAAGCTTCTTCTAGGGCTAATACTCAGATACCTGCATCGGTTAAATCGGAACACAACGGAGGTTTGAGTTTCTTAAGATCTCCTCTGAGTGTCTCAGAGAATAACAACAACCATTACAATTCATGGACTGATTTTTCTGGTCTCGCGTCTTCTTCCGCTAGTCGTCTCTTGTAACTTTCGTCGTTTACACTACTAGAAAAAGTTGAATTATTGACCGGAATTAGAGACGGAAAAAAATTTTAAATTGATCTCTAATTTTGACATCTCTAACTAATATTTTAGAGACGAAATTAGAGATGAATTTAGTTTTTTTCCATTTCTAATTCACTTTTTGTTTTAGTAATGTGTACGCAGTCGAATTTTTGTCTTTGTCGTCTTTGTCGCCGCTCTTTGCTTATCAGTTATCAAATCCAAGGCATCATCTATCAGAGAAGAAATGAAGCAAGAAATGAAGCAACATGATTTTGAAATTCCAATATATATCTTCCGATGGCGAAAATCAAGCCTAGTGTTGAAACAAATCAAGAGAAGCATGGTAGAATTTGATTTTGTTCTTGTATATTTTAATTTTCATTGATTAATTGTTTATGTTTATGCATGGAGTGAGTTTCTTTTGTACTATTTGAACTTAATGTGTGCTTGTAGTAATCATCAACTATTATGTGATTTCTTTCAGAAGTTATTATCATATCATTATTTGAGTAACTCACACAAGTGCAGTGCAACGGTTTTCTTCTTCTATGTACGGAATTCTAAGGACATGTTTGTTTGTCAGAAAATAAGTTGAAGCTTCAAATTTTTAGAACCTCTATATATACAAGTTTACTATACTGGTAAATCTTAATTTTGTGAAAGAGAAATTCTTGGAAACTTGAGTGTGACAGTGATTTAATGTCCATAGCTTTTTTAGTTTTCTTCAAAATAAGATATGGCAATCTGGTTAGAATTCCAAGAAAGCTCTCAAATCATTGTACTTTTAGCAGATGTGTGTTGGCAAGTTTTTATCCTAAACGGTTTGAACATTTCAGTTAGTAACAGTTTCTATTTAGATCATAAATTTACACACCCGGGGAGCTAGGGCTGAGTCAGAAAGTGATTAGAGTGAGAACCAAACAGTGTTTATTGTGGAATGATTTGTGGACACAAATCTTCACGTATAAACATCCTTGTTGAGATACGGTTTGAATTCTTTTAATATTTTATTCTCTTTCCTTGTATTTTGTATGATCATGATGGTGTCCACAAAAACATGTGTCTAGATAACACTCTATTTCAAGTTCTACATCAGTGTAAGGGCAAAAATATGTACTTATGATGCTGTATGTAGAATATGGGACGTAAATGTTTTGATACATGCATGTTACACACTAAATATTAACATATCTAAGCATTTGTTGTCATGTTGTGGAGGTTTAGTATTAATTTCATGAATAATAGTATGACTAAAGAATGTAAGATAGAAATAAAGAATGAACTTATCATAATGAATTTTGTTGGAAAGTATGTGAAAGGCAGAAACAATGGCTTCAATGTATAAGAAAGGGAGAATCTTTTAAAGTGCTAGTGTTTTCTTCGCAGTTGATTTTGAATAGGTTACCGACTAGACATATTTTTGTGAGGCGTCATATTGTGTTGGGCGGTAATGATGAGGGGTGTGTCGTGTTTGTAGTGCGGGTCGAGCCAACTACTCATCTATTTGTTTTGTGTGAGGTTGTTTCAGCTAGGTGATATGGTGTTCTTAAGTGGGTTGGAGGTTTGACCGTCTGTCACATTCGATTTTAGGTGTGTTTGAGTCGTTTTAGGATTTAGGTCATAGTGAGATAATATGTCCTTAGATCTGGTCTCCATCAGAAATTTTATGGTTTGAACTATTTGAAAATTACATAATAAAATTATTTTTTCTTCACTAGAAAGCTTCACGGTTTATCACAAAATGTCTTCGATTATAAGTCTGGTATGAAAGTGGATTCATGTCCATACTCTAGGTTTTGTTGTTTCTCAGGGACTAGGTTAAGTGGCTAGATATACAAGGGTGTGAGGGATGGTAAGCTTGCCCCTCCTTTTGTTTTTGTAGGTGGTTAGGTCTTCCTCCCTCAACCTTACTCTTTTTGGAGGTTTATTGTCTTGTGGTGTTAGTATAAATTAGACTTCTGATTGCCTGACTTGATTTTTCTTTCATAGATTAACTTGATGTCTGGTTGACTTATTGTTTATTGCGCTTTATTTTTTTTCATTCTAGGTTTTTTTCCTTGGTTTGTTGTTCGTGCACACCGTCAATGTTTTTTGTTTTTATTTGTAGATTTTTGATATTTTTATTATTATTTATATAAAATTTCTATTTTATTATTAAAAGAATATAAAAATTATATATCACATAATCCAAAACTTTATTAAAACATTATTATATTAACTATATTTTTGTAAATAAAAAAAAATAACATTCTAAGTCTATTATAAACATTATAAACTATTTAAAACTTAACTAGTCATAGTTGAATCCAAACCCTAACCCAACCAATTTCTATATTTTCTTATCTTACTTAATCTCATTAATACTACTTATTATTAATCACAAGTAACGGATCTGAATAATTATTAAAAAAACTTTATTATTAATCTAACGATAAACAAAACTAGTATTATCTCATGAAAAAAAGAGAAGCAAAAGCTAGCATGGCCATGGATGATAACTTTTGTAAGAACCAATGTTAGCTTTAAAGAACGAATAAAGCAAGTAGCAACAACAACAACAAGAGCAGCAGAGACCAATTTTCAGACAAAAGCTATCTCAGTGTCTTTGTGTCGTCATCACGTACATGTGTTACCCTTTTATTCCAAAAATGTCGGTGTGTGGGTTCATTTTGAAGGTGTTATTGCTCTCTTATGGTACGAATTATGAATGAATCAAAGGCTCAAAAATTCATGCAAAATAATGCTTCGAGAAATGGAGTCAAGTGAAATCAAATTGCCTCTCTGTGGTTTTGTCTTTGCTTTGTGTCTTCAACTCTTCACCGTTGATTACTTGGAACTTGCTTTGATATGGACCCTTGGATTTGCTTTCTTGCTTTCTTTGCTCTTATTTGCATCTTCTATTCTTTTTTCTCATCTTTTTCTTTTTATGTGTATATGCGTGGGACCTCACTTATCCAGGACCAGTTTTGTAGATTTGGACCGGTTATCGATTCAGAATACTATGTTGTTGGGTTACTTATATGGAACTAGTGGATTGCTAATTGAAGTTATGAATCGTATTGAAATGATAAATTTTATAGTATGAATAAAATGAGAAATAGATAGGATGAGTTTTATACTAAAATGAGAGTTATTGTTGTGAGACCGAAGCTTCAAGAGCATCAAATATGTCAATATTCTAAAATAATAGATAAATCTTTTATTAATAGAGACAATATATAGGTGAACACTATGGTACTCTTGAATTCTATTGGATATTGGTATTTTTGAATTTTGTTGGATATTGATACTCTCATCCAATAAAACAATCATATTCAATGTCATGTCAGGTTATGTTTTATATATTTTTTAATTAAAAATAAATTAATATTTTAAATCAATTTTCACTAACGATATCGGTATCCAACTATTTATTATAAGTATTTAAGAATTTGTCTATTATCTAAACTATATATTTTTACATAAAATTTTACATTGCCTGGTCTCCTGTACATCTAACCTGAATTTTAACTTTAATGTCCTTAGTTCTAAATATTTTAGATCTTTGGTGGGTTTGTTTGTTGTAGGGGAGGTGAGATAGGTAGAGTTTTAGAAAGATAATAAAGGAAATTTAATGAGGTTGGACCCACTCCTCTTAATAATAAATTCCCGATATTTTTTTTCTTATCTTTGATCATCGCAATTTGTGT
This sequence comes from Lathyrus oleraceus, assembly GCF_024323335.1. Classification (NCBI taxonomy): domain Eukaryota; kingdom Viridiplantae; phylum Streptophyta; class Magnoliopsida; order Fabales; family Fabaceae; genus Lathyrus; species Lathyrus oleraceus. The sequence continues at coordinate 620,600,627 of NC_066583.1, forward strand.
GTTAGGGAGATTAGAGTGTAGGATGGTGGCGTTTGACTTTGGAAATTTAAGTGGAGGAGAATCATCCTTTTTTATTTTAAGAAAGATTTGATTGCACATCTCCTTCTAGATATTAAGATCTTTACCATTTTCCCGAAAATTGATAGGGGTGTTGGCATCATGCAAAAGATGGTTTTTTTACTATAGCCTCTGCCTATTTGGCCCTCTTTGAGTGTGAGATTCCTAGTGATTGTCTGCTCAATACTATGGATTTGGTCCTCCATCGTATCTAGTGTATATGGGCCCCTTCAAAGGTTGTTGGGTTCTCTTGGCAACTTCTTTAGGATAAGGTCCGAACCAAAGAGTGTTTTCTTAAAAAGGGGGTCTGTAAGACCCCAATTCTGACCCTAAGATCCCTCATGCTATTTCATCATATGCATTAGCATTGGGAACACACATTGGCATCCTCCTTTCCCCTTGTTCATTGGGTTTGTTTTGGGAGAGATCACCAAGCACCATGTGATTGTATCATACTTGTATATTGTCATTTTACTAACCAAAATATCAAAAATATGTCTTTGTATTTGCCTAACTCTTTTGTAGGTAGGGCATGATCACCATTGATCTATCAAGTTCACACCTAGGGTTTAAGACCCTCATGGCTAAGAGCACAATCAAATGTTGATCCACAATGTCTCAAAGCATCATATATGAGTCCCAATGATCTCTACATGTCATATTGATCAAGTGTTCTTCAAGAGTTTGAAGGTGATTTGACTGGGTATCTTGAGTAACTTCTCCAACAAGCTATCTCATCAATTGATCAAATTTCTCAAGGAACACTTCAAAATTCATCATGTTGTGTATATATGATCTACCATGAGCCTAGAAAGTCAAGATAATTGAAGGTTAGCAAGTTGGTTGATGGTGGTTGGCCAGATGAGTTCATCGGATCAAAACTGGGTCTCCCTAGACCCTATCTCCTAAAATTTTCACCATATGAAAATGATTCCAAGAGAAACGTTACTCTAAATGACATTCCAAACAACTTTCATGTTGGGACCTAGAGTTAGTTTTGCTTGGAAAATCATTTTCTATGTTGAAACATTATAGGTCATTTTGTCTAAACCCTAATTTGAAAGTCAACTTCCCAAGACCATAACTTGCTCAATCATTATGAGATGAAAGATTTACAAGTTGCACAATCAAATTCAAAATGTCTACTTCAACTTTGATGTTTGGAGTGAAATCTAATTCAACTTTTATGAGCATGTGATATGAGAATACATTATAGGTCATTTTTGCCCTATACCATTGAACAAGTGATTTTCCTCAACTTTAAAAAAATACATAACTCTATCATTATAAATCCAAATTACATGACATTGGTGACCATTTTTAAGGTCTTTGAAAGATCTACAACTTTGATGAAGACACTTTTCTCATTTGAAGCTCACATAAAAAGTTAAGCAAGATGCAATATTGAGATATATGGCTTAACACTTAGAAAAAAATTCAACATGTTAAAATTTCCAAACTTCCACCTCAAAATTCACCATGATCCAAGTTCCAAATGAAAAAGTGTCCAACATCAAAGTTGTTCCCCTTGATCTAAGTTTTCCAAAGAACCTAATTTCATGCATTTTGGATGAGATTTGCTAGGGCTGCGCATGGTCTTAACAGGGATGCATCATTGGAGAAAATCAAATGCCAAAAACTCCACATATCATTGCCTTTCCATTCAAGCATCATTTGAACTTCAGAACAAATGTGCATGGATCAATTTGGATTGCTTCATGGGCCTGTACACGCCCATGTAAGCTTGTGCATCACCTTGCCAATTTTAGCAATTTTTCAAGTGTGAAAATAACACTCTCAAATGCTATAAATACAATGCCTTGAAGCTCATTTCAAAGACACCTCCCCCCCCCAATTTAAATCCTCACCATTCAAAGGAAAACCTGAGAATTTTCAACTTGAAAATTGAGTTTGAATCTCACTGTTTGGAGATTCAAAAACTCCAGGATCCAAAGCTTTGTACCATTACCAAACCTCTTTTGCAAGCTTCTCAAGTGTGATTAGATCAAGTTTGAAGCAAGCAAGATCCATATCTACACAGCATTGAAGGTAAATTTCAGAAAACTTTTTCTCTTCGATTCTCAGTCAATTCTCATCAATTCTCTTGGATCTTTGGTTGTCTGAAGTCCTACCAATGTAGGCAAGAAGATTGAGTTGCTTTAAGGTCAAATCGAAGCAACTCAGTTGACACACCTCAAAATTCAACTCCTCATATCTTTCTATATGTGTGGAGTTAGTTAAAATTGAGGTCAGATTCGTGCTCTACGCCATTTTTTCTTTCAGATCATGTCCTCTTTTTTTCATTTTCTTGATGGTGATGAGTGAACCAGTCCGGTGGACCTCGTCTGAGAAGGTCACCGGAGGTCCAGCGCCGTTGGTGTGCTGGATAGGTTCTGAGCTATTGATCTGCCACCTCAATTAATGAGGGAGATCAAGTGGTCCACGTTTTTTTGATTTTTTGATTTTCATTTTATTTCATTTGATTTTCATTAATTCATATTAATTTTAATATTGATCCAAAAAATATGAGAGTTTCACCAAAAAAATTTAAATAAATTCCTCTTTCATATTTTGAATTAAAATTATTTTTTGGATCATTATTAATATTTTTCATGATCTAATTGATTTTGTGAATATTTTTAATTGTTTAAAAATACTTTTAAGTCTCTAAAAATTCTGAAATTTTTTCTCCAAGGTCCTTTTGACCTTGTTTGACCTATGATAAATCTCATGACCATTTCTTTGGTGTTTTGATGAGGTTTTAGGAATTTGGCAAACCATATTTAATTTAATGCATTATTTTTAGGATTTTTTGAATTGAATAAATGCCAAATAATTGTGTTGAGCTATCTTGATGATGTGTATAGGTTTGACTTGTGTTGTTGGGCCTTGATCAAGGTTGATTTGACTTTGCTAGGTTAAGATAATTGGATTTAGGGGATTGATGGAATGTACATTCCATCTCCCAAAATGAACGAATGATCTTAATTTGGTAAAAGTCCTCCTTTGACCAATTTGTGTTTTAATCCATTCCCCTCCCTCTTCATCTAATTCCCCTTCTTTATGCATCCATTTCATTTGACCTATGATATCTCAAAGTCCTAAGGCTAGTTGATTGAAAAATCAACATAAGTATGGATGAGATTAGGTCACCTCTTTTGCATATTCTTTTTGTGTGTGGTATGTATCATGAGCATAGTCCATTATACTATGTCTCTAACATGTATTAACACCAAAATTCTATTGCCCAACCTCAAATAGTTGTGACTTCTACATAAGTCCAATTACAATTGCTTAACATAGCGCTAAACTTTTGACACAAAAAGGCATAGTATTCTAGTTAGTGAGATTGTAAGTCTCCCATCTTTCATGGTATTGTGTGGAAACTTGGCCTTTTCCTTCCTTTGGAAGATATCTTGGGCCAAGGATCCATGCTTGTGATAAGTGGGTTGAGTGTTCTCCAAAGAATGACTTAAAAAGCAAAAGCAAAAACAATACTAACTTCTAACTTATTAACAACTAACATTTAATTTCAAGTCCTTTATTTTAATGCACTTTAATTTTTAAGCTCTATTCATTTACCATTATTCATATCATTCTAATTGTTTATATTAATGCCTTTTCACTTTGTCCACTTGGACCATATTGTGTGATGTATCTTCTTTGTGTATATTTTGTTTGTTTGTGTGGTCTTTGACCATTAACGTACATAATAAGAAACAAAAACCCTAAAAGACTATTGTGTGGACTGTTGGTTTGATCTTGAACAATTGGACTTAGAATCTAGGAAACATCCCTATGCAAAAAGGACTTGGCCAATGCCAACTATCAAGTAACCAAGTGCTTGCAATTTGAAACTTCATCTGATACATCATTGAAGATCCATCTGAGCTCATCTGCAACATGATCATTGTGTAGCTGTTATTTTAAACCTGAGACTTGTGAAATTCATCTGTTACATGGAAAATTTGAAGAAGATTATGGAGTGGCTAAAGCTCGGATGTGGAAATATTTATTTGACTCCTTGCTCTTCAAGTTAATATTGTATGCATTGTTTCTTGCTTGATTCTAATATCCAAGGGAATTTGGGGTTTCTATATGGCATTCTTGCCTGTTGGATTGCTACCCACCGGTCAGATCTTTTCAACTTTTAACTTTTAAATTTATGCTTAGGATTAGTCTCTTCATCTCCTCCTCATCTCTTTAATTTCAAAATCTCTCCTTCCTTTTAAAAACTTCTTTGTTTGAACTTGTTATTTTCTAAACTTAGACCACTTTGCAAATTAGAAACTTTGGCCTTATGCCATTGCATTTTCAAACTACTTTTTCTTAATCAAACATGTAAATAAACTTAACTATACTTAACTTAAAATTTTCAAAATCCAAAAAGAACTAACCCATTCAAACCATTTTCTAGGCCCTTGTGCCTTTCAAACTTAATTTTTTATTAAAAGCAACGCATCCACTTTGAAATTTATATCACGAAATACGAGGTTTTGATCCCTCATTTTTTATGTTGATACGTAGGCACAAGTCCGAAGGTCTTTTCAAACACAAAAATATAATTAATGAATTATTTTCTCATCCCCCTATTCTATTTGTTTGTAAATATCACTTTGTACAAAATACATATGCACACAAGAAAGGGCTCCCTAGGAGTACCTAGGACACTTTGGCTGCTAACACCTTCCCTCTGTGTAACCAACCCCCTTACCTGTAATCTCTGGCATTTTATTAGTTTTGATTCGAAAACTTCTTACTTTTGGGTTTTGTTCGTACTTTTCCCATTTCCCTTGGAAACAATAAAAGCGCGGTGACGACTCTTGTTATTTGATGTCTTGCTTATCCATAGCTTGATGGTCATGAAATTACCGTTACAGGGTCCATCTAAATCTAGGGTGGTTATTATCACATGTGTTTGGGGTCGTTTGAATCGACCTCTCATATTTTTGTAACCTGTGAGGTAGTGGGAACAATTTGGTATAGGGTCTTTAAATGGTTGAGGTGGTGTGTTTCCTAGAGATCTTTTGTCTTTGTTTAAGATGTTTACTACACTTTGAGGATTGCCTAATGTGTGCCATACCCTAAATATTGTCCCTTAGATCTTTTACTTCATAAAATACATGTCATGGCTATTTCATCTGGTCATTTATTCCATTTGCATTGCTAAAAGGATGATCGTCTAGTTGTCATTTTTAAACGCATAGTTTATCTCATTTCTTTGGTTCTTACTCCATATATTTTTACCAATGCCATTTTCCAATCTCAACCAGAATGCCATGTTTAGGTCATTTTGCTTTGATTTTTAAAGTTGATTTGTTACTAGAAAGGGTGGTGGAAAGCCATTGTGTAGGTTTCAATTCATGTGTGATTTAAGTCATTCATCTTCCATATGCATTTCCATTTTGATTAAAGCATGATATTTGTTTTTAGGAACATTTTTTGTTCTTATTACTTCTTTTCATTTTCATTTTATTCATCATACCATTTTGGATTTAAAGACAACCATCATCATAAGTTAAAACCTTAAGGTTATATTCTCATTTAAATAAGTTGTCTTTTATTTTAAGCTTAATAAAGATGACCATTAGCAATGTAGCCCATTATCATACCATATTTTAAAGTCCATTCATGTTTGGATGTAACCTTTATGAACAAAATATTTGACTAATTTCTATATATCATATAAGTAGTCTCTTTATTAAATAAAATAAAATAATAAACATGTTTTTTCCAAAATGAAAAATTTTTTTGGCATACATAGAATTAAATGGAAATTAGTATACTTGTTTTCACTTTTAAAATCTTGATTAAGGAGGGTTTCAAACGAAACTGAAAAGGAAAAAAAGAAAATTTGTTCTATTGTGGTTCCACAAGATTGTCTCATGACTTCATGGCATCCCCGTGACTTTATCATCATTGTCATTGACATCCACGATCCTCCTGCAAACATAAGAATATATATTCACATACATATACAAAATAAAACTAAAATAGTATGCAAAAGGAGAACTCATGATAAACCATTCCATCACCTGTCATCCAAAATCACATACATACATCAAAAGGTTAGCATAATTTGAAATGGGAATTGAAAGGGAATTTTCACACGTTGCAACATCCTCCCCAACCTCACTCTCAATCCCTTGAAATCGGGGATTTGGGGAAACATTTCTAACAGTTTCCACACTCCAAATCCTTATCCAAAAATCACTCTTCCCCAATTGCCCTTTGTTCACACGCTTAAACCAAGCAAACTTCAAAAATATCTTAACAATCACATGAGTTTCATTCTCATCCTCACCCCATTTCACTCCCCTATAAATAATTACTTCATTCATTCATAAAAGAGCATACAAAAATATATTGAACCTCTGCTAAATTTTCACCTTACCCTCACTATACGCTCAAGAACCCTAGCTATTCAGAGTTTCAACATGAAACTCTGACATGGTGAGCTTAATCCTCACTCATTCCCTACAACCCAACAATGGTAACCACATAACACTAACCTAGCAAAGTGATCAACAAGTAAAAGAGTTTGAAATAAGAATAGAGGAAGAAGAAATATAAGGAAGGAGGAGAAATGAGGAATCATTACCTGAAGATCTCCCCTAACGCAAAGGCTTGAAGATTCTTCAAAGGTTCACTGCTTTAAATTCTTTCACGTTTTTTACTCTTGTTTATCTTTGCTTTTTGCTTGAAACCCTTTCCTTTTTGAGAATTTATGTAGGGTCTTTCTAGCCATAGGAATATATTGAAAATTGGGGGTATTGCGTTGTGTTGGGGTTAAAGGTGTATTCACTAGTTGAATGCTTGGATTATTGTTATTTTTTGTTGTTTAGTGTTGATGCATTGGTAGGTTTGACCTTAGGTGGTCAATGTATAGTTTGGTTAAATTTTTGAGGGGGGGGATTATGGGTTAGGGTTTTTGAAATCCTAGTTTTCAATCCCGGAGATTGAGAGGATTTTGGTTTGTTTTGATGAAATAATTGGACTCGGGGAAGGTTTTTTTAAAGGGGTGCGATTTGTTTAGTTTTGGATTTAGGTGTTGCTTGGCCAGAATCTAGGTAAATATGGTGGTCCAATTGAAGTTTTCGGCGGAAACTCAATGAGAATCTGGAGTTGAGGGTAGCTCTCGTGGTAGAGCAAGGTGGATAGTGAAGAACACTGGTTGGTGTTCATGTGTTAGGAAGAGAGAGACTTTGGCTCTCTGATTAAAGAGAGAGAAACGGAGTTCATAAATAAACTCTCTCTCCCCTAAAAATATGTTTTGTACTCTCCTTTGGTAGCCTGCATGCAATTCAAGTGGTTGTCCACCGCCTTGTTGTTCTACGTTGAATTTGAGTCAACCAGGGGATCCCATGTGGATCCCCCACTGTAGTCCTATGTGTGTGTCCCTTCCCCCTCTGATCTCATGTTCGCTTGATCCAACGGTCTGGATTGAGTCAACGAGCGTTGACTCTCCTACCTTGGGTTGACTACTGACCAACGCCTTTGGGCCACATCAGCTGGGCCTTTTCTACCCACACCCTTTTGTTTTCTTTTCACAATTTTTATATTTGTTTTTATTTTCATTTTGGACCTGTTGCGCCTTAGGCCCTTGCTATTTGCAATTTTGTTTCTATTTTTGCACCAATTTATTTATTATTATCATGGTCGAGATACATGAACTTAGGTTTACTGCCCAACGCTTGAGAAATTCCAGAGAGGACGTGAAGAAGGAGTGAAAAGCCAAGGTTGAAAAGAAGGAAAAAGAGCTGAAACAAGAAGAAGCAAACACTCTCCAGGCACAAATGGCTGCCGACACATGGTTCTTGAAGTGCAAAGAAGTGGTTAAGCTTGCCAATAACTTACTACGCATTTTCCCTCCAAGGCTAAGGGACACTTACGAAGAGATGACTTACGAGAATACATCGCCCATCATCTTCCACTTCATTCTCTTATGTATGGACATGGTCAAGAACCTTAAAGAAGAGTTGGCAGATCTGAAGGAAGTGCCAAGAGTTGTTGAGGGCTAGGATAACTTTGTATTTGCATTTTTCTTTGATTTGTACTCATATTTTGTATTGGATTATGAAATTAATGAATGATCCATCTTGCTTACAGTTGTTGTCTTTCTTTCTCGCTCTTACACATAAAATGTCTAATAGTTAACAAATCCAATTGTTCCCTATAAATAAAATTAATAAACATATAAAAAATTGCATGCATCTGCAGTAACCCATGGGCATGCATTATTAAAATAAAATAAAATCCATACTCATGTCAACTTTTTCCCATCCATAGATTTTGTCTTCAGCAAGGTAGTTCCTCGGCATTCCTACGGAACTAGAGCCAACTTCCGAAGAAAGATGGATGAGATGAGAGAAAAAATGAATGACCTCAAGGGGTTGATGGAAAAGATGATGGAAATGATATAAGCATTAGCTACCAAGAAAGATCCTCATATGCGTACCATGATCTCTTAAGTCACGGGCCCTTCCTTTGAACCGTGGCGTCCTTCAAAGATCAACATTACATGGCCAAAGTTTGGTTTGCCACTAAACTACTCTCCACCTTTTGTTGATGCTTTAGGGATAGGGCCATCTATTTAGCATGTGGTGCAACTACCAGCGGTACTTATTATGCAACCACCCCATGTGGTCCATACCATGGCTCCAAGACCCTTTAATGATCTTCGTTATGCTTACCACAATGTTGGTTCCAATAATGATAATCAAGATGAATGGGAAGAGTTGATCGAGGTCAAACAAAAGTATCAAACCTTGGAGAAAAGGGTAAAGGACATTTAGGGAAATGGTATTTTTGGTGCATCCGCTATGAAGAAGTGTTTAGTTTTAGATCTAGTCATTATAGCTTAGTTCAAAACACCCGACTTCGAGAAATACAAGGGCCAAACTAGTCCAAGAAGCCACTTGGTAATGTATTTCGTAAAATGGTCGCCCATACTAGGAATGATAAGCTACTCATACACTATTTCCAAGACAATTTGAGCGGAGCCTCACTAAAATGGTATATGGGCTTTAAGAAGAGTCGAATTCAAAGCTGGAAGGATTTGGTTGATTGTTTACTTTGACAATACAAATACAACCTCGACATGGCACTTGAACATATGCAGTTGCACAACTTGGAAATGAAAGAAAGAGAGTCCTTCAAGGAATATGTTTAACGTTGGAGGGATCTAGTCTCCCATGTGGAACCTTCTTTATCTGAAAAGGAAACAACTAGAATATTTGTGGATACTTTGAAAGATCCCTATTTTGATAGGCCAGTGAGTAGTGAGGCCTTCAGATTTTCTAATTTGGCTGCAATTGAATAACGGATCAAGAAAGGATTGAAATATGGAAAAATTCTTAGCAATGTTAGGGCATCCATAACTTCGAAAAAGTCTTTTAGAAACTTCCGGAAGAAGAAGAAGGGAGAAGCCAGTTCTATTTATGCTGATAATGGGAAATTATGCTAAAGGAGGTTACAATAATCTTTGGCGTATCAGTACCCGACTGCGCCCATGCCATACTACCCACAACCATATGTAGCTATTATTACGCCAACTTACGAGCAAGTAGCTCTCCCTGCATATCAACAACCTTTTGCTCTAGGATATCAGCAAAATTAGGTAGCGCCTCCGTATCAGAAAACACCTGTTGTTAGGGCTTATCAACAACCAATGCTATAGGAATAAGCCTCAATTTAATCCTATTACCGTGACATATACCTGTTTGTACCCATCCTTGATTTAGAGAGGTCTATTGGTCCCCAGATCACTCCCTCTATTGCCAAAGCCATATCCTTATTGGTACGATCTCAATTCTCATTGTGAGTATCATGAAGGTGCACCAGGGAATTCACTTGATGGTTTTATAACACTAAAAGCCAAAGTTCAGGAGTTAATCAACAGAAAAATATTGTCTTTTAAAGAAACTGGACCGAATGTCGAAAAAGACCCTCCGCCAGCTCACGAAGGGCCCATAACTAATGCAATTGAAGAAGTGTTTAATGGACAGTCTATTGTAGATGTGAAGAAGGTAAATACTATGTTGAAGGAACTTCATACATGATTGGTGGAGTTTGCATCAATCAGGGAACAATATGATAGTTGCGTTGAATGTGTTACTCAGCTTGGAGGATGCCTAGTGGTACAGAGAAATGTTCAACTTTTGATGGACCAAGGAATAATTCAAGTCAGCCATACTGAAACTTCCAAAGACATGGCCATAATCGAACCTCACTTCGATTTACCGACACCAGTGGAGATAGAATATCAAAGAGTACCCAAAGCTCAACAAGGAGGAAGTCAGGTGTCCTCGGTAGTTATGATCAAACCAACTCCTTTTCCATACACTAGTACCAAGGCAGTACCCTGGCACAATAATGAAACCATTTTTATGAACGGTCAGGAGGTTCCCATGGAAATTAAACCCACGGTTACTAGCAAATCAGAGTTTTCGAATAACGCAAGGGCAAGCGAAATGACCCATAGTGATCGTGTTTTTGCACCTACACCACCTAAAAGGTAGTTATTGAGAAAGTGGATAAAGAACAAAGGACCGAAACATTGCAACCCCACAAAGAAATGGACGTTTCTAAAAATACAACCTGGCACCAGGAAACTAATAAGTTCTTTAAGTTGATTAAGAGAAGTGACTATAAAGTAGTGGATCAACTCCATCAAACTCCTTCAAAAATCTCTATCTTATCATTATTGTTGAACTTGGAAGCTCATAGGAAGGCTTTGATGTAGGTGTTCACACCGGCATATGTAACACAAAGCATTATAGTGTATAAATTTAATGGAGTTGTATCCAATATTATAGCCTCCCATAGCCTAAGTTTTAATGAAGAAGAACTCCCGGGGGAGGGAAGAGATCATAACCGAGTGTTGCATATCTCCACGAAGTGTTTGGAAGATGTGTTAGCCTAAGTCTTGGTGGACATAGGATCATCACTAAATGCAATTCCAAAGTCTACATTGGTAAATCTCTCTTGTAAAGAGATCATGATGAGACCTAGTGAGATGGTGGTCAAAGCATTTGATGGATCAAGAAGAGTGGTAGTCAGAGAAGTGGAATTACCCATCATTTAAGGCCCGCATTTTTTCCAGATAACCTTTCAGTTTATGGACATCAACCCTACTTACATTTTCCTATTGGAGAGGCCTTGGATCCATGTTGCGTGAGTTGTCACTTCTACCATTAAACAAAAGATGAAGTTCGTAGTCAAAGGCAAATTGATTATAGTATTTTGTGAAGAGGATTTGATGATCATCCATGTTTCATCGTTCCGATATATAGAATCTTGTGATGAGGCGTTGGAAACTCATTCTCAAGCCTTAAAAATTTCTAATGTTGTATTCTTGGAGGAAAAGGACCAAGACACGACTATGAGCTCATCATTTAATTCAATAAAAAGTGCCATGGTAATGCTTGAAAAGGGAAACCCTGAAGGTTTGGTTCAGCTGATTAGAATTCAAGAGAAAAGAGATCGCTTTGGAGTAGGGTACGAGCCTTCTATGGAGAGAGACGCCCAGGGTCCTATAAAGACCATAGTTCGACATTTTCAAGAGGTATTCTACATTTCCGGTTTCATTCACGACAATTAAGTGGCTACTTTAGAAGACCACACAACGGATTCAGAAACACCTTGCCTTGTGTATCGTTGTACTATTGCTTTGGAAAATTGGGAAGTCGTTGATTTACTAACAGTCTTTCAATTGTCAAAGTAATTTGTTTTCCTCAAATCCTTTTGCTCTGCCCAAGGCTTAAGGATCATATGTAAGGCCCCGTTTTGTTTTAAATAACTATCATCATTAATAAAGGCATTATTTTCTTCAATCTTCTCTTTATCTTCTTTTGTTTTTAAGAAAATGGCATCCTTTTAAAATATATATATATATATATATATATATATATATATATATATATATATATATATATATATATATATATTATTTTTCTTTCTTTTTGCATTTTTAATTTTTAACTTTCTAAAGTTAGCATTAAAATCATGCAGAATAATCAATGAACCCGTTGAACTCAATGACTCTACAATCCCTCATAACTTTGAACTCCCCATTAATCAAGCTGAAGAGGACGGTGAGGAAGATTGTGATCTTCCTGAAGAGCTGGTGAGGTTGCTCGAGCCTGAGACCAAATCCATTCATTCACATCAAGAACCAATAAAGGTGATCCACTTAGGCACATAAGAGGAAACTAAAAGGTCAAAGTCAGAACCACACTTGAAGCAAGCATCAAATATATATTGTTAAAGATTTTGTGTGAATATGTATGTGTTTTCCTGGTCATATGAATATATTCATGGACTAGACACACTCATTATTGAGCACCGACTACCTCTTTAACCATAATGCCTGCCTGTGAAACAAAAGCTGAGGAGAACCAGGACCGATATGTCCATCAAGATCCGGGAAGAAGTTACAAGACAGTTTAATGCAGGATTTCTAGCGGTGGTCAAGTAGCCTCAATGGGTTGCTAACATTGTACTCGTTCCCAAGAAGGATGGAAAAGTGAGAAAGTGTGTTTATTATAGGGATTTAAACAAAGATATTCAAAGGTTTAAATGTTTAGGAAATGGACAGAGATGTAGTTTTTTAAGCATATAATGTTGATGAATTTCAACCTTACGTGTTTGCTCGCAAAAGTCTTATCAAGAAAAAGTTCTCATGAATGAGTGAAAAATAGATGTTGACAGACCATAACAAGACTTTTATAAATTAGTTTAATCAAAGGGATTCTAAATATAGTAGTGCATTTGAGACAATTAAATGGATGTCATATAAGCCTAAGTTTAACGTAATAACTTGGAGTACATACGACATTACTAAATTTTCATTCTATGCAAAATCAAAGGATGGTCGTAGTACCATGAAAAATAGTGGGGTTATGGTTGAAGTTGAATCATGTACTTCTCTAGTTCCAAAGATAAGAATATTGTACTGACATCTAGAACGTGCTTTGGGGTCATTGAGGAGATTTGGGAGATTGATTATGTTATTTTTAAAGTGCATTTATTTAAGTGCAATTGGATTGACAATGACACTGGTGTAGAAACCAGGGAATTAAGATTCACATGGGTTGATCTTCAAAAGGAAGCTTATATGAACGAACCATTCGTCATGGCATCCTAAGCAAAACAAGTTTTTTATGTTACATATCCTTCTAACAAAATATGGTTAATTGTTCTACAAGGAAAACATATTCCTGATAATGATGAAAATTTAAATTTAAATTTTGAGACCCCTTCTTTTGCATCACATGTGCATCTCTCATTTGAAGAAAAGGATTAAGATGGTATGTATGATATTCGTTATGATCATTAAGAAGGGATATGAGAAAAGTAGTAAGTAAATATTTTATATGAATTAGTAATATATATATATATATATATATATATATATATATATATATATATATATATATAATATATATATATATATATATATATATATATATAATATATATATATATATATATATATATATATATATATATATATATATATATATATATATATATATATTATATGTGTACCTCTTTTACTAATATTTATTTTTTCTAACATTTAGATATGTCGAAAGATACCATATGTTGCATGGTTTTAAAAGTAAAAGGTCGAAAGTTATTACCCCTACAGTAAGTGTTATTATTTGTGACATTCATATATTCTTATCAATTATTTATTTTAGTTATAGTTGTTGGTGCAAGTTGTTGACTTTAAAGTTTGACTATTGTTCGTGTTGTTGTTGTTGAGATTGAAGCTCGAATGTTATTGTTGTAAGAAAAGTCAATCTTGTTTTGGTTAGTAAAAAGTTATCGTTGAGATCAATGGTTTGAATATTTAATATTTTTGTTGTTTTTGATATCAATGGTTTAATGGTTTAATATTGTTATTGTTGTTGATTATCCTAATTGGTTTCAAATGTGATTCAAATTATAGGTGCTTAACTACCGGTTACAAAATTCACATAAGACTTTTGGACGACCGTTCAAGAATTTACATTTTGGTCTTTGCTATTGTTGGTTAATCTTTTATATTAGTTTTTTTAGTAAAAAGAGAATGTGTGTGCCATTTTTGCTTTCCAATTGGTGTAAACAATGAATATCTATGGTACATAAGAATGTTTATGTTTCAGAAATGGGCAATTTAGGTTTTGTTTAAAATAATACAGATTAAAACGAAAATATCAAAAGATTATAATAATTTTTTTTAATAACAAGGCTTTTTTCATTACTTGTGTTACTAAACCGAGATAGTAAGGCTAACTTTATTACCTCGGTGATCAGTATAATAGAGGGGAAATATGGGGTGCACTATCCAACTCTAAAAATACAAAGAACATTTTTTATGGAGATCAAACCCATTACATTACGGTTTTACCCTTAGTGTAAGATCAATTGAGGGGTAAAGTGGTGCACTTCGTTACCTTGTCTAGGAAACTAAGTTTAAACTCCATTTCTAATCAAGGTAAAATTTGTTTTTCGTAGTAGTGGTGTGCGTGTATTGTTTGATTTTTCGTGTATGTGTAGTTTGTTTGTAATTTGTTTGTAACTTTATCACTTCATTTGTTTAAACATGTACCTTGAGGCACATCTACATTTAATCTATTGGATTTACACTTATGATAATGTGTTTTTTTAGCCTTTGAAATTTGATATAAGTCAAAATACAGAGTGTAGCTTGAATCACAAGTTAGAGTCTTAAATATAGGTTTTTGTGAGGCTTAATTTGAATCAAACAAGTTATGATTCGAATAAAACATCTAGTTGGAAGTTAGTAATTTTCTTCTACCAACTAGATCTGAATTAGGAAAGTGTATGATTCAAATCATAGTACTTCTTGACTCGAATCATAGGCTATTTTATTCGAATCATGAATGTTAAAATGTTTTTCAAAATGACTGTGATTCAAATCATACTTTGTGTGGCTCAAATCACATAAAGGAAATATTATTTCTTTGATTCAAATTAAAAACTCATAATTTTGCTCAAATCATATTGTATTGTTCCTTGCTTTTTTGTGCCTTATCTCAAGCACCTATTTAAATCCTTTCTTTGTCTCTTTAACGAGAGATGATTATTTTGATAAGCTATTGAATACATTCACGGTAAGAAAATCATTTAAATGTTCTTGATCATGGGTAAGTAAATTTAATTAAATTGATTAAAACCCAAGACATTCATCACGAACCCAATACGTTTGACAAGAATCTTGAGAGAAACCATGAGAGTTTCCTCATTCACAAAAACACATCATCTTATTGATTAAACCTTATGTAAAACTTCTTAGAATAATGAGATTGTGAGAATTTTGTATATGTGTTTTGTGAGATCCTTTAGATATTACTCATCATCTTCAATCTTATACCAAAAACCCATTTATGTGGTGATCAACTCTAAAGATTGAAAATGAGATGTTGATTACAAGTATATTAAAGACTCTAATGTTTTTTGGATAAAATTTTGTTGTGTGAATCAGGAGAAAGGACCGCTTCTTGTTAAAATTATTGATTGGTGTTCATCATGCAAGAGAAGAGTTTCATAAAATAAAGTAAGAAGTTCTCCAATCATTCTTCATTAGAACAATTACTCATATAAGTATTCGTCAGATCCGAGTAAATGGAACTACAAAATTGAAGCTTGGAGCAGAATGATTGTGTCTATCAATTTTGTTGGATCAAGATCATTAAAGATATTAAGTTTTAGCAGTTGAATAATTTGCATCAATAGAAAGATTGTCATTTTAGATATTTGTTCAGCCAAAGCATTGGAATGTTAGTGTTCAGGTTAATGATAACTCATTGTACCAAAATACTCGTATTTTAAACTTTAAAAATAGTGGAAGACGTTACGATTTCCAATGGTGAAAACCATTGAAGATTGGAGTAGGCATATCGAGGATGAATTATCGAACCACTAAAAAGTTGGTGTACATTTTTATTTCACTATCTCTTTTAATTTTGTGAATATTGTCGTGTATGTTAGATATTGTTCATCCTTAGAATGTTATCTAGATTGGATCTTTCTTATAGTGTTTTATTATATAAGTGTAGGACTAAGATGCCTCTAACTAATTGAACATTTGTTACTTCAATTGAGATTGTGTTATCCCTAAGTTATCATATTTAAATTGTTTGTCAAAGCATCTTTGTCTTCTTTAGTTACTTATAATATTGGTTGAATCATTTTTCTTATGAAGCAATAAAAAATATAATTTTTGAATATATATGTTGTATTTGTTCATATGTCTAGCATGTTTTGCTTTTGCGCTTTAAACTCATATTTTATAAATAAAAATGTTTTTAAAATTGGTTTAAGGGGACATGTCTATTAAACCCTCCATTCTAGACCGTTTAATCCATACATTCTTGCCTAACATAGCATTGGATTTTGGTATAATGAGTGTAAGGGCTCTGGTTATACATTTTAAAAAATGATTTTTTTCCTTTATATTTTTAGAAATGAATTTTGTGAAAAAGTTTCAGAAATAATAGTAGTTATTTTAAATGCATGTTTTTATAAACTCCATAAATATCCATTATTAATGATTTTAATAATAAGAAATACATAACTTTTTTTAAAATATATGTCTCAAAAACGATTTTTATGAAAAGTTGTTCAAAATAGATTCAAATTTAAGTGAATTTTTTAAAATTTTGATATCTATGAAAAATCATACCAAAAGACTGAAATACTCTGAAAAATATTTTATGAAAAACTATTTGGTTCAATTTTTCATTTGAAACTTGTTTTAATATAATATCTAATACTATAAAAAATTAAAAATTTAAACAAACAGACCATAAAATGTCTGATATTTACTCTAAATTTCAAGGAATGTATTTAATCAATGATAAAATGGGTATAAAAAGTGGTATAATGTATCAATTATGGTATGTTTGATGTAAAATATTTGATATTACATTAGATGTCAAGGCATTTACATCAAATTTTGATATAATAGATGTAAAGTATTAGATTTTACACTAAACTTTAAAGTAAATACATCAAACTTAAAAAAAAATGGATGTAAAATATTAGATATTTGCAATGGCTTCAAAATATTAACAATGGATTTTGGGTAAAACAAATATAAAATATTATATATTCACACTGATTTTAAGGAATTTATTCATTGATTTTAGGTAGGGTATAAATATATAATACTATAGTTGCTTTTGATATTTCTATTCACTTTCAATTATACATAATTAGCACTCATTTTATTAACGTATTGTTTATGTTTCCCACAATGAGGCTTGGAACTAGCGAGATGCAGTCGTATCTTTGTAGTTCACTCCAAGTCATAGAGGAATGTTCCTAGTGAGAGGTAGGATCCCTATCCCTAATCATGAGGTATGACTCGAACCAAGGATATATTGATTTCTACATTCATTCATAATATGAGTAGAAGCATGTGAAACATAGCTGACATTATTTTACCTTGCTTGTAACATTATAATCATAGATTGTGTGTCTGTGTGTACCATGAATAATATTATGTCTATTTATGAATGCTTGTAATGTTGATGTCACTTACCTTTGTGTTTAATGATCTTTAGTGTATATAAGGTAGTAGTATTGTAGTATTGTTATTAAGTGAGAATAATTAGGATCTACCTTACCTTAGTTAAGTGGACTCCCGTTTATACTAGTATGCATGGTAAGTGAGAAACCGCTTATAAAGCTAATCTATATTCAACCTTATTAAGTAAAACATGTTATCCAAATATATAGCGACCATAATGTCATAAAACAAAAAGCATTATCTCGTAGGTCTAAGCCTCTGAATTATTCTTATGTCAAATCGGCCACCTCGTATTGAAGAGCTTTCAAGGTCTCCGCATGAGCCTCAGATTCTCGAAGAAGATCTTTCCGGTGTGTTTTATATGTGAACATGTTCCTAACAATTTTAATATGAAAAAAAAAATACTTTTTTACCTTAGGCATCCGAAATTTCTAAAACTCAACCATTCATATCGTAGATTACGAAAGTCTTTTAGTGGAGAGCATGAGTTTGATATTGCTCATAAGTCCCTAACCGGGGAGGAATTTATAAAATATAACAACACATTAACTTTGTCTTTATAAAGATCCTAAAAATATATTTTGAGAAAATATATGGAAAAAGAGGTCGTGGTTCTTTGACCTTCCATATTGGTTTATGTTGCGGCGTAAAAAATACCCAAGCATCTAATTAATTCTCAATATTCACAATAATTAGAGAGACCTAAAACAAAATTAAACTTTTATAAACTAGTCATGCACAATCCAACACAAAAAACCCACAAATTCAACCAGCAATCTAAAACCCTAAAACCTCATATTTACATGAATCTAAAAGCAAAACAATATTCAATTTCAAATATTGTAGATTGCAAAGGAGAGTGAGGAAGAACCATCTAGATTTCAAGTTCAAGCAAAGTCACAAGCCCATGTAATGCACTATTTCCTTCTCTTTCCCTTCTCTCTGCTTCTTTCTTAGCTCCCTTATTCTCTTTCTCAAACTTCTTTTTTCTTTTTGTTGCGAGGTACCATTGGAGATTGATAATGTTGAGCTTTGAAGGAGCTAGGATTATGTTTTTCCAGAATAAGGTTTGTCTTCAGTGTGAAGGCAAAACCTTTTAGGTTTCTCTTTTTGTAAATCGTGGATGGCCCTCTGTGTAAAATATTTTGTTTTTGTTTGTTTAAACTTTTGTGTATTATTGACGAGTTTATTGTAAATACTTAGCTTTAGTTTTAATATTTTTGACGAGTTTATAAAAGTTTAATTTTAATTGTGCGTCTAATTAAAATGAATTGAAAATAAAATAAAAAAGAAAAAAATAATGGCGTGAAATCTATGTTAGATAGGAAAAGCAGGGAGGTGTGGAAAATAATAGGCTTGTGCAATTGGCGTAAAAAGCCCAAGGTTGAAGGGGCAGTCAACTCAAGAGAGTCCGTGTTGACTCTTTCTAGGACCCTTCGATCAATTATCTAGGAAGTCAACATGATGAAATAAGGACTATTAGAACTGACTACTGGGTAAAGTCATTCAAGGGAATGGATAAGATTGAGAGTCAAAAGCAGTTTCATGGTGCAAGCGTGTACGTAAGATGAATGTTGGGGATTTCTTTTGTTGGAGCTAGGTGGCTCTCATTAAAGCGTTGATTGAGAGATTATAAAACCATAAATACTCTCTTTCTTCCCTCATTTCTCATATTATTTCTCTCTCTTCTCTTTTCCCTTTTCTCTATTCTCTCTTCTGACAGAATTACCATCCACCCCCTAAAACCCTAGGACAATCGTACCCCGCCCTATGACCACCACAAGAATCACCACATTTAAACCTTATTTTTCATGTTCATCATGAACGTGAAGAAAACCCAACCTAGAACATGAACAACATTGATCAACCCAACAATCAATCGTCCCAACCACTATCCACCATCATGAGTTCATCGGAAAAGTCATGGTGTTCTTCATGTTCTTCAAGAATATGAAAAAACTTCATCTCGAACCTTCAAAACCCTAACCACATTTCCATAAATCACCTAAACCTAACCTAAAACCACCAAATCAAACGCTAAAACACTCATTTATACATCATAAGCACGAATCAAGCAACCAAAACAAGAAATCATACCCAACAATTTGAACCCCAAAAGAAACTAGATTTGCTTCTGTTAGGCCCAAATCATGCCCTAATCCATCCCAAACAAAGACCTAAAACAAAACTAAACTTTTATAAACTCGTCATGCATAATCCAACACAAAAAAACACAAATACAACCAGCAATCTGAAACCCTAAAATTTTCATCACCTCATATATACACGAAACTAAAAGCAAAAAAATATTCAATTTCAGAGATTGTAGGTTGCAAAAGAGAGCGAGGAAGAACCAGCCAGATTTCAAGTTCAAGCAAAGTCACAAGCCCAGGTAATACACTATTTCCTTCTCTTTCCATTCTCTCTTCTTCTTTCTTAGCTCCCTTATTCTCTTTCTCTAACTTCTTTTTTCTTTTTGTTGCGAGGTACCGTTGGAGATTGATAGTGTTGCACTTATGAAAGAGCTAGGATTAGGTTTTTTTAGAATAAGGTTTGTCTTCAGTGTGAAGGAAAAACCTTTTAGGTTTCTCTTTTTTTAAATTATGGATAGTCCTATGTGTAGAATCTTAGGGCTTTATATAGGAAAAACTTAGGTATAACATTCAATTCTCGTCAGTGGTGATTTGCATAGATTAAGAAGTATTTCATTCAATTGTGACTTAGGGTTCAAGTTTTTTTGTAATTTTGGTAATTCCAAATTGTAACAGAAATTGTGTAAATAAAAAATTAATTCCCTTCTAGTTTTGTTCTTTGATCTGGATTAATTCCTTTCTACCTTTGTATAAGATATAATTAGTGACCTAGATAGACCTAAATAATCAGATAGAATGACTGGCCTAGAAAAATGATTTGACCTGACAAACTACAATTGAATTGACTCACATGACACAAATGACTTGGACACAAAGGATGTCTGAAATAGAAAGGATGGATAAAAATGATAGGCAAAATTTAGGATGTGACAGTTGCCCCTATTTAATTACCTTTAACCCGATGGCACGAGTGACGACAATCCTCATGTAATCATGGTGGAAGATAGTTAAATACAAAATGAACCAAAATTATTTCCGTGAAAAAAACATGGAATAGACAAAACAGCCCGGATAGGGTAAAATAGAGAGATCATCGTCGAAGACCAATGCTTAGATCGAAGCATAAAAAGATCGTCACCGGAGACCGGTGCTTATATCAAAACAAAAGGAGGTCGTCACTGAAGAACGATGCTTAGATCAAAACAAAAGGAGATCGTATCGGATTCCGGTGCTTAGAATAAAAACAAAAGGATATCGTCGCTAGAGATCGATGCTTAGATCCAAACAACAGGAAATCGTCGTTGGAGGCCGGTGCTTAGATCAAAACAAAAGGAGGTCGTCGCTGGAGACCAGTGCTTATATCAAAACAAAAGTAGTTCTTCGCCGGATACTGGTTCTTAGAATAAAAAAAAAATGATATCATCATCGGAGACCGATGCTTAGATCCAAACAAAAGGAGATCGTCGTCGAAGGCCGGTGCTTAGATAAAAAAAAGGAGATTGTTGCCGGAGACCGGTGCTTAGATCAAAACAAAAGGATATCATCATCGGATACCGGTGCTTAGACCAAAACAAAAGGAGATCGTTGTCGAAGACCTATGCTTATATCAAAAAGGAGATCAGCGTCGGAGACTGGTGCTTAGATCAAAACAAAAGGATATTATCGCTAAAAATCAGTGCTTAGATTAAAACAAAAGGAGATCGTCACCGAAGACTTGTGCTTAGATCAAAATAAGTCGTCACCAACTCGAAATTCGTCACCAGGTATGATATAGGGTTTACAAAGGATCCTAGAGTTATATATCCATAAGAGCATTTTCCGCTTATGACAAATACTTGCAAGTCGTCAATTCCTTCAAGGGAGTCTATTTTGGGTGAGGTTTTCATATCAACCCATACGAGGTATCCACCTTGGGGACCTGCACTAGATAACCATCGACTTTGGTTTTAGACATGGTTCCCATAGTCATGGACTCACAAGAATATTTTTCGCTTGCGACAAATACTTGGTGTGCGTTAACTCTTTCGAGAGAATCTATTATGAGATAGGTTTTAGTATCGACCCTTATGAGATATCCACATCGGGGATCTATACTATGCAACCATCACTCCTAATTGGCCAAAGGGGTTCAATGTTCTACAAAGGTTCTTAGAGTCACAGACCCATATGAAACATTGAAGCTTGTGAAAAATACTTGTCGGGCGACAACACTTTCAAGAGGATCTACTCTAAGTGAGGTTCTCGTGTCGACCCTTTCGAGGTATCCACCTCAGGAATCCGCACTACTCAACCATCGCTATATCTTATGTTTGCATTCTAGACTCGGGTAGAGAATGTTTCCCACAAGGTTTCACAATCATGGTATCAGTCCAATACCATAGCATAATGGAACCATACAACAGATTATATAACAATATAGGGATAACAAAAGCATAAGATAAAGAAAAATCCAAACAAGTGAACAAACATAAGCACACAACAAACCAACTATGTTTGACTCACTTTAGGGAGGAGTCCCCAGCATCTGACGTACCTTGAAAAAAGAATATGATATTCGTAAAGCGCAATCGCACTATCGCGGAGTGGACTAACAGAGTTGTCACTGAACTTTATTTATTCCCAAAAAAACGGAAAGGGAAAATATTGATAAAATCCCTAAAATAACAACAATGATATATGTTTGTCACAACCAAATCGGGAGTCGATTACGCAAGGGGAAGGTATTAGTACCACACACGCATGTTGTACTCAACGGGAACCGTTTAGTTAGTTGTGTGCATTACTGTTAGATTTTGAAATGTTAGGCTTATCGAGTTATTAAGGGAAAATAAGAATAGAACCAAAAGGTTTATTTTTTTATTAAGGTGCCTGATGAGACTTTGAATCTCGCTCCTACGTATCTCTGGGTGCGATGGAGAACTCAAGGCTACGTAGTTATGGATAAAAATGTTTGTTTTTTGGTCGATTTTAGCGAAAGTTATTTTGTCTCAATCGACAGAAAAACATTTGCATCCAACCGAATGGATAGACATATTAACAATCATGGGAAAATATCGCTAGCTTACTCACACATATAGGTGGATAAAGCATTGTCTTGCAGCGTCTCAAGACAAAATACCTTTCGTTAGTGATAAGGTTTTGAAGGTCATCACGCGGAGGCGAGAAAAGAGTTTGATGGGTTTGATTATTTTTAGGCGAACGATGAAAGATCGAGCAATATAACATGGGGAAATCATTCAATCATTCGAGGAGCAGGAAAGTGTAAACCACTCATTCCTTTTTCGTCCAAATTATTTGAGAAAGATTCAAATTGAGTTTTAATATTTTATTTGGATGACGAAATACCGGGCAATATGATGTGGGTCAATCATTCGATCATTCGAGGAGAAGGCAAGTATAAACCACTCATTCCCTTTTCAACCAGTTTTCATTAAGAAAAGGTTTGCGAAAGTTACATGAAAGTTTTGAGTGATGGTGAGAGCTTAGATGGGCGAGATATCCATCTCGAATCCTAGCCTCTAGAGCTCCTGATATACACCATATTCCTTTTCCATATTATTTGCAAAAGGGTTTGATATTTTTAGGTGTTTTAAGGTTTTGATTGAGAAAACGTTTGCGAAAATTGCATTGAAAGTTTTGAGTGATGGCGATAACTCGGATGGGCAAGATATCCATATCGTATCCGAGCCTCTGGAGCTCGTGGTATCCATTATGTTCCTTTTCCATCTATATTGAAAAGTGTTTAATAAGAATTAAGTGTTTTTTATTTTCATTGGGAAAATGGCTTGACGTTGGGTCAAAATTTTGATTATCGTTTGTGAAATAGTTTGAAAAGAAAGTGAAGGTGATATGTTTGAGAAGTTAGGATAATGGAATCTTTTTTATTTGAGCAAAATATTCGATGATGAATCGAGCGCTTATTTTTTGTTCTTTTTGAAAATAGTTGATTTTATTCTTGAGTTAGAAGTTAACTAAGATAACAAAGCAATCAAAAGGAAATCGATAAAATTATTACACGTCATAGAAATGAGGATGCATTTTATCGAATGAGGAATAATGAAAATAAAGATAAAGAAATAACAATAATATACAAACCTAATCAAAGTAAATAAAAAAACAAAACAAAGAGAAAATGATTAGTAGTTACAAATAAGAAAAGATAAATTTTTTGAATAAATTTCCTTTATTTTTATTTTGTAAAACGGAACATATTTTTTTGTGATTTTTAATTTAAAAAAATGCTCTTTCTTTTTTATGGAAGAGTTTGCTAATATTTTTATTTGATTAAAAAAAAACTAAACTAACATACAACAAAACAAATAAAATGAGAAAAAAGAAAATATCGGCTTGGGGGGAATGGTAAGTAGAAAATCAGATCCCAAACTTGATAAAGTCCAATAAACCACAAAATAACTAAACAAATTAGGCCTCGTGATCTTCATCAAGTTGCCATCAAAAATCAAACCCATAGTAAATGCCATGGGGATCCTATACAGGATCCCCTCTACCAAATAATATTCAACGAGTGGGGATAAAACATGTGGAAACGATAATAATAAAAGACAAACATCAAACATATAATAAAAATAAAAAAGAAACCCAAAAAAATAAAGTTCTCATCTTCTTCATTTTTCTCATCATGATTCAATACTTCTATCTCTCGAGATTTTTCTCCTTCAAGTATCATGAAAGTGAAATCATGAACCTCACTCCTTCTATTCAAAACAAAGCTCCATAAAGAAAGAAGAAGAAAAATCAAATGTTCAAATGAAAAGAGTTATCAGTCGGAGTCATGAATGGAAGGATGTTTTGGTGTTTCAAAAATGGCCAGATTTATGTGTGGTTGCAGCGAAGGTTAGATTCAATCCACGGGTGCGGTGATTGTTGGATCGTGTTGCTGCAATGACTTCGTTTTCCTTTCCTTCAATGTCGACATCGTTGATCTGAGCGGCGGGCGATTCTGAATGGTAGATGTGATGGTGTTCGCGCAGTTATTTGAGGTTACTTGATGGTGGTATCGTGTGGTTAGTCGCCAAAGCATTTGTACGGTGAAAAGGTCTTTGTGTGTGGTTGGAGGAGGTTAAGTTATGGATCGATGAAGATGTGTGTTAATTCGAGGAAGATGTTTTACAGGGGGTTTTCACGGTTGCGTTTATATAGGAAAGTGCTAGTGTTGTTTGGTATGGAAGAAGGTTGAGATATGTAGTTTAACGGAATTTACGTGGTGGTGTTATAGTGAAAACTCCACCACTCTTCTTACTATGCTTTTCCTCTTTATGAGTGTGAGATGGAGTACATGGTGGCTCTTTTATTTTAAAAATGGAGAGTGAGATGTGGGAAGGATTTTAATGAAGTTGTATGGTGTATGGGTTGTGTAGCTTGAATAAAATTTATGGTTCATTATATGATGGAAGGTGATAAAAAAATTGCAGAAGGAAATGTGAGGAGAAAGGAGAGATATTTGTTTCAAGTTAAGGGTTTTCTTTTCACACACAGACCAACAAATTGGGTGTCATTTTGTATAGGACTCATTGGTCCCTTCTTAATTTCGCAATCATCATTATATCTACATATGTGACCTAGGACTTTTAGTTTTAAAACAAAGACCAAAATACCCTTCTGATTATTTTTATAAAAAAATAGAAAGAGTCCAAACTAAAATAAAGCAAATAAAATCACACATTCTTAAATGATCAAAATACAAATGCAAATAATCTTATTTATTTTTCTAAATGTTTTGACAAAAATGCAAAAAATAAAAGGATTCAAAATGAATAACAATCGAGCACGAAAACGCTCGAAAAATTAAACTGAATGCACGAAAATGATCAATGTGAAATAAACTTCTGGAAAACAAACATATTTTGATGAAGTTTTACAGTAAAAAATGAACGATTAAAAAGGCCCGGGCTGATCAAAATGTGTCCGAAAAAGGAACTGAAAAAATAAAATGAGCATGCCAGGTTAAACTGCATGAATCGTGGATTAATAAAATTGACGTATGCAAGCTCGATTTTGAAATTTTTTTACCGTTATTTTACGTGCATTTGAAAATTGATACAACCGGGTTTTTTGTAGATGCTAAAACAAATCTGGTCGACATTTTAGGCATTATGCAAGATGAAATACATGCTATGATATCCAGATGATGCAAATTTCATGATGCATGTATCGATTTATTGATTGAGTGACAAAATTGGGGTGTGAGAATAGCCTAATATAGAAGTTGTGCCTTTCCTTGTATTTTTCATGTATGAAACTGAAGTATTATATTAAATCAACAAATATGTTTGCTTACTCACATTTTGATATTATCAAACATATGCTATTGAAACCAATTTTATATAGTAGAACTGGAAAATGGGCTTTGGCCTTGACTGAGTATTTTCTGACGTATGTGCCATTAAAGGCAATGAAAGAGCATATTATCGCTGATTTTATAGTAGATCACATAATAACGAATGTATAGCAAAACTATGTAGAGCAATCATCATGGAAGTTGTACTTTGTTGGTTCTAGTCACACTAAAGGAACCGACATTGGGATTCAAATTATTTCCCCTAAGGAATTCCAACTATTTATAAATTTAAAATCAATGGTTGTTGCTCTAAGAACGAGGCTGAATACGATGCCTTAATAACATGCCTTACATTCTTGTTAGACCTGGGGGCAACAAGAGTTAACTTTATAGGTGACTCAGAATTAGTGGTGAATTAGTTGATAAAAGAATACAAGTGCATGAACAAGAATTTAGTAATGTATTTTGTCAAGGAAAATTCATTGCTGAAAAGATTCGACATAGTCGATATTAAACATGTGCCTCGAATTGAGAATCAAGAGGCCAATGATTTAGCTAGATAGATTTAGGGTATAGATTCTCCAAAGAAAAATTATGATATCTAATCAAAGTTAAAGATAAATTGATTTTGACTAGTGTGCTTTCCCCAGAATTGTCAAAGTTAAAACTGGTGGGAGTAGAAGAGATGGGAGACCTAAATCCTGAAATTTTTGAAACTTTTTCCATTGACAATTTGTCAAATGGTGAATGGTGAAGATCAATTATAGAGTTCCTAACAAATTTGACAGGAACAACATATCAAAAGATCAAATACAACGCTTTAAGTTACGCAATCATTGGAAATGATTTGTTTAAAAAGACGCCTGGAGGTGTTTTACTTAAGTTCCTTACCGAAAGCAAAACTTATTTGGATATATTCAGTGCCCATAGCAGACCATGTGGTGCTCATCAACCAGGACACAAGATGAAGTGGTTGTTGTTTCGACAAGGGGTATGTTGGCCCAAAATGTTGAAAGAATGTATAGAATTTCCCAAAGGGTGTAAACAATGCCAAAAGCATGCATGGAACCAACATGTCCCTACTAGCGAGTTGCACTCAATTGTTAAACCTTGGCCATTTAAAGGTTGGGCTTTAGATTTGATTTGTGAGGTTAGACCTACATCACCTCAAGGGCATAAGTATGTTTTAGTACGAATAAACTATTTTACTAAATGGGTTGAATAAGTTCCTTTGGCGAAGGTTGACCAAGATATTGTGATCAGTTTCATTCAATCACATCATGTGCAGGTTTGGTATTCTTGAGACTTTAACCATAGACCAAGGTTCAGTGTTCACTGGCCGAAAGATGGTTAAGTTTGCTTCAAAGTTGGGAATTAAACTTCTAACCTCAACCCCATATTACGCCCAAGAAAATGGTCATGTAGAGGCTGCAAACAAGATCATAATTGGATTGATAAAAAACATGTAGGTTAAAAGCTAAGGAATTAGCACAAGACTTTAAATCAAGCACTTTGGGCTTGTTGAACATCTCATAAGGAAGTGATGACAATTCGTCATTGAATATACTTAGTCAAAGAATTGGAGCAAAACAAGTAAAAATCGAGCAAACATGAGGAAGAATGACCAAAGAATGAGGGGAAAATAGCTAAGTGTGCAACTTGTGGACTTAATGATAATTTGAGTGAAAAGGGAGCAAAAAAGAGAGAAGCTTCAGAAATAATTACATCCAGCATCGCGCACGCGATAGGGCACTAAAAGTTGTATCACACGTACGGTGTAGGGTATCACGCGTGTGATGGTCACTTTTCTGGGCCTTTTTCTAACGCGTTATGGTCCATTATGATGCCTTTAAAAGGGGATTTTTACAATTTCACAAGGGTTACTGTAAGACCCCAATTTTGACCCTAAGATCCCTCATGCTATTTCATCATATGCATTGGCTTTGGGATCACACCTTGGCATCCTCCTTACCCGTCACTCATTGGGTTTACATTGGGAGAGATCACCAAGCATAATTTGATTGTGTCATACTTTGTTTTTCATTATTTACTAATCAAAATACCAAAAATATGTCAATGTATAGTTTGTTGCTTTTGTAGGTAATGTGTATGCTCACCTATGCTCCATCAAGCTCATATATAGGGTTTAAGACCCTCAATGCAAGGAGTTCAATCAAGAACTGGTTCACATTAACTATAAGCATCATATATGGATCCTCATGATCTTCACATGTTATTTTGATCAAGAAATCATCAATAGTTTGGAGTTTGTTTGCCTTGGAAACCCTAATTTCTATGGGTATCTTGTGTGACTTCTTCAACAATTGATCAAATATTTCAAGTGATACTTCACATTTCATCATCATACACATATATGATCCTCCATGAGTCCCAAAAGTCAAGAGAATATCAGGCTAACAAGATGGTTCATGTTAGTTGACCAGAGGAAATCAATTGGTGAAACTTGGGGTTCCCTAGACCCTATCTCCTACAATATTTGTCATATGAAAATGACTCCAAGAGAAAGGTTACTCAAAATGACATTCCAAAGAACTTTCATGTTGAATCCTAGAGCTATTTTTTCTTGTAAAGTCATTTTTTATGGTGAAAGATTATAGGTCATTTTGTCTGAACCCTAGTTTGGAGGTTAACTTCCCAAGACCATAACTTGCTCATTTTTTATGAGATGGAAGCCATTCAAATTGCATGATCAAATTCAAGATGTCTACTTCAACTTTTATGTGACCAAATTGAATAGGTCTGAAATATATACAACTTTTATGAAGGAACTTTTCTCATTTGAAGTCCATAGAAAAAGTTATTCAAGGTGGAAGAAGTGAACATTTGACTTGGGACTTAGAAAAATTTCAAATATGTTTGATTTCCCAAACTTCCACCTCAAAATTCATCATAATCCAAGCTTCAAGTGAAAAAGTGTTAAACATGAAAGTTGTTCTCCTTGATCTCACATTTCTAAAAAGTCCAAGATCATCTCATTTGGCCAAAGTATGAAGGACTTGCTCGTACGTGCAATGTGAGGTACCATTTAGAAGAATGTTATGATACAATTCAATTCAACAATGCATGGCTTAATGCAACACCTTCAGCATGACATGTACAGACTTTTGGACCTTTGCCAATCATTATTTGGGCTTTGTACAAGCCCATGCAAGCATGCATACTTGAATTTCTATTTTTGGCATTTTAATGGAAGTGTGTGTAAATCAATTGCATTGACTATAAATAGAGGAACAATATGATCAAAACTTCATCAACACCTTGCCCAAGCTTTGTTAGACTGATTCAAACCCTCACTGCCATAGAATTTCTGAAGATTTCTCTTGAAATCGAGCTTGAACCTCATCTTCTGTTTGGAAGTTCAAACTCCAGAAATTCATTTCCCTTTTCATCTCAATTGGTTTCTACAAGCAAGAGGAAGAGAAAGAAATCAAATCCAGATCAAGATCAAGTGGAATTGGATCAACTCGGAGGTGATTTTTCAGAAACTTCATCTCTTTGATTCTCTCTCAATTCTCCATCATTCTTTGTGATTTTTGGTTTTTTGAAGTCCTATCAATGTAGGCAAGAAGATTGAGTTGTTTTAAGGTCAAATCGAAGCAACTCAGTTCATGATCCTCGAAATTCAAATCCATGTATCTTTTTATATACTTGGAATTGGACAAAATTGAGGACAGATTCGAGCTCCTTAGCATTTTTTCTTTAAATCCAAGTCCTTGTTTTTCATTTTGGTGATGGTTGATGGTGGACCAATCCGGTGAGGTCCACCGGAGAAGAAGACCGGAACCCTAGGTCTGGTGATATGTTGTCACACATCTCAGTCATAGGATCCAACTGAATTGTTTTAATCTTATGTTGCTTTTGATTACCACATGTGTGGAACAATTGACTAAAGTGCATGTGGAACGCGTGTTTCCATCTGTAAGACTCCAATTTTGACCCTAAGATCTCTCATGGCATCATAACATTGCATTTGCATCTTGCCTTAAGGATCGTAAGCATCTTGGCTCCTTAACCCTAGGGTGGGACTTGTGTGAGTTGGTTGGAGATCACCAAGCATGCTTGAATTGTATATTATTGCATTTCTCATTTTATTCACTAACCAAAAGCACAAAAATATGTCACTAACATCTTTTGTTTGTAGTTTGAGCAGTCACAAGATCCAAAGCTTCTAGGAGATCCTATGTGCATTAATATGGTCAAGGGAAGATGAAAGCAAGCATGTCAATGGTTCCCAAAGCTCTCATCCACAAATATGCCTCCCAAGTATCTCAATTCATCATTTTGATCAAAGCAAACCAGAGGGTTTGAGGTTTGTTTCCCAAGGAAACCCTAATTCATTTGTTCATCAATTGTGCCTTGCTCATGAAGCAACCTCAACCTATGGTCAAATGAAATCAAGGGAAGTTATTTAATTCATCATTTCATGCATATTTGAGCTTATATGAGTGTCCTAAATCATTAATTCATCAAGATATTAGGTTTGGACTTGAGAAGTTGATCAGTCAATTCATCTGACCATTTTGAAGTGCACTGAGACCTAACTTTTGATGTGTTTGTCAAATGGAGATGATCCCAAGAGCAAAAAATGTTCTTAAGAACCATATGAACAACTTTAATGTTCATCAAAAATTGATTTGAAGCTTGGAAGGTCATCATCCACTTCAAGACATTATAGGTCATTTTGACTGAAACCCTAATTTTAGGTCAACTTCCCAAGGACATAACTCATCCATTTTTCATGATTTGGAGGTGGAATCAAATGCATTGGAAATATTAAGATGTCTACTTCAAATGTTATGTTGAGCGAGATTTCAAAATCCTAAAAGAAATACATATGATAATGCAAAACATTATAGGTCACTTTGGACCAAAGGCATTGAAATGTGAAAAAGTCCAACTTCAAGTGCCCATAACTTCTTCATCAAAATTCCAAATGATGAAAAATTTAAGTCCAAATTGATTGACTTGAAAAGACATACAACTTTGATGTTGAAGATTTTGTCATTTGGAGCTTGCATCATAGCAACAGAAGTGCTTAAAGTTTGGCCATTTTTGAAAATATCACATGTACATATTTTGCACCCTACACTTGATGATCACTTTTCACCAATTATCAAGTTTCAAATGAAGTTTTGATCAACATAACAAATGATCCTCATGCAAAAATCTTTCCAACCATTACTCATAAGGTTGTGTTTCAATTATGGAAATGGAATTTTCGAAAGCATGAACATGTTGGTGCATTTTTGGAAACTCATTAAATTTGCATTGCATGAGCTCAACTTACATGATCTACACGTCCAAATTACATCTGTTATTGTTCAGCTTGCAAATCCAAGTGGAATTGGGCCCTCCATGCGCCATGCGCCTGTACAGGCCCATGCATGGAGGCCCTTTCCATCCATGCAATGAAATGTTCATGCATCTCAGCCTTGCTTTTGCTATAAATACAATGCCAATGCCCCTTATTTCAGTAACCTGAAGGCGCCCTAAATGTTGCACGAATTATCCCTCAACCACACTCAAAAGGAACTCACCATTTTCATTCACAATTTTCAGATCTAAACATCAAATTCATCAATTGATTTTTAGATTTAAAGTTCCTTAGCCTTATTCACTTTGATCCAAAGAACAAACTGCAAGCATCAACTTCAAGAGATCGTGCTTTCAAGCTCTGCAAATCAGAGGTTTACTTCAGTTTTTACTTTCTTCGAATCCACTAATATATTGCTTGTTTCTTGTTGTTGTTTGTTTTCGGAAGTCCTCTTCATAGAGGCAACCTTTTAAAGCTTTGAATTTTCAAATTCTAACAAGTTCAGTTGAACACCATAGAAATTCCACCTCTGATTTCTCTCAATATAGAAACCTAGAGTGCATTTGGTTGGCACAGGGGTGATGTACATCACCCCAGCTTTCGTTTGGTACCTGGATCGTGGCTTTTCATGCACATTTATTTCTCTGCAAATTTGACCTTCGCCGGAGGCTGGCCGGAGAAGACGGTGGTGCATACCACCGTCTGGTCTCCAGATCAAATCTGGACCGTGCATTTGTGTTTCCAGATCAGATCTCATCCACCCAACGTTATGACTTTTCAATTGGCCATGTGTGATGCATTGACTAAGGAACTTGGTGGAAGCACGCTCAGGAGCCACACGATTTTCCAGCTCAATTAATGAGCTCTGCATCCAACGCTCCACGCTTTTTGTTATTTTTTAATTCTGATTTTAATTTTCTTTTATTTCCTTTAATTCCATTTCATTTTAAAAATTCATATCTCCTTCATTATTGGTCCAAAAAATGTGAGACAAATTACATTTTTCTCCTTTTAATTTCTAGTTTCTAAAAATGATTTTTATTTATTTTTATTTTATCTTTTGATATTTTTATTAATTTTCTCTTTTCTGCTTATTTTTAATTCTTTTTAAATAACTTTTGATATTCAAAAAATACAAAAATATTTTTTCAACCTCTTTGAATAATGATAGATCTATGAAAAATATTCTCAATAATTTATTAATTGATTTGAGATTTATTTGAGATTTTAATTCAATTAGGTCATTTTTATGCATTTTTAATTGATTAAAAATAGTTTATGACTTCTAAAAATGCTGAATTTTTTTGTCAAACTTTGTTTGACCTTGTTGAACTTAGGATAATTCACTTGGACTTTTCAAAGTTGATTTGAAGTGAGTTTGAAGTTTAACCTTTCTTTATTATTTTAATTCAAGTATTATTTTAATTTTGAAAAATCCCAAAAATATTTTATTTGTTTCTTGACTTCTAATCTTCATTTTGCTTCTGTTTACTATTGTTTGACCTTGATCTTCTCTATCTTTGGTCAATGCTTGTTGATTATTTCATTTCAATTCCATTAATGTACTTTAATATTCATCTTCTTCTTATTCTTCTTCTTTTTCTTTTTTGATCAATGAGTTAAAGATTGGTGGTTAGCCTTGATACATGGGAGGTTTAACCTTCCTTGATTCAAATCTAATTCAACTTGATCATGGATCAAGTGAATGGCTTTGCATTAAGGATATGTTGCTTCCTAATCAAGCAAAGAACCTAAATCAATACAAGATCATTTCTCATCTTCTTTTGGCATGGCAAGTTGTAGGAGCTTGATTCACTAATCAAGATCTCTAACTGTGTTGTTGCCTACATTATTATTGACCGGCCTCAGATAGTTGTGACTTCTATATAAGTCAAATTATGATTGCTTAACATAGCGCTAAATTGTCTTATGGCACACTAACACTAACCATTAACCATTAACATTTAATTCTTGCACTTTACATTTATGCAATTTAATATTCTTGTACATATTATTCATTTGCTTTTTCCTTTGCTCATTTGAGCACATGTTTATGTTAATGCAATTTGCCTTTTGCTCACTTGAGCATATAATTGTGTATATACTTTTGTGCTTGTGTTTTGTTTGATTGTTGTGAACTAAAGGCAAAATGGACAAAAAGGACTTAGACTTTAGGACATTCCCTATGCAAAAAATTGGAGTCAAAGAGCAACTAGGCATTGGGCCTTTAGAGTGCTATAAATGTTGAAGAGAACTTTGAAAGGACCAAGTTCTAAACTCCTTCTTGTTCATTCTTTGTTTGCTTGATAGAACTTTTTGATGTGTGTGTTCTTATGCTAGGGATTCCAACATTGAGCCTAAGTGAAGAACCATTGTCATGAGCTTCTAAAGAGAGAGATCTAAGAGCCATTGGGGATCTTCTAAGAGCTTGCTTGATTGATTTGATTGCTTGAGCTTACACTTATTTGCTTGCTTATTCCAAAGGATGGGAGCTACTTGGATCATCAATATGATCTCAAGAAGGGAACTCCATTTGTGGTCTTATTTCTTCTCCTTCATCTCTTGTATGATTAGGACTTTAGCCATTCTTCTTCTTCCCTCCACTCTAACCCAAGCCAAAACTTTTGTGCCAATATTTAACACTTGCTTTTAAACATTAGAAACCTAAGCATTATGCTTTTGATTTTCAAACTTTCTTTTCATAACACTTATTTTGAATTGAATCTTTAAGTCAACTTTGACCATACTTTGTAAATACTTTTCATTGGTAAATATAACCCATTCAAATACTTTTTGTGGTTTCAATGGCCACTTCTTTATCAAAAACTTTTCATAACCAATAGCTATTAGGTTTGAGTTATCCTTGAGGTAGATATAATACTCACCTATATCCTTAGTGATGGACAATGAGTCTTCCATGCTTATTATAGGGTTAACCCCTCACTAGCATGTTGAAGCTATCCTCACATGGTGGATTTGTGGTTTTTAGGTTGAGTTTTCTCCCTTGGATAACAAAAGACCTTAAGGCTTTTGGACCAAATCAATTCACCAACTTGTTTTGAGATTTTTATCCCGAACTACGAGGTTTTGATCCTAATCTTTTTTAAGATGGTACGTAGGCAATGGGTTTATCCATTCAAACACAAAATTATAAATAACTTGTATATTCTTCTCTCATCTCCCCAATCATGTTTGCACAAACAAATTTTTCACAAAAATACCAACCTTACAACAAGTGTGAAAAGGGCTCCCTAGGAGTACCTAGGATGTTTTGGGTGTTTAACACCTTCCCATTGCATAACCAAACCCCTTTACCCCGATCTCTGACATTTTTATTAGTTTTTTATTCGATAAAACTTCTCGGTTTTTGTTCGCTTTCTAACATTTCCTTTGGATAAATAGAAGTGCGATGGCGACTCGACTTGTATGGTTTACTTTTGATTTAGTCAATAAATCTAAAGGTAACGAATACCCCACTACAGAAAAGTGGCGACTCTGCTGGGGACTTTTTGCCTAGTGGGTTTTGCCTACTTTTCATATTTGTTGTATTGTATTGTATACTATTTTGTGACATATTTTTTGTGCAATTTGTGATTACTGTATTGTATGTAATGATTGAATTGTTTGATATATTAATTGCTCGTATGCTTGGTGATCTTTGTGAGATGAGTTTTATACCCGAGCTCGAGTGCACTTAGGATAGGAGAATGGCATAGTCTTGTTGACGTGTGTGAAGTTATTCCTTAGCAAGTTGACTTGCAAACCCATTCACTTGGTGGAGGTTATGTTGGGATCAATAATGTCACACGAGTAGTCGTGGTTAGGCATTACTCTTTCCAATATAGGTTTTAGAAGCCAAGGACCTTAGTTTACCAAGCCCATCTTGGCCTATTTTTAGGACGTAGTGCGAAGGTCGTTCAAATGTAAGATTTGATATGATTGTTACGCGATACTACACTCATAAGAGTCTCTCTTGAGAATATTCTTGGAATACGAGTAGTCATTTATCCGATAATATCCGAAAGATGGGATGATGACTATGGGAACCTCTTGTAGAACATGTTTGGCAGGTTTAAACCCTAGTACACTCCTTTTGGGTGGTTCTTAACCGAGACTTCATGCTCGTGACTCGCAACAAACCCTTGATTCATGGTTGATCCGTTCTTGTGTATCCTTAATATCAATGGAACTTGGGTGTTGATAAGGTGTAAACCATAATCCACCAAAATGGATGATTGATATTAAGGATGACTTGATCCATCCCATGACCTTTGTGTAGTATGCTTTGCTTGATCCTTGAGTGTGATTGTTGCATCCATGCATTCATGCACCCATTTGCATCCATATCATCAAATAATGAGAAAATTTTCAAGGAACTCAAGAAGTCTATTTGCAAATTTTCAGACATGGATAAACAAAGAAGGAATATGAAGAAGTACAGTTTCAGACAACCCGACTTGAAAGAGCTAAGGAATTTAACATCCTATGTATTAGATCCCTTGGGTTTCAAGGCTCGTCATGGAAAGCTTCTATCTATTCTGGCTACTCAAGTGGACGAAGGTTTGATGAGTGTATTGGTGCAGTTCTATGATCCCTTGTACCATTACTTCACATTTCCGGATTTCCAGCTTTTGCCCACGCTTGAGGAGTATGTCTATCTTGTGGGTACACCTATCCTGGATCAGTTGCCGTTCAGTGGCTTAGAGAGGGTTCCTACTTCTCAAGAGATAGCTGATATGTTGCATATAGATGAATCTCTGGTTGGTGCTCATATGACCACCAAAGGTGGAATTCAAGGTCTCCCTTCTGAGTTCCTCATTACTCAAGCAACTACATATGGGAAGGCCATGAGTGAGGATGCCTTTGAGGCCATATTTGTACTTCTCATCTATGGGCTAGTGTTATTCCCCAACATCGACAAGTTTGTGGATGTGAACGCTATTAGAATTTTCTCTACTCTTAATCCCGTTCCGACTCTGTTGGGTGACACTTACTTTTCTTTGCATATGAGGAATGCAAAGGGTGATGGTACCATTGTGTGTTGTTTGCCTCTGTTGTACAAGTGGTTTATTTCGCACTTTCCGTAGACGGTCGCCTTCAAGGAGAAAAAAGGATGTCTACGGTGGTCCACGAGACTCATGTCTCTCACCAATGATGATATCTTTTGGTACAACCGTGTATATGATAGCGTGCAGATTATCGACTCTTGTGGTGAATTCTCCAATGTGCCTCTTCTTGGTACATGTGGTGGGATTAACTACAACCCTATTTTGGCACGTCGTCAACTTGGGTTCCCCCTAAAGGATAAACCTAATAACATTCTGTTAGAAGGTGTGTTCTTCCAAGAGGGTAAAGATCCCCAAGACTTGAAGAGCAGGATGGTTTGCGCTTGGCGCAAGATCCATAAGAAAGGAAGGAAAGAGCTTGGCCCGAAGAACTGTATTGTTTTGGAATCCTATACCTCTTGGGTTAGGAGGAGAGCTTCCGAGTACCTCATGCCTTATGAGTATCCAAGACCTACACCTTTGGTTGTGGCTGGGCCTTCAACACTCCCTGACCAAGGAGTAAAGGAATTGAAAGACAAAGACCATTCACGTGCTTGGATCCGTGAACGAGAGGAGTTGCTTCAGCAGATCAGAGAGAAGGATGCTTTGATAGAGTTCCTTGAGCACCAGGTTATTGATGAGCCTGATGATGTGTTGACTTCTCTTCTTCCTCAGTCTTCTATGTTCTGGAAGAGGAAGTACGATCGACTCGCCAAAGAGAAGGCGGATATGGAAGCAGCCTATGAGAGGGAGGTGAAGAGGCTTTGTGCAGCTTATCTTCCAGTCTCAAGAGTTTTAGATGATTGCTTCTAGGGTTCCATAGGATGTTCATTTTTCTTCTCTCTTGTATTGTATTTGGTTACCAAGACTGTACTTCTTTGGTGTAAAAATATTTTCCAGATATTATTGATGATATTTCCATATATGTCTAAATGATTAAAATTTCCAAATATTTGCAAATAGAACTCTAAAGTTCCTCTAATAAATAAAATAAATCATATGCACAAGCATTGCATGCATCATGTGCATAAGCAGGTTTTGCTCCAGGCTTCTTATTCTATGGTCTAACTTTGTGTTCTTCATTTATTTTGAAGACAAGCTGACTCACCGGTACTACACTCGAGCCAACGCTTCAAGATTGATGGATCATCTAGAGCAAGAGAACCGAGAACTCAGGGAGGAAGTGGCCAGACTGACTGCCCTGATGGAGTCTTTCATGGCCGCCCAAAGCCAGTCGTCTCCGACACCTTCGACTCCTCCCCAGAGGACAGTCATCTCCGAGATTGCCTCTTCAACAGTGCCTGCGGCCAGCGACCACTTTGTACCAACTTCTATGCCAGCCGGGTTTCCTTGGGGGATGCCTCCCAACTTTGTTCCTGAGGGTCTTGCCCCCATATTTGCTTCTCTGCCGGCATCTAGCCTGGTCCTTGCCGTTCCACCTCCTGTCGTGCATACTATGCCCATAGTAGATGACACCATATACCATTATGAGTCGTCTGAGGGCCCAGATGTCTATGAAAAGATGGATGCTATGAATGATCAGTTTCTGGAGCTCCGCAAGGAACTCAAAACTCTCAGAGGGAAGGATCTCTTCGGCAAGTCTGCTGCTGAACTCTGCTTAGTTCCAAATGTCAAAATCCCTGTAAAGTTCAAAGTGCCTGACTTTGAAAAGTACAAGGGAAACACTTGCCCTCTTAGCCACTTGGTTATGTATGCGAGGAAAATGTAGACTCAGACCGACAATGATCAGCTCTTCATTCATTATTTCCAAGACAGCTTGTCCGGTGCCGCCCTGAGATGGTACATGGGTTTGGACAGCGCGAACATCCGATCCTTCAACGACCTTGGCGAAGCTTTCATCAAGTAATACAAATATAACGTAGATATGGCTCCCGATAGGGACCAATTGAGAGCCATGTCCCAGAAGGACAAGGAGACTTTCAAGGAGTAGTCCCAGAGGTGGCGAGAGCTAGCAGCACAGATTGTGCCTCCGCTGGAAGGGAAATAAATGACTAAGATCTTCCTGAAGACCTTGAGCTCATTTTACTATGAGCGGATGATTGCCAGCTCTCCTTCTGACTTCACCGAGATGGTGAATATGGGGATGCGTATGGAGGAAGGAGTCAGGGAAGGGCGTCTGACTAGAGAAGAAGGCTCTTCTGCCAAACGATATGGGGCATTTGGAAAGAAGAAAGATGGCGAGGCACATGTTATGACCTCCCATGTCAAACTCAGAAGACCCTTTGTGAGGAGGAAGATTGTGCGTCCCGCCGGTAATCAGCATTAAGTGGCTCACATAGCACCTGTTTTTAGAGAAAACCAGCACTATCAGCATAATAATAACCAGCAACAATATCAACAACAACAACACCGTCCTCAACAGCAGGCCTACCAGCCTCGAAACAATAATCAGACCAGTACAAGCTATGAGAGAAAAAGGGTCACTTTTTATCCTATTCATATGACCTACGCAGAGCTATATCCCTCTTTGATAGAGAGAAAACTGATCACTCCACGTGACCCACCGGCTATACCTACCAATCCTCAGTGGTGGTATAAGCCTGAGCTTCATTGTGTTTATCATTCCGGTGCCCCCGGACATGATGTGGAGAATTTCTACCCGCTGAAGATCAAGGTTCAAGACCTTGTGAGAAGTGGTATCTTGTGTTTCGAGGACGTAGGTCCCAACGTCAAGAAGAACCCATTGTCAGAGCATGGGAAATCTGCTGTTAACATGGTCCAGGGCTGCCCTGGTAAATACAAAGTCCGATATGTCAACCATATCTGACAATCATTGGTCGAGATGCACAGACTGTTGTGTGAATACAATCATTATGAGCATGACCATGACAGATGCCGAGTTTGCACTGTCAATCAGAGGGGGTGTCGTCAAGTTCAAAAAGACATCCAAGAAATGTTGGATGAAGGTGTAATTGAAATGCTTTAGAATCGTGATGGGGATGATGAAGTTAATGTGATATCACTAGTGTTCAGGATCCCAAAGCCTATTGTCATCCGATATGATGGCAGCAAACAGAAGGCTTCTCCCTCTCTCATAATTAAACCAGCTGGCCCTGTGCCATATTCTTCTGATAAGGCTGTCCCCTATCGTTACAATGTTGTGGCATTGGAAGATGGGAAGGAGGTTCCCCTGTCCTCTACCTCTGTTGTTAATATCTATGATGTCAGCGGCCTTACCCGTAGTGGTCACGTTTTCTCGGCTCCGTCGAAACCCCAGGCTGACATCAGAAGGGCTGATATTGTTGATTGTGTTGTTCGTCCGGTTGGAAATGCTGTTGTTGCTCTGAATCCGGCACTTGTTGCTAATAAACCTGCCACTGTTGAAAGAACTCCTGTCTCTTTTGGCCAGAATGACACCATGAAAGAAGACTATGATGAGATGCTGAGGCTCATCAAAAGGAGTGAATACAATGTTGTAGATCAGCTTCTACAAACGCCGTCAAAGATCTATGTGCTATCTTTGCTTATGAATTCAGAACCACACCGAGAAGCTCTGCAAAAGGTGTTGGATGTGGCGTATTTAGATCATGACGTCACAATAGAACAATTTGATAGTATTGTTGCAAACATTACCGCTTGTAACAATCTGAGGTTTTGTGATGCTGATCTCCCTGAAGAGGGAAGAGACCATAATTTGGCACTTCACATATCTATGAGCTGCAAGGATGATGCCATGTCTAATGTGCTGGTAGACACTGTATCATCACTGAATGTGTTGCCAAAATCCACTCTGGCTAGATTGTCATACCACGGGCCTCCCATGAGGCAGAGTGGAGTAGTGGTGAAAGCTTTTGATGGATCCCATAAAACTGTGATTGGAGAGGTTGAACTCCCAGTTAAGATTGGACCAAGTGATTTCCATATCACTTATCAGGTCATGGATATCCACCCATCATATAGTTGTCTGTTAAGCAGACCATGGATTCACGAGGCAGGCGCCGTGACATCCACCCTACATCAGAAATTGAAATTTGTCAAGAACAAAAAGCTGGTGGTGGTAGGGGGAGAAAAGGCTCTCCTGGTTAGCCATTTGTCTTATTTTTCTTACATAAACGCTGAGGATGAAGTTGGAACACCGTTTCAAGCTTTATATATTGCTAAGCCTACTAAGAAAGGAACTTCTTCATTTGCATCCTATAATGATGCAAAGTTGGCCATTGAGCATGGCACAACTACTGGTTTGAGACAAATGATCAAGATGGAAGACAATAAATCTTGAGCTGGCATAGGGTATTCTTCTGGCACTTTCAACAAGCATGGGCTGTTTCAGAGTGGTGGTTTCATCCACACGGTTGAAGACGAGGAAGCTGCTGCTATTGTGGAAGAGGATGCAGAGAAAGATTCTGGCAACTTTGTCATCCCTGGAGGAGTCTGCAATAATTGGGTCGATGTTGATGTTCCAACAGTTGTCCATAAGTCAACATAATGTTCATTTTGTTTAAAAACCCTTCTCCCATGCCAAAAGGAGGAGTGATGACATTGTTGGCTCATAAATATAATGATATTTTCATTCAATAAATTCATGTTAAATGTTTGTTTTCCCAATTATTTTCACTTTTTGCTTTTTGCATGAAATTGGTGATCACATAAAATCTTAAAATAGAATAAAATCAATCTTTTCATCTGCATAATGATTTGCCTTGTTTGAGTTCTAAAATCTCCTTTATATCCAAAATCATTATGCAGGTTGATCAAACCCATTGAACATAATAATCCAACACCATCTCCCAACTTTGAGTTCCCTGTATTTGAAGCCGAAGAAGATGATGTTGAAGAGATTCCTAACGAGATTACCCGTCTTCCTGAGCATGAAGAGAAGATCATTCAGCCACACCTTGAGAATCTGGAAACAGTCAACTTGGGGTCTGAGGATTGTGTGCGAGAAGTGAAGATTGGGGCACTCCTGGAAAAATCTGTTAAGAAGGGGTTGATTGAGTTGCTGCGAGAATACGTCGACGTCTTTGCCTGGTCATATGAAGATATGCCTGGTCTGGACACTGATATTGTGCAACATTTCCTGCCTTTGAAGCCAGAGTGCGTGCCTGTGAAGCAGAAGCTCAGAAGAACTCATCCCGACATGGCAGTGAAGATCAAAGAAGAAGTTCATAAGCAAATTGATGCGGGGTTTCTGGTGACTTCTACATATCCTCAATGGGTGGCCAATATTGTGCCCGTGCCTAAGAAAGATGGAAAGGTCTGAATGTGTGTGGATTATAGAGACTTGAATAAAGCTAGTCCGAAAGATGATTTCCCTATACCACATATTGATATGTTGGTAGATAATACAGCTAAATTCAATGTTTTCTTGTTTATGGACGGATTTTCCGGTTATAACCAGATTAAAATGGAACCCGAGGATATGGAGAAGACAACATTCATCACACCTTGGGGAACATTCTGTTATCGAGTGATACCCTTCGGTTTGAAGAACGCCGGAGCCACGTATGAACGAGCTATGACTACCTTGTTCCATGATATGATGCACAAGGAGATCGAGGTATATGTTGATGATATGATTGCAAAGTCGAGAACAAAAGTTAAGCATGTAGAACATTTGTTGAAGCTTTTTCAGCGTTTGAGGAAGTACAAGCTTCGTCTGAATCCTAACAAGTGTACATTTGGAGTCCGTTCCGGTAAGTTATTAGGCTTTATTGTCAGTGAGAAAGGTATTGAGGTTGATCCTGCAAAGGTCAAAGCAATACAAGAGATGCCTGCGCCCAAAACTGAGAAGCAAGTCCGAGGGTTTCTTGGCCGCTTGAATTATATCTCCAGATTTATATCCCACATGACTGCCACATGTGC
Source organism: Lathyrus oleraceus (assembly GCF_024323335.1). Taxonomy (NCBI): domain Eukaryota; kingdom Viridiplantae; phylum Streptophyta; class Magnoliopsida; order Fabales; family Fabaceae; genus Lathyrus; species Lathyrus oleraceus. The sequence continues at coordinate 620,642,822 of NC_066583.1, forward strand.
ACCGATATTCAAGCTCCTTCGGAAAGATCAGCGTCATGATTGGACCGAGGATTGCCAAAAAGCATTTGACAGTATTAAAGAGTATCTGTCCGAGCCTCTGATTCTGTCTCCGCCTGTGGAAGGGAGACCATTGATTATGTATCTAACTATTCTTGAAGACTCAATGGATTGTGTCCTTGGTCAGCAAGATGAACCAGGGAAGAAAGAATATGTTATCTACTACCCGAGTAAGAAGTTCACTGATTGTGAGTCTCGATACTCGATGCCTGAGAAGACATGTTGTGCTTTGGCTTGCGCTGCTAAGCGCTTACGCCAGTATATGTTGAATCATCCGACTTGGTTGATATCCAAAATGGATCCAATCAAGTATATCTTTGAGAAGCCTGCTTTAACTGGGAGGATTTCCCGTTGGCAGATGTTGTTGTCTGAGTATGATATTGAGTATCGAGCTCAGAAGGCTATTAAAGGTAGTATCTTGGCTGACCACTTGGCACATCAACCAATCGAGGATTATCAGTCAGTTCAGTATGACTTCCCGGACGAGGAGATTCTGTATTTGAAGATGAAAGACTGCGATGAGCCTACGCTTGATGAAGGGCCAGAGCCTGGTTCCCGATGGAGCATGGTGTTTGATGGTGTTGTAAATCAATATGGAAATGGTATTGGGGCAGTGATTATTACTCCTCAGGGCACACATTTTCCTTTTACAGCAAGGCTAACTTTCCAATGCATGAATAATATGGCAGAGTATGAGGCCTGTATCATGGGATTGGAAGAATGTATTGATCTTAGGATCAAACATCTTGATGTTTATGGTGATTCGGCCCTTGTTGTTAATCAGATTAAGGGTGAATGGGAGACGAATCATCCTGGCCTCATCCCATATAGAGATTATGCGAGGAGGATTTCAATGTTCTTTACTGAGGTTGACTTCCATCATATTCCTCGAGATGAGAATTGGATGGCAGATGCACTTGCTATGCTTGCCTCAATGATCGTGGTGAGACTCTGGAATGAAGTTCCCAACATCATTGTGACGTGCTTGGATAGACCAGCTCATGTATTTGCAGTAGAGGAAGTGAAGGATGATAAGCCATGGTATTATGACATTAAGTGTTTTCTGCAGAGGCGGATTTACCCGCCTGGGGCATCTGTGAAAGATAGAAAGACTTTGAGGAGATTATCTGGGAGTTTCTACCTTAATGGTGATGTGTTTTATAAAAGGAATTTTGACATGGTTCTGCTCAGATGCGTGGATAGACACAAAGCAGACCTGTTGATGACTGAGGTCCATGAGGGTTCATTTGGTACTCATTCCAATGGACATGCCATGGCTAGAAAGATGTTGAGAGCAGGCTACTATTGGCTGACAATGGAGTCTGACTGCTGCAAATATGTGAAGAAATTCCACAAGTGTCAGATCTATGCGGATAAGATTCATATTCCCCCGACACTTCTGAATGTGATTTCATCACCATGGCCTTTCTCTATGTGGGGAATTGACATGATAGAGCCGAAAACGTCCAACAGTCACAGGTTTATCCTCGTAGAAATTAATTACTTCACCAAGTGGTTGAAGCGGCGTCATACACAAACGTGACCAGGCAGGTGGTTGTGAAGTTTATCAAGAATCAACTCATATGCCGTTATGGTGTGCCAGATAAGATCATTACTGATAATGGATCTAACTTGAACAACAAGATGATGAAAGAGCTATGTAGTGAGTTCAAGATTGCGTATCATAATTCTTCTCCTTATAGACCCAAGATGAATGGGGTTGTTGAAGCTGCTAACAAGAATATCAAGAAGATTATCCAGAAGACGGTTGTTACGTACAAAGATTGGCATGAGATGCTGCCATTTGCTTTGCATGGGTACCGTACATCTGTCTGCACTTCAATAGGGGCAACCCCTTTCTCTCTTGTTTACGGCATGGAAGATGTGCTCCCAGTAGAGGTGGAGATCCCATCAATGAGAGTCTTGATGGAAGCCAAGTTGACTGATGCTGAATGGGTTCAGAGTCGTTATGACCAACTGAATTCGATAGAAGAGAAGAGATTGACTGCCATGTGTCATGGTCAGTTATATCAGCAAAGGATGAAGAAAGCCTTTAATAAGAAGGTCAAACCTCGTGTGTTTCGAGAAGGTGACCTCGTGCTCAAGAAAGTTTTGTCTTTTGCGCCCGATTCCAGGGGCAAGTGGACTCCAAACTACGAAGGTCCATATGTTGTTAAGAGAGCCTTTTCAGGCGGTGCTTTGATACTTACAACTATGGATGGGGAGGATTTCACTCGTCCTGTGAATTCAGATGCAGTCAAGAAATACTTCGCCTAAAATAAAAACAGAATAACTCGCTAAGTTGAAAACCCGAAAGGGCGATTTAGGTAAAAATGAGCGTCTCGGTGGATTGAAAACCTAAAAGGGCGATCCAGGCAAAAGTTAGAGACATAAAAAATGAATATTTATCCCGCTAGATTGAAGTACCTCACCCTGGGGCAATCTAGGCAAAAATTAGGGATTTGGCAAGTAACTGCATCCTGACAAGACTTTGTTCTGCAACTGTCATCTGTCAAAAATTCTCGCTCAGTCATCGTCAACTGAAGCTTCAAATACATCAGATTCAGAGTTGGTGGAGAAATGGTCATTATGTTCAATGTAGCCCTTTTCCAGTATATATCACCAATTTCAAATTTGTAAAGATCCGTGGAGTCTTGCCATTTGCAGGCTACCATTCCATCAAATAAATTTGAGCCTTTATCCAATTCTTTGCACTCTTATTTGTTTCTATTCAACAAATATTTTGCATGTTTTAATTGATAAATATCATTGTTTTAAAAAAAATTCATAAATTGTTTTAAACGAAGTGAACATTCACAATGACAAAAAAAGATACTTGGGACGTCTTCAGTGCTCTCCCAAGGATAGTATGATCTCCAAAAGGGTAAGACATTTGTTCATATTCCCATCATACTTATATCCTCTTCATTATCTTTCAGGTTGTCTCCTCTGCGAGCATAGAAGAAAGTTGTACATCCCACCAAATCCCCAGAGAGTTTGGAGTTTTGGATGCGATCTCAATCTTCTAATTCCCCAATGAGTCTGGATTTAGCATTTGTGTTATCAATTATATGGTTGTCATCCCTTCCGTGGATTGACCTAAAATCCCTTATAGATTGATAAATTGAATATGCTAATATTTCCGAAGGAGTTGGTTTTCCCTCACTTCAAGTTAGAAATCTCTCCGCTAGAATGAGCAGAGAATCCCCAGCATAAGCGGAATTATCATCAAGTTTGGTTTGTAGCTTTTCCCCTGTGGACTTGTCTACTTTGATTTCCAACAGATATGCTCCTTGACCATCCTCAGCAGGGTTGATCCCATTTTTACTCCCCAGTATGGTCACCAGTAGGGTATCCCCGGTAGTTTGCCTACGGGTAATCCCCGATTCGGTCGTCAACAGTGTTTCCCCAGTGGAATTGTCTGATCAGAGCCCGTTTGTCATTTCCTCCCGAGCAGAGTGGTTGATGAAGATGTTTATCTTTCCTTCCCCAACGGAGTAGTGTTCTCTTCTCCTCGGCATGAATGATCTATCCGGCAGTGCAAGGAAATTTGTAGGTTTTGGAACTTTTGATTGGTGGTTATTCCCCACAGAGTTTCATTTCTCTCTTTGATAATTTCCCCAGTAGAGTTGCTTCTACGGCGGATTTTATCCGTGGTTATATTTCCTAGCCAAGACTTTGCCTGATTGCAGGAAGATGTATTGATCCCTTCCCCTGTAGGAATGACTGGTTCTCCTTTCCCTGCAGAGATCTTTATTTCCTGGTATTTGTTCCCCCATCAGATTGGATGTTCTCCAGTGGGCCTGGCTTTCTCTTTTAAGATGTAGTACCGGATGTTTGTCCATCGATTCTTGGACCTGGTTGTGTTAGATATGTCTGTTTGTCAGCATTCATCATACATAAACTACACATATACATGCATATTCTTAACATTCAGATATTCATGTTGCATTCTTTACCATATATCTTTGTCTGTTATCTCCTGCTACTTAGTGATACATATTGCCCCAAACAGATGTTTGATCTCTCCATATAGAGTCAGCCCCATAGGCAGAAAGTGTCTATCCTTTTGTCCATACTCCCCATTGAGTTATGTCCTCGTGGATGATTGTTATTTCGGTTTCCTCCCAAAGCATGTATTGGGATAGAATTACTCCCCTGAGTTATATCCTCATTGGGTTGAGTCTTGTTTCGGTGTGTCTCTCTAGTTTGTTCCTAGATCGACTCCCTTTATTATTTCCCCTGCACTTCCCCGCAGTTTGGGTGAATGATTGCTCAGTAACCAGTAATTGTCCATCTTTTCCCCGGTGGAGTCTGTGGCCTTTTACCTAGTAACCGGTAGTTGTAAGTCCTATTTCCGTGGCTTTCTACCCTCATGCCGGTAGATGTAAACCCCATTTTTATCCCCTTGCAGAGTTAACCTTATTTTTGTTCATCCTAACCGATGACGGTTACTCTTCTGTGGTTTTCTACCTAATATCTGGTAGATGTAATCCCCTCCTTGTTGGTTATCTTTATCCAATATTCGGTATTGATATTCCTTCACTTTTTGAGTATATCTCCCAGTAACCGGTGATATGTCTCCCGGATCATTGCCTTTGTCAATGTATCCCCAGCGAGTCATCTTTCATTTACCTTTTGTTGGTAATGATTGTTTCTCCCCTTTGATTGGTCATCATTTTATACCTAGTATTCGGTATCCCCACGTCCTTTTCTTTTCGGTCGATTCATCCTTTATTAACCCAGTAACCGGTTGTGGATAATCTTCTATGTGAGTATATTATCTATGTTCTGACGGGAATAGATAATATATCTCATGCGCTCCGTGGTCGAAGTCTTTTGTTCTTCCCCAGTCAAGTAAGATTTGTATTTCCTTATGGAATCGAATGCCCATCCTGTAATCGAGTTTGCTTTTTCAGCCCTCCTTTCGGATGATGAGTGTCTTGGAAATTTTCCCCAATTCACGCCTTGGTTGGTCACCTATTATATGCCCAGTAACCGGTATCCCTGGTGTTCCTTCCCTCCTGCTCCCTATTATGACTTTTCGTCCCCTGTGGAGTCGGATTTCCTGAGTCGAAATATACCTTTTTAGGTCTTCCTCAGATATTTCTGGATGATTGATATCTATCACCCTTATACCGGTCTTAGATATTCATTCTCCCCGAGCATGTTGTTCTCTCACCCTCATGCCGGTGTTTTGATCACATGTCTCCTTGAGCTTATTACCCAGTAACTGATAATACCTCATTCTGTTGTTTCCTCGGATGAGTCCTGTTTGGACATTCCCCAGTGAAGTCCCTTAGTGGATTTTCCCCATCGGAGTCTGGATTTTAATCCGAAGTATCCTTTGTGGATAGTTTTTGCTGTGTTGGCATATTCCCCAATACATGCATCTTTGCGTCAGATCGAGTCCTTCCATTGATTTATTTTCATGGAATTCCTATCGTGTCCCTCAGCAAGTTTTAAGTCGTGGCCTGCTCACGCATTTTATTCCCTTTCTTATCTCCATAAGAATCCCCAGAGTCTTTGTCCCCTTTGAGTGTATTACTCATGTGGATTTTCAGTTTCTTCTTATTTCTTTTCTTCTTTGTGGACATATATCTCCACAGAGTATTACCTTTTTGCATACATACATTTGCATCATGAGGTCTCTTAGGGACCAAAATTCATCTCTTTGTTATTATTTAAGCCCATTCTACCTCGCCGAGACGAAGATTTTAACCTTCACTTCTCCGGCTAGAATGACCTTAAATAGGGGCATCTCTAAGACCCCAATTTTGACCATAAGATCCCTCATGGCATCATAATATTGCATTTGCATCTTGCCTCAAGGATCATAAGCATCTTGGCTCCTTAACCCTAGGGTGGGACTTGTGTGAGTTGGTTGGAGATCACCAAGCATGCTTGAATTGTATATTATTGCATTTCTCATTTTATTCACTAACCAAAAGCACACAAATATGTCACTAACATCTTTTGTTTGTAGTTTGAGCAGTCACAAGATCCAAAGCTTCTAGGAGATCCTATGTACATTAATATGGTCAAGGGAAGATGAAAGCAAGCATGGAAATGGTTCCCAAAGCTCTCATCCATCAAATATGCCTCCCAAGTATCTCAATTCATCATTTTGATCAAAGCAAACCAGAGGGTTTGAGGTTTGTTTCCCAAGGAAACCCTAATTCATATGTTCATCAACTGTGCCTTGCTCATGAAGCAACCTCAACCTATGGTCAAATGCAATCAAGGGAAGTTATTTAATTCATCATTTCATGCATATTTGAGCTTATATGAGTGTCCTAAATCATTAATTCATCAAGATATGAGGTTTGGACTTGAGAAGTTGATCAGTCAATTCATCTGACCATTTTGTAGTGCACTGAGACCTAACTTTTGATGTGTTTGTCAAATGGAGATGATCCTAAGAGCGAAAAATGTTCTTAAGAACCATATGAACAACTTTCATGTTTATCAAAAATTGATTTGAAGCTTGGAAGGTCATCATCCATTTCAAGACATTATAGGTCATTTTGACCGAAACCCTAATTTTAGGTCAACTTCCCAAGGACATAACTCATCCATTTTTCATGATTTGGAGGTGGAATCAAATGCATTGGAAATATTAAGTTGTCTACTTCAAATTTTATGTTGAGCAAGATTTCAAAATCCTAAAAGAAATACATGTGATAATGCAAAACATTATAGGTCACTTTGGACCAAAGGCATTGAAATGTGAAAAAGTCCAACTTCAAGTGCCCATAACTTCTTCATCAAAAATCCAAATGATGAAATATTTAAGTCCAAATTGATTGATTTGAAAAGACATACAACTTTGATGATGAAGATTTTGTCATTTGGAGCTTGCATCATTGAAACAGAAGTGCTTAAAGTTTGGCCATTTTTGAAAATCTCACATGTACATATTTTGAACCCTACACTTCATGATCACTTTTCACCAATTTCCAAGTTTCAAATGAAGTTTTGATCAACATAACAAATGATCCTCATGCAAAAAGCTTTACAACCATTACTCATAAGGTTGTGTTTCAATTATGGAAATGGCATTTTCGAAAGCATGAACATGTTGGTGCATTTTTGGAAACTCATTAAATTTGCATTGCATGAGCTCAGCTTACATGATCTACACGTCCAAATTACATCTGTTATTGTTCAGCTTGCAAATCCAAGTGGAATTGGGCCCTCCATGCGCCTGTACAGGCCCATGCATGGAAGCCCTTTCCATCCATGCAATGAAATGTTCATGCATCTCAGCCTTGCTTTTGCTATAAATATAATGCCAATGCCTCTCATTTCAGCAACCTGAAGGCGCCCTAAATGCTGCACGAATTATCCCTCAACCACACTCAAAAGAAACTCACCATTTTCATTCACAATTTTCAGATCTAAACTTCAAATTCATCAATTGATTTTTAGATCTAAAGTTCCTTAGCCTTATTCACTTTGATCCAAAGAACAAACTGCAAGCATCAACTTCAAGAGATCGTGCCTTCAAGCTCTGCAAATCAGAGGTTTACTTCAGTTTTTACTTTCTTCGAATCCACTAATATATTGCTTGTTTCTTGCTGTTGCTGTGTTGTCTGAAGTCCTCTTCATAGAGGCAACCTTTTAGAGCTTTGAATTTTCAAATTCTAACAAGTTCAGTTGAATACCACAGAAATTCCACCTCTGATTTCTCTCAATATAGAAACCTAGAGTGCATTTGGTTGGCACAGGGGTGATGTACATCACCCCAGCTTTCGTTTGGTACTTGGATCGTGACTTTTCATGCACATTTATTTCTCTGCAAATTTGACCTTCGTCGGAGGTTGGCCGGAGAAGACGGTGGTGCATACCACCGTCTGGTCTCCAGATCAAATCTGGACCGTGCATTTGTGTTTCCAGATCAGATCTCATCCACCCAACGTTATGACTTTTCAATTGGCCATGTGTGATGCATTGACTAAGGAACTTGGTGGAAGCGCGCTCAGGAGCCACACGATTTGCCAGCTCAATTAATGAGCTCTACATGCAACGCTCCACGTTTTTTGTTATTTTTTAATTCTGATTTTAATTTTCTTTTATTTCTTTTAATTCTATTTCATTTTAAAAATTCATATCTCCTTCATTATTGGTCCAAAAAATGTGAGACCAATTGCATTTTTCTCCTTTTAATTTCTAATTTCTAAAAATGATTTTTATTTATTTTTATTTTATCATTTGATATTTTTTATTAATTTTCTCTTTTCTGCTTATTTTTAATTCTTTTTAAATAACTTTTGATATTCAAAAAATACAAAAATATTTTTTCAACCTCTTTGAATAATGATAGATCTATGAAAAATATTCTCAACAATTTATTAATTGATTTGAGATTTATTTGAGATTTTAATTCAATTAGGTCATTTTTATGCATTTTTAATTGATTAAAAATAGTTTATGACTTCTAAAAATGCTGAAATTTTTTGTCAAACTTTGTTTGACCTTGTTGAACTTAGGATAATTCACTTGGACTTTTCAAATTTGATTTGAAGTGAGTTTAAAGTTTGACATTTCTTTATTATTTTAATTCCAGTATTATTTTAATTTTGAAAAATCCCAAAAATATTTTATTTGTTTCTTGACTTCTAATCTTCATTTTGCTTCTGTTTACTATTGTTTGACCTTGATCTTCTCTATCTTTCGTCAATGCTTGTTGATTATTTCATTTCAATTCCATTAATGTACTTTAATATTCATCTTCTTCTTATTCTTCTTCTTTTTCTTTTTTGATCAATGAGTTAAAGATTGGTGGTTAGTGTTGAAAAGACAGTTTTTAGGTGTCGGGTTTTTGTTATCGTATCCACAGAGATTGTAAGATATCACTGCCGTTCAATGGTTGAATTAATCTTAACTTAAAGTAACACTAGGGTTTTGGGTTTTAATCAAGTTATCTTGCATACAAAGTAATTAATTGCGGTAAAAGTTACGTTTTGATTAATATGAGAAATATTATCAAAGTTAGGTTTCAATGATTACATTTGCTTTGCATGTTTTTGCACGGTCAACAATATTATAAACTCCTTTAGATGATAAATAATTTCACAAAGTCCTCTCAATGCGTTTCTCTCGAACACCCATTGTGAGTTTTGTCATTTTGATCCATTGTTTCTCTCGAACACAATCTATCAAAAAGACAACGTTTTGGTTCAACCTTATGGTGAACAAAATCATTCGTTACTATCTCTAGCTAACAAACAAGTTTGGATGAAAACCTAGGTCAAGAATCGGTAAACATCTCTCGATCAAATACCAACACAAAGAGTTTTAAATAGAAACAAAGTTTTCATCATATATTTACCGTTAAAGAGTTTACATATGAGGATCCTTACATTTACATACAAAGCTTGGAAATCACCTACATCTAACCTTGACAAATGGAGACTTAGCTACTCATTTTCATGGTAGCTTGGTCGGCAAGTAAGAAAAGAGGGTTGATCAACATCCAAGTCGAATGATCGAAGTTGGATGGGAATCCACCTTCTTTTTGTGGAAGATGGTTGCTAGATGAAGAGAAATGAAATTAGGGCATAAAATCCCCCACAAAGCAATGCTGTAAAATATCTAAGAGAAAGTACAAAAAATGAAAAAGTTGGTTAAAAAGTGGTCTCTAGTGGTACCTGCTACTTATAGACAAGTGCAGAACTGTCACGTTCGCTAGGCGAGCAGAATGGCTCGCCTAGCGAAGGCCAAAAATGGGCACAAAATGTCCCTGCGCCCAGAGAAAACTGGGCCTGTGGAACTGTCATGTTCGCCTAGCGAACAGACCTTCGCCTAGCGAAGAACTCGCTTCAACCTTCGCCCCAGCGAGGTTGAAAGGTTTTGCTACTGGAATGCTCGCTGGGGACTCGCTAGAGCCTCGCCTAGCGAGCTAGTGCTGGCTGCTCATTTCACCAAAACAGACTGAATTCGCTGCCACTTCGCCTTCAGTTCGCCTAGCGAATTAATTAACCAATTTACTGGAGCCTTTCGCCAGGAGCTCGCCTAGCGAAGGTTTTGCTTCGCCACATCCTCGCCTAGCGAGCTGGCAGATAGAATGCTTGTTTGCTTTGGTTCCTTTGCCAATTTTGTTGTGTCTTCCTTATCAATTAATTCATGCCTTTCCTGCACAATAACACACACATCAAAGGCACCAAGCTTGTTTATCAATGTAATGCATTCCATGTAAAATGAATGTGGTTGACCACATTTAGCAAGGTATAAGAGTGAAAGATGCCCACATATGATAGCTCAAATAAGCACTTTTGGGCATCTAACAACTCTCCCCAACTAGATTCTTGCTTGTCCTCAAGCAAAGTATGCCTCTTTGAAGAACAAGAGGATTTGCTTTTAAGAAAACGGTTTTTCCGAAGTTGGATAAACGGCTCAAACACAAGCGAAATCCGCAAATACACGTTTCCAACGGTTTTGAATAAAATAATACATAAGAACTAAAACTTAAATAGCAATGCAAAATATATATCTATCTACAACAATGCTATTCTGAATGAATCATCCTATCTCTCCTCTTCGAATAAGGAATGAAGATTTTGCGCGTTTGCAACCGCGGGACTAATCTCCCTCACTAACAAATAATGAAGAAATCAAACAGATTCATACAATGTCTAATCAATTAAAAATGCTACTGTGGAAGCAAAAAGATCACTAAGGGCTTTTCGGTTGAAGCTTGGTCGGGTTAACAAACAAGGGTCATTTCTAAGGCCGTTGAAACGAAAGTGCCGATGCAAAAGAGACATTCACAGTAATATTCACACTACTCGACTTTGTTTCCTTTGTTTCTTATTTGTAACCTTCACAACACATATTCCACAACTCAATTCTTATTTCTCACTACAATTTTTTTTTCTTCCAAGCAAGCATTCATTTTCATTCTTTATATTTTTGTTCTTCTTTTTTTTTTTCACATCAAATGTACAAAATAGATGTTTATTTTCTACATTTTCTATACATATATTTTTCTATGCTTGCTCGGTTTTTCTTTTCATTTTCAAAAGCTGTGGTACTTACCAATTCTTTTTCGTTCTCCCCAACTTATTTCTCCCACACCCTAAGTGAATGCTCTTAACTTTTTACGGCAAAAGAACAATAATCAAGATTTTTCGGGTTGTAAAAAAAAACATTTTTGAGATCTCGCTTTATTTCAAGCCGAGATTCAACTGTTCAGGCTCAAAGGGGTTAACAAATACTCTCTCTGCTCACAGGTAAGTTGTTTTTGGATGTAGTTGTGCTCGAAAGAAAACAAGTGCCTTGATCATTTCTAATTGCTTCCACAATTTCACAATAATAACAGACAAATAATGAATCAAATGAATCAACAAAACTTATTAGACTCCAGCATTTAAGTGAACAATGGAGGTTTCCTCACACTTTGTGGTTTTAGGTTCTAGATGAAACATTCATTCAATTATGTTGCACAAAGACAATATTCAATTTACCAAAAAGAGTAAAGTTCCTAATGCATTCTAAAATTCTAACCGACGGTAACCATGTACCTTAGCTTCATTCACTTGTTATTCTTATCATTGCCATCCAAGCTCGGATGCACCTTCATTGGGTACTTCTTGAGGAGCAACCAATCTAGAAGGGTTTGCCACTCATTCAACCAAAATTTTATTAAGCACACAAAATTAACAACAAACATAAATAATATTAACTGAAAAAATAAAATTTTGTTCGTGGGGGACAAAACACCCCAATAGTACAACCCATTGGTCAAAATACAAAATTCAAAAGTACAAATAAAAATGCCATAATAAAAAAAACTGAAATACAAAAAACAAAAACTTAACCCACAAAGGGCTCAAGACTCCTCCTCACTACCGGCCTCAGAACCGGTCGCCTCATCATCATCCTCATCATCATCATCAGCTCCCACCCCCTCAGAATAGACTGGCACGTCCACGGGCCAATTTGCATTCGTCAGAAACTGCTCCCGTGTCATCAAAGCATGTGCACCACTACCCTGCAGCTGCAAACGCTGCATGGAGTCGTGCATGTCAATCATAGCCCTCTGCGATGCTGCCATCCACTGGAAATTGTATTCACATGCAGCCCGCAGGTATGGATCGACCCTGGGAGTAGAAACACTAGGACCATCAGAAACCCTAGTGCTACCTGAGGCTGCACTGCTGCCGGTGGCCTTAGCTCTGCAGTATTTTGCCACATACCGGTCATCAATAGGAGCCGGGATCCTAACCTGACCCCGGGACGGAAGTCGCACTCGTGCCTTAATGCACAGACTCATAATCAAACAAGGGAATGCAAGGGGGCAATTCACCCGAGCTCCCGACTTCAGTCCGCTCTCTATTACCGTCTTTAGCTCATTGGCAATGATCCTCGCCACATCAATCTCAACATTGGCGAGGATGGAATGTACTAAATGTGCCACTGGGATCGACACAGTAGATGTGTGGGATTTGGGTTGTATGTTGGTCAAGACCAGAAGAAGAATCAGCTGAGCCATGGGAGTCATGTCCTCCCGATGATATCTCATAGGAACCCCAGATGGGTTCGGCTCAACTGATTTCCCTGGTAAAAGCAGGGCGGCTGTAATTGCTGGGATATCCTTGTGCAGCCGGAGGTCAATATGGTACTGGTCTCTTTCATCAGCACCCAGCTGAAGCGGCTCCCCGAGGATTTGGTTGATTGTATCCCTGTCAAAAGGAACTGGCCGACCGGCCACTCTAGAGACCCAAGTGAAGGGCTCATCATCATCAGGCAATGCGTTAGCGTAGAACTCCCGCACTGTAGCGATGTCATAGTGTTCCAAGGGATTTATCAACCTATCCCATTTCTTTGTATCGATCAACCCGGCAAAACTCCGATACGTGCCCTGTGGGTTTATCAGAAACCGCTTCTCAGGCAAAATGTTTCGCTTCTCCAAAGCGATGTACCGTGCCGCTTGTTTCGGGCCCACAAACTTGTCGTGGTCGAATTGGATCGGCACAGTTCGTGAAGTAGTTGCCGCTCCCTTTCTTTTCTTGCCAGCACTTGATCTTGACTCCATTCTGCAAAACAAGAGATAAAGCAACAAACACGAAACAAACAGATTAGAAATTAAAACATAAATCAAAATTCTGCCATGTTCGCTGCCGCTTCGCCTAGCGAAGCTGCAGCGAACTCTCGCCCCAGGTCGCCTAGCGAGCTGCTAGCGAACCTTACGGGTTTTGGGGTTTTCTGCATTTTCAAAATTGTTTCCCCAAAACCTGTACATACAAGGTTTCCACAGCAAAACCCAATGATTTCTCATGACTATGAATTGTTCTATGCTATTGGGGATACCTAAATGCATGGGAAACCTAAGTAAGAGTAAATCCCCAATTTAAAAACCTAAATGCACAACATTGCAAACTCCCAAAATTGTATGCAACCTCAAGGTTCCTATCACACCTATCCTATTTACCATTCAAAGTTGGAAATAAATAATGCAACAAAAGAAACATGCAATAGGGCAAACCTTGAGGTAAACGGATTTGGAAAGGAGAAGTGGGAAGTGTTTGCAATTGACCGACACACAAATGTTGTTGATATGGATGCACGGTAGAGAATTTGAGAAGGGAAATCGCACACTTCAGCAGAGCAGTTCAGAAGAATTTTTAGGGTAAGGGCAAAACTGCCCTGCTGAACTGTTTAAATATAACAGTACTGGTGCGCTCGCTACTGCCTCGCCTAGCGAGCAGGTAGCGAGCGCGCTCGCTGCAGACTCGCCTAGCGAGCTGCAAGCGAGCATGACAGCAAGTGCTTTTGCAAATGCAGCACTTGCATGTCATCCAATACTTATACAACATCAAACATAAAACAGGAAATACTTACAATGTTGGGGTGCCTCCCAACTAGCGCTTGTTTAACGTCGGCTAAGCTCGACGGTGCGATGCTCACAGAGGAGCATCGAGCGGCTGAGCACAACTCTCGCGATCCACATGACCGCCGAGATACACTTTCAATCGTTGGCCGTTCACGGTCCAACTGTCTTTCTCGTCCATGTCTTCAATGATAACGGCCCCGTACTCTTTTACTTCTTTCACCCGAAATGGCCCGGACCATTTCGATTTCAACTTCCCGGGAAACAACTTCAACCGGGAGTTGAACAATAAGACCAATTGTCCGGGCACGAATTCTTTGGTTCGGATCTTTTTGTCATGATACTTCTTGGCTTTTTCCTTGTACAACCAACTTGAGTGGTATGCGGCATTGCGCATCTCCTCCAACTCAAGTAGTTGTACTTTCCTTTTTTCACCGGCCGACTCATTCTCAAAATTTAAAAATTTGAGGGCCCACAAGGCCTTGTGCTCCAATTCAACCGGCAAATGGCAAGTTTTACCAAATACCAATTGAAAGGGAGTTAGGCCAATTGGAGCTTTAAAGGCCGTACGGTAGGCCCATAATGCTTCGTCCAATTTTTGGGACCACTCTTTTTTCGAGTTAGACACGGTTTTCTCGAGGATTCTCTTAATCTCACGATTAGAGACCTCGGCTTGCCCGTTAGCCTGAGGGTGGTACGGAGTTGTCACCCTATGCGACACACCATAATGTTTTAGAATTGTTTCCAAAGGTGCATTGCAAAAGTGTGACCCTCCGTCACTTATCAACACTCGGGGTGTTCCAAAACGGGAAAAGATGTTTTTCTTTAAAAATTTTATCACCGTTTTGGCATCCGCCCGAGGTGAGGCAATCGCCTCAACCCACTTAGAGACATAATCAACAGCTACAAGCATGTACTCATTCCCGTAAGAGGGTGGGAAAGGTCCAACAAAATCTATGCCCCAACAATCGAACACTTCCACTTCTTGGATATTTTGGAGAGGCATCTCATCTCTCTTACCTATCCCACCACTCCTTTGGCAACTGTCACAACTTTGCGCATGGGTATGTGCGTCTTTAAAAATAGTTGGCCAATAAAATCCCGATTGAAGAATTTTAGTGGCCGTTCTAACCCCATTATAATGACCGCCATAAGGCGAGTTGTGACAATGCCAAAGGATGCTCTGGGCTTCATCACCAGTTACGCATCTCCTTAACAGGTTATCGCTACCCAACTTAAACAAGTATGGGTCATCCCAAACATAATACTTCGCATCCGAAAGGAACTTCCTCTTTTGGTTCGAAGTTAGGTCGGCCGGCACACAACCACTAGCCTTGTGGTTTGCAAAGTCTGCAAACCACGGCCTAACTTGAACCTTAAACAATTTTTCATCAGGAAATTCTTCCCGGATTTCCTTTTCAGATGCGGTAACCTCGACATTCACCAAGCGGGATAAATGATCCGCTACCAAGTTTTCCGACCCCTTCTTGTCTTTAATTTCGACATCGAATTCTTGTAACAAGAGGATCCAACGGATGAGCCTTTGCTTCGAATCCGGCTTGGTCAGCAGATATTTAATCGCCGCGTGGTCGGTGTATACCACGACTTTAGACCCTATAAGATAGGACCTAAACTTTTCTAGCGCATACACTATTGCGAGTAGTTCTTTTTCCGTTGTGGCATAATTTATTTGAGCCTCGTTAAGAACCTTACTCGCATAATGTATAGCATGAAAAGTTTTGTCCTTTCTTTGGCCAAGTACCGCTCCAACGGCATAGTCACTCGCGTCACACATTAATTCAAAATTTTCATTCCAATCGGGAGCGACTATTATTGGAGCGGTAACCAATTTTTCTTTTAAAACCTCGAAAGCTTGCAAACAATCGTCGGTGAAGAGAAATACCTGATCTTTGGCGAGTAAATTGCTCAAAGGTTTAGCCACCTTTGAGAAGTCCTTGATGAAGCGCCGGTAGAACCCCGCGTGCCCCAAAAAACTACGGATGCCCTTCACATTGACCGGAGGGGGTAATTTTTCAATTACATCAACTTTAGCTCTATCCACTTCAAGCCCCCTTTTAGAGACTTTGTGGCCTAGCACAATCCCCTCGGTCACCATAAAGTGACACTTTTCCCAATTTAGCACCAAATTAGTCTTCACACACCTTTCCAACACCGTCTTCAAATTTGCCAAGCATAGACTAAACGTCCCACCAAACACCGAGAAGTCATCCATGAAGACTTCCATTGTTTTCTCTATTAGATCGGCAAAAATAGCTTGGACACATCGTTGGAATGTCGTCGGCGCATTGCAAAGCCCAAAAGGCATTTTTCTGTATGCGAACACCCCAACGGACACGTGAAAGCCGTCTTCTCATGATCAACCGGGTCAACCGCAATTTGGTTGTACCCGGAGTAGCCGTCTAAAAAACAGTAGTATTGTTGGCCCGATAGTCTTTCAAGCATTTGATCCATAAATGGGAGTGGAAAATGGTCCTTACGAGTCGCGGTATTCAACCGTCTATAATCTATACACATTCTCCATCCCGTGGCAACTTTAGTCGGGATCAATTCGTCTTTGTCATTACGGATTACGGTCATTCCACCCTTCTTCGGAACCACGTGCACGGGACTAACCCACGGACTATCCGAGATCGGGTAAATCATTCCCGCATCCAAAAGCTTCACCACTTCCTTTCTTACAACCTCTTTCATCGTAGGATTTAAGCGGCGTTGTGGTTGAGCCACCGGCTTGAAATCCTCCTCCATCAAAATCTTGTGCATACAATAGGATGGACTAATTCCTTTAAGATCGGAAAGAGTCCAACCCATAGCTTCTTGATTTGTCTTTAGCACAAATATGAGACGGGCTTCTTCTTCAATTGTCAAAAGGTTGCTTATGATAACCGGCTTGTCCTCGGTATCATCAAGGAATACATATTTCAACGTCGAAGGTAACTCTTTTAATTCAATTGACGCTTTCTCGTCAATTACCTCCTTCTTCAAATTTTCTTCCTCTACTTCCCACGGTTGTAGGTCTTCCAAGCTATCAAATTCCTTCAAGCATTCCTCAAGAGCTAGCTCCTCTTCAACAGTGAAAACCTCCAATGAGTCGTCGAGAGCTAACTCCATAGGAGATATCTCGTGAATATGCTTTGAAACTTCCATAATAGCGTCTTCGATCACATCGATTCGAAAGCTATCATGTCTATCCTTGGAATGCTTCATCGCCTCGAATAGGTCAAAGGTGACCTCCTCATTTTGAACACGCACCTTCATTAAACCGTCATCAACATCAATCATCATTCTTGCGGTCTTCATGAATGGTCGGCCCAATATGAGCGGAGCATCATCATCTTCCTCCATATCAATTACAATGAAATCCACCGGGAAGAAGAATTTGTCGACCTTCACCAACACATCTTGGGCTACGCCATGAGGATGGGTCGTCGACTTATCCGCCAATTGTAATGTCATTCGGATGGACTTAATCTCGATGTTGCCAAGCCTCTTGATAATTGACAAAGGTATAAGATTTATGCTCGACCCCAAGTCAATAAGTCCCTTTCCGACATACACATCACCAATTTTAACGGCAATGTAACTCTTCCCGGATCAACCTCTTTCTTAGGAAGCGTCCTTTGAATGATGGCACTACAGCTCGCATCAAGGACGATGGTCTCCGGTTCCGTATACCTCCGCTTTTTGGTTAGTATGTCCTTCATGAACTTGGCATACTTTGGCATTTGTTCCAAAGCTTCAGCAAACGGAATGTTTATTTGTAATTGCTTAAAAATATCCATGAACCGGGCGTAATGCCGTTCATTCTCCTTTTTGACGGGGCATGAGGGTAAGGAAGGTTTTGGACAGGAGTAGCGCTCACTACCTCCTTCCCTTTCGCTATTCTAGCGCTTTTCCATCTCGGCTTCTTCACTACCTCCCTTATTACCTCATCATTTTTATTCTCCTCAATCTCCACATTTTTTTCATTTTCAACTTCACCATTATTTTTATTCTTTTCAACTACTTCCTCATCACTCCACACTCCTACTTCACCATCAACATTTTCTTCCACTATTTCCTCCTCAATCTCCCTCTCTTTCTCTCTTTTTTCACTCGCCATTCTTTTTTCGTTTTCACTACCCAACTCCCTTCCACTTCTCGTCACAATCGCCTTACAATGCTCCTTAGGATTTGTTTGCGTATTGGCCGAGAAAGAAGGACCGGTTTGTTGTTCAGCTAGTTGCTTGGCAAGTTGCCCCACTTGAGTTTCAAGATTTTTTATGGCCGCGTCATTACTCTTTTGATTGGCCATTGACATTTGCATGAATTGCGTCAATGTCTCTTCCAATTTAGAATTGACTACCGGCGGTTGTTGAGATTGATACGGATTTTGGGGAGGATTTTGACGGCTAGAAGAACCACCTCCATAACCTTGGTTATGATAATAGTTGCTTCTAGGTTGGAACCCTTGGTTCCCTTGGAATTGTTGTTGTTGTTGAGGGTGCGGTTGATAAGGTTGTTGTTGTCTTGGTTGATAGTCCCGTTGATTGGCCATATAGTTCACTTCGTCAAAGCCGGGAGGTGGACAAAATCCGGTGTCATGTTCACCTTTACAAAGTTCACAACAAGCTATTTGTTTAGCTTTTGACGGTTCTCTTAACTCTTTGATTTGTTGCGTTAAAAGTTCCACTTGTTGTGAGATGAGCTTGTTTTGGGCAAGTATGGCATCATTCGTCCCCAACTCAAGCACTCCCGCCTTCTTCAAAGAACTTCCACGACTTTGACTTTGAAGATCATTCAAAGCCATACGGTTGATAATGTTGGTCGCTTCTTCGGCACTCTTTGACATCAACGAGCCACCCGAGGTGGCATCCAACAACGTCTTACAGTTTGGTTGAAGTCCATTTCTGAAGATATGGATTTGAGTTAATTCATCAAATCCATGCCCTTTGCATTTCCTAAGCATGGACTTGAATCTCTCCCACGCTTCATTCAACGATTCACTGGTTCCTTGAGAAAACACCGAGATGGCCGTCTTTGATTCCATGAATCGGTTATGAGAGAAAAATCTTTCAATGAATTTCTCCTCTAACACATTCCAATCTGTCATTACGGCTGGCGTTTGATCGAGATACCAATCCTTTGCTTTACCGAGCAAAGCGTGAGGAAATAAACGTCTGAACAACGGAAGCTCCTGAGCCTGATCCACTCCGGCAGCCAATGCTATCTCATAAAATTTTGTGAGAAAAGCAAATGGGTCTTCATGGTCCATTCCGGTGAATGGACTCCCATACAATAAATTCAGAGTTCCCGTCTTCATCTCAGCTTGCCTTCCAGTTTGGTTGGCAAACTGAGCAGTGTTCCTTGGACTATTGATACATGGAGTAGAAATCGGTGGTGGTGGTTGTGGCTCCATGTTTGGTACGAATGGGTGTGGATTTGTGGTTGAAGAACTTTCTCCTTGCTCTTGATTTTGTTGAGCCTGTTGCCTCCTACGTCTTGTTTTGCTATTGAGCCTCCTTGCGGTTCTCTCGATCTCAGGATCAAAAAGAAGTTCGTCCACAGGGATTTTCCCTCGCATAAAACGTAAGCTGCACACTAAACCAAACGAATTACAAGCACAAGTCAAAAATTCACAAGCTAAAACTTAAACAACCAATGCGATGCTCGCAATATTAATTTACAATCCCCGGCAACGGCGCCATTTTGTTGAAAAGACAGTTTTTAGGTGTCGGGTTTTTGTTATCGTATCCACAGAGATTGTAAGATATCACTGCCGTTCAATGGTTGAATTAATCTTAACTTAAAGTAACACTAGGGTTTTGGGTTTTAATCAAGTTATCTTGCATACAAAGTAATTAATTGCGGTAAAAGTTACGTTTTGATTAATATGAGAAATATTATCAAAGTTAGGTTTCAATGATTACATTTGCTTTGCATGTTTTTGCACGGTCAACAATATTATAAACTCCTTTAGATGATAAATAATTTCACAAAGTCCTCTCAATGCGTTTCTCTCGAACACCCATTGTGAGTTTTGTCATTTTGATCCATTGTTTCTCTCGAACACAATCTATCAAAAAGACAACGTTTTGGTTCAACCTTATGGTGAACAAAATCATTCGTTACTATCTCTAGCTAACAAACAAGTTTGGATGAAAACCTAGGTCAAGAATCGGTAAACATCTCTCGATCAAATACCAACACAAAGAGTTTTAAATAGAAACAAAGTTTTCATCATATATTTACCGTTAAAGAGTTTACATATGAGGATCCTTACATTTACATACAAAGCTTGGAAATCACCTACATCTAACCTTGACAAATGGAGACTTAGCTACTCATTTTCATGGTAGCTTGGTCGGCAAGTAAGAAAAGAGGGTTGATCAACATCCAAGTCGAATGATCGAAGTTGGATGGGAATCCACCTTCTTTTTGTGGAAGATGGTTGCTAGATGAAGAGAAATGAAATTAGGGCATAAAATCCCCCACAAAGCAATGCTGTAAAATATCTAAGAGAAAGTACAAAAAATGAAAAAGTTGGTTAAAAAGTGGTCTCTAGTGGTACCTGCTACTTATAGACAAGTGCAGAACTGTCACGTTCGCTAGGCGAGCAGAATGGCTCGCCTAGCGAAGGCCAAAAATGGGCACAAAATGTCCCTGCGCCCAGAGAAAACTGGGCCTGTGGAACTGTCATGTTCGCCTAGCGAACAGACCTTCGCCTAGCGAAGAACTCGCTTCAACCTTCGCCCCAGCGAGGTTGAAAGGTTTTGCTACTGGAATGCTCGCTGGGGACTCGCTAGAGCCTCGCCTAGCGAGCTAGTGCTGGCTGCTCATTTCACCAAAACAGACTGAATTCGCTGCCACTTCGCCTTCAGTTCGCCTAGCGAATTAATTAACCAATTTACTGGAGCCTTTCGCCAGGAGCTCGCCTAGCGAAGGTTTTGCTTCGCCACATCCTCGCCTAGCGAGCTGGCAGATAGAATGCTTGTTTGCTTTGGTTCCTTTGCCAATTTTGTTGTGTCTTCCTTATCAATTAATTCATGCCTTTCCTGCACAATAACACACACATCAAAGGCACCAAGCTTGTTTATCAATGTAATGCATTCCATGTAAAATGAATGTGGTTGACCACATTTAGCAAGGTATAAGAGTGAAAGATGCCCACATATGATAGCTCAAATAAGCACTTTTGGGCATCTAACAGTTAGCCTTGATACATGGGAGGTTTAACCTTCCTCGATTCAAATCTAATTCAACTTAATCATGGATCAAGTGAATGGCTTTGCATTAAGGATAGGTTGCTTCCTAATCAAGAAAATAACCTAAATCAATACAAGATCATTTCTCATCTTCTTTTGGCATGGCAAGTTGTAGGAGCTTGATTCACTAATCAAGATCTCTAACTTGTGTTGTTGCCTACATTATTATTGACCGGCCTCAGATAGTTGTGACTTCTATATAAGTCCAATTACGATTGCTTAACATAGCGCTAAATTGCCTTATGGCACACTAACACTAACCATTAACCATTAACATTTAATTCTTGCACTTTACATTTATGCAATTTAATATTCTTGTACATATTATTCATTTGCTTTTTCCTTTGCTCATTTGAGCGCATGTTTATGTTAATGCAATTTGCCTTTTGCTCACTTGAGCATATAATTGTGTATATACTATTGTGCTTTTGTTTTGTTTGATTGTTGTGAACCAAAGGCAAAATGGACAAAAAGGACTTAGACTTTAGGACATTCCCTATGCAAAAAATTGGAGTCAAAGAGCAATTAGGAATTGGGCCTTTAGAATGCTATAAATGTTGAAGAGAACTTTGAAAGGACCAAGTTCTAAACTCCTTCTTGTTCATTCTTTGTTTGCTTGATAGAACTTTTTGATGTATGTGTTCTTGTGATAGGGATTCCAACATTGAGCCTAAGTGAAGACCCATTGTCATGAGCTTCTAAAGAGAGAGATCTAAGAGACATTGGGGATCTTCTAAGAGCTTGCTTGATTGATTTGATTTCTTGAGCTTACACTTATTTGCTTTCTTATTCCAAAGGATGGGAGCTACTTGGATCATCAATATGATCTCAAGAAGGGAACTCCATTTGTGGTCTTATTTATTCTCCTTCATCTCTTGTATGATTAGGACTTTAGCCATTCTTCTTCTTCCCTCCACTCTAACCCAAGCCAAAACTTTTGTGCAAACCTTTAACACTTGTTTTTAAACATTAGAAACCTAAGCATTATGCTTTTGATTTTCAAACTTTCTTTTCATAACACCTATTTTGAATTGAATCTTTAAGTCAACTTTGACCATACTTTGTAAATACTTTTCATTGGTAAATATAACCCACTCAAATACTTTTTGTGGTTTCAATAGCCACTTCTTTATCAAAAACTTTTCATAACCAATAGCTATGAGGTTTGAGTTATCCTTGAGGTAGATATAATACTCACCTATATCCTTAGTGATGGACAATGAGTCTTCCATTCTTATTATAGGGTTAACCCCTCACTAGCATGTTGAAGCTATCCTCACATGGTGGATTTATGGTTTTTAGATTGAGTTTTCTCCCTTGGATAACAAAAGACCTTAAGGCTTTTGGACCAAATCAATTCACCAACTTGTTTTGAGATTTTTACCCCGAACTACGAGGTTTTGATCCTAATCTTTTTTTAAGATGGTACGTAGGCAATGGGTTTATCCATTCAAACACAAAATTGTAAATAACTTCTATATTCTTCTCTCATCTCCCCAATCATGTTTGCACAAACAAATTTTTCACAAAAATACCAACCTTACAACAAGTGTGAAAAGGGCTCCCTAGGAGTACCTAGGATGTTTTGGGTGCTTAACACCTTCCCATTGTATAACCAATCCCCTTACCCCGATCTCTGACATTTTTATTAGTTTTTGATTCGATAAAACTTCTCGGTTTTTGTTCGCTTTTTAACCTTTCCTTTGGATAAATAGAAGTGTGGTGGCGACTCGACTTGTATGGTTTACTTTTGATTTAGTCAATAAATCTAAAGGTAACGAATTCCCCGCTACACCATCCATCTGATTTGCCACCTCAACTAATGAGGGAGGTCAAATGACTCTCCTTTTTTTGAATTTTTGAATATTTCATTTAATCCATTATTTTTAATTAATTCATATTAATTTCATTTTTAATCCAAAAAATATGGGACTTTCACACAAAAAAATCAAATATTTTCCTCTTTTATTTTCTGAATTAAAATTATTTTTTGGATTAATTTTAATATTTTTCATGAATTAATTGTTTTTGTGCATATTTTTAATTGTTTAAAAGTACTTCTGACTTTTCAAAAATTATGAAATTTTTTGTTTAAGGTTCTTTGACCTTGTTTGACCTAGGATAAATCTCTTGGCCATTTATTTGGAGTTTTGAAGAGGTTTTAGGTTTTTGATCAAATATAATTTAATTTAAATGTATTTTAATTTGATTTTTAATTGATTAATTGTGTAGAAATCATGTTGAGCCATTCTTATTGACTTGTGAAGTTTGACTATGTGTTTAGGTCTTGGTCAAGGTTGATTTGACTTTTGTTAGATTAAAATCATTGGATTTAGGGGATTGATGAAATGTACATTTCATCTCCCAAAATGAGTGAATAATTTTAATTTGATAAATTCCTCCCATGACCAATTTGTGTTTGTCTCATCTCCCCTTCCTCTTCATCTTCAATCCCAGTATATCCCATTCCTTTCATTGACCAATGAAGTCCCAATATCCTAAGGCTAATTGGTTCATCAATAACTTCATGTTAGATGAACCAATATAAGTATGGATGAGATTAGGTCCATTTTTTGATCATTTTATTTTTGTGTGTGGTATGTTTTAGGAGTATGGTTCATTATGACATATCTCTAACATGCATTAACACCAAAATTTCTATTGCCCGGCCTCAGATAGTTGTGACTTCTACATAAGTCCAATTACGATTGCTTAACATAGTGCTAAATTTTGACCCTAAAGGCATAGCATTCTATTAAGTGAGATTGTAAGTCTCCCCCCTTTCATGGTATTGTGTGGAAACTTGGTCTTTTTTCCTTCCTTAGGAAGATGCCTTGGTTCAAGGATCCATGCTTGTGAATAGAGGGTCGAGTGTTCTCCAAAGAATGACTTAATCAATTGAAAAGTAAAACTCCACTAACTTCTAATCAACTAACATTTGACTAAATTTTATTATTATTGCTTTTAATTTCAAGCCATTTACTTTATGCAATTTAAATTCAAGTCATTTACCATTCCATTTGTCATTTTAGATACCATTTAACTTGTTTATGTTTATGCCATTTTCACTTTGCTCACGTGAGCCATATATTGTGATTGCATATACTTGTTTGTGTTTGTGGTCTTTGGATCTCAAAAATACCTAATAAAAAACAAAACAAAAAACCTAAAAAATGTTTGTGTCGACTGTTGGATTTGATCTGAGCTTTGGACTTAGAATTAGGCAACATTCCCTATGCAAAAGAACTTGGCCAATGCCAACATTTCTGAAACCAAGTGATTGTGATTTGAGCTTTCATCTTATACAAGTATTGGGATCACTTGAGTTCATCTTCTACTTGGCCTTGATGCAAATGTTATTTTGAACCTGTGTCTAATGCCTTATTCTGAGCCATTCAAGGAGTTTGTCATCTGATACATGGGAAGATTAAGAAGAAGATTATGAAGTTGCTAGCTTGGATATGGCTATCTTTATTTGATGCCTTGCTCTTCATATTGCTACTTGCTTCTTAATATTTCTTGATTTAAAGTCCAAAGGAAAAATGGGTTTCTATATGACATTCTTGTCTATTGGATTGCATCTCATTGGTCAGATCTTTTCGACTTTTAAATTTTAAATTTTGCTTAGGATTAGTCTCTTCATCTCCTCCCACTTCTTAAATTTCAAATCTCTCCCCCTTTTCAAAACCTTCTTTGCTTGTGATTTCTAAACTTAGACTTTATTGCAAATTAGAAAGTTTGGCCTCATGCCATTGCATTTTTAAACTCTTTTCTTAAATCAATCTTGTAAGTGAACTTAATCATATTAACTTAAAATTTCAAAATACAAAAAGAACTAACACTCATTCAAACTCTTTTAGGCCTTTTGTGCCTCTTTTTTAAATTTAAACTTTGTTAAAATCAATCCACTCATTTTAAAATTGATACCATGAATTACGAGGTTTTGATCCCTCATTTTTATGTTGGTACGTAGACACAAGTCCAAAGGTCTTGTCAAACACAAAAATATAATTAATGAATTATTTTCTCATCTCTACACTCTATTTATTGCAAACATCATTTTATACCAAAATACATTCACACATAAAAAAGGGCTCCCTAGGAGTACCTAAGACACTTTGGGTGCTAACACCTTCCCTTTGTGTAATCAACCCCCTTACCTGTAATCTCTGGAATTTTATTAGTTTTGATTTGAAAACTTCTTATCTTTGGGGTTGGTCGTACTTTTCCCTTTTTCCTTTGAAACAATAAAAGCGCGGTGACGACTCTGGTTTTATTGACGTTAAGTTTATCCATAGCTTAATGATCATGAATTTACCGCTACAGAAATTAAGTGGCGACTCTGGTGGGGAGTAGTCTCCAGTGGGTTTAACCTACATTTTTATGTGTATATAATTGGTGAGATAATCTTCTTGTTGTGCTTGGTGATCTCTGAGTGGTAAGATAAGTTCTAACCCAAACTTGAGTGAAATTAAGATAGGAGGATGGTATAGTAATGTTCGACTTGTGTGGAATAGTCCTTAACAAGTTGGCTTGAGATCCACCTGCTCAGTGGAGACCCTTTCGGAGTTATGAATGTCACACAAGTTATTTATGGTTAGGAATTACTTTCTCTGATTTGGGGTCCGAGAAGCTGAGTATCGTAGAACATTTAACCCAACTTGGCCTATTTAGGATGTAGTACGGAGACTGTTCAGGTGTAGACTTGATAACAGTTGTTACGCGATACTACACTCAGACGAGTTTCTCTTGAGAATATTATGGGTCGATGAGTCAATCATTCAAACCTATAATATTCGATAGATGGAGTTAAGACTCTGGGAACTTTTTAGAGCATGATCTACGGGCTTTTATCCTTAATACACTCCTATGGGATGGTCCTTAACCTGACTCCATGCTCGTGACTCATAACGAACCCTTGATTCTTGGTTGATCCAATCAAGTCTTGTCAATATCAATGGAACTTGGGTGTTGATAAGGTGAAATCCATAATCCACCAAAATGGATGATTGATCTTGACAATGACTTGATTCATACCTTGACCTTTGTTTGTTTGCCTTGTGTGTGATCCCTTATTTGTGATTGTTGCATTCATGCATTCATGCGCATCATAACATTCATCACACAAAAAAATAACTTCAAGGAACTGAGGTTTTATTTGCAAACATTTTCAGACCATGGATTATGGATGAAGTAACACAAAGAAGTACAGTTTCAAATGTCCCGACTTGAAAGAGCTAAGGAAGTTATCATATTTGGTATTATATCCCTTGGACTTCAAGCAACATCATGGGAAGCTTTGATCTGTGTTATTTGTTGATGTAGTGGAAGGACTCTTGAGTGTGTTGGTTCAGTTTTATGACCCTCTCTACCGATGCTTCACTTTTCCTGATTATCAGCTTGTGCCTACGTTAGAGGAGTGTGCCCATCTCTGGGGAATACCTGTTTCTGACAAGTTACCCTTTAGTGGATTGGAGGAGATTCCCAGATCTCATATTATAGCTAAAGCTCTTCATCTGAAGAAGTATGAGATTGAGGCTCATTGGGTGAAGAAATGAGGAATGTTTGGGTTAACTTCTGAGTTTCTCATTGGGAAAGCTACTGCCTTTGCTCAAGCCGGTAATGTTGATGCTTTTGAAGCCATCTTTGTGTTGCTCATCTATGGTTTGGCTTTGTTCCCTAACATTGACGGTTTTGTTGATGTTAACGCCATTAGAATCTTTTTGATTGGAATCATGTGCCTAGTCTGTTGGGTGATATATATTTATCTTTGCATCTAAGGAATTTTAAAGGTGGTGGAACTATTGTATGTTGTGCTCCTCTTCTGTACAAGTGGTTTATTTTGCACTTGCCTCAGACGCCTGCTTTTGTGGAAAATAAACAATGTTTACGGTGGCCTAAGAGAGTTATGTCTCTCACTAATGATGATATTGTTTGGTATGATTCTTCATTGACTAGTTTGAATATTATCGATAGTTATGGTGAATTCTCTAATGTGCCTCTCATTGGTACACAAGGAGGAATTAACTACAACCCTGCTTTGGCTCGTCGTCAACTTGGGTTCCCCTTGAGAGATAAACCTAATAACACTCAGTTAGAAGGTCTTTTCTATCAAGAGGGTAAAGATCCCCAACATTTGAAGCAGAAGATAATATATGCTTGGCATAATGTGCATAGGAAAGGAAGATCCGAGCTTGGTTCGTGCAACTGTGTAGCTTTGGAGGCTTACACTACTTGGGTGAAGAAGAGAGCTTTGGAGTTAAAGATACCTTATGCATGTGAGATACCTATGTCTATGGTTGTGGTTGAGTCATCAACTCTCCCTAACCAATATGTAGAGGAGTTGGAAGACGCAGTCGCCAATATGAAGCAAGAGAAGGATATGTGGGAAGAGCGGTTCCATGCTTTGAGCCGAAAGCATAAGGAGTTGCAACTTGAGTCAAACGACAAAGATGCGCTTATTGAAATTCTTGAAGACCGAGCAGTGAAGATATAGAGAGAGCCAGAGGGTTCATATTCCTCCAGTATGCCTCAGCCTTCCGGTGCTTGGAAGAAGATTATTGACCAGCTTGTCCTTGAGAAGGCTCAGATGAAGACATCTTTTGAGACCGAGATTCGACGCACCCGAAGGAAGTATGCAGCAGCAGCTAGATTATCGGACATTGTTTCTAGGGATCCCTAGGATGGTTAGTTTCCTTTTCTCTTGTATTTGTATTTTGGTTTCTAAAATTGTACTTAGTGTAATCCTTCCAAATTATATGAATAAAAGAGATTTTTTATGGTCAATCAAATTATTATTATTGTTATATATTTGCAAATGAAATAGTATGTTCCTTGAAAACAAAAATAAATAGAATATTGCATTTCATGCATCATTTTAATAGCAGGTTTTTTCCGCCAGATGTCTTATCAGTTATTCTTTTGTGCTTCAGCCAAGCTGACTCACCGATATAACACTCGTGCCAATCAACCCAGAATCATGGAGCACTTAGAGCAATAAAACTAAGAACTGAAGGATTCGATTGCTCGCTTGACTTCTATGATGGAGTCTATTATAGCTGCTCAGAATTAGTCTTCTCCAACTCCCACAACTCCTCCTCCTCCTCAAAGGACTGTCATCTCAGAAGTTGCTACCTCGACTGTGCCTGTGGCTGCCACTCAATCTGATCCAACCATGCCTGTTGGGTTCCCGTGGGGAATGCCACCAAATTTCATGCCTGAAGGGTTTGCACCCACATTTGCTTCTATACCGGCATCTAGCCAGGTCATGTATGTGCCGCCTCCATTCGTTCACACTATGCCTCGTGTCTAAGACACTATTTACCATTCTGAGTGTCTGAGGGTCCGAATGTTTATGAGAAGATGGACAAGATGAAGGATCAGTTCCTTGAGCTGCGAAAGGAATTGGAGACGTTAAGAGAAAAGGATTTGTTCGGTAAGAGTGTTGTTGAACTTTGCTTAGTGCCGAATGTCAAGATCCTGATGAAGTTCAAAGTCCCTGACTTTGAAAAGTACAAGGGAAATACTTGTCCACTTAGCCATCTTGTTATGTATGCCAGGAAAATGTCAACGCAAACTGATAATGATCAGTTATTGATTCACTACTTCCAAGACAGTCTGACGGGTGCCGCTTTGAGGTGGTACATGGGGCTAGATAGTGCAAGTGTTCGCATATTTAATGATTTGGGTGAAGCTTTTATGAAGCAGTATAAGTACAACGTGGACATGGAGCCTGATAGAGACCAACTGAGATCTCTGTCTCAGAAAGACAAAGAGACATTTAAATAATATGCCCAGAGGTGGAGAGAGCTTGCCGCTCAGATCAATCCTCCGTTGGAAGAAAAGGAGATGACCAAGATTTTCCTTAAGACCCTGAGTTTGCTTTATTACAAACGAATGATTGCTAGTGCCCCTAGTGACTTTATCGAGATGGTAAACATGGGGATGAGATTAGAAGAAGGAGTCTGAGAGGGACGTCTGTCTAAGGAAGAGGTGTCATCGAGCAAGAAGTATGGAAGCAGTTTCGCTAGAAAGAAGGAAGGTGAAACTAATGCAGTGTCAGTAGGGAGGCAGAGGAGGCCTCATGTCAACAGAAATCCACAACCATGTCAGCATCATCATCAGGTTTCATCAGTTATTCCAGTATTTTCAAACCATTCAAATACTCAATCAATGCCAGCTCAACAACAACGTAAACAATAGCCGCAACAAAGAACAAACAACTACAACAACAACAATAATAAATAACAATCAGACTTCAAGAGGAAGAATGTCTCTTTTGATCCTATTCCTATGTCATACGCCGAACTCTACCCATCTTTGGTTCTCAAGAACCTACTTCAGCCAAGAAATCTGCCTCAAATTCCAGAACCACTTCCACAGTGGTATACGCCCGAACTCTGTTGTGCCTTTCATCAAGGAGCTCCCGATCATGATATCGAAAATTGTTACCCATTGAAGTATGAGGTCCAGAAGCTAGTGGAAAGTGAGATGGTGTCCTTTGAAGACCATGCGCCAAATGTGAAAGCTAACCCATTGCCCGTTCATGGTAATTCCTCTGTTAATACGGTAGATGGTTGTCCAGGAAGCTTCCGAGTCTTCGATGTACGACATATCCGTAGGTCCTTGATAGAGATGCATAGGACCCTGTGTACCATCAGTGATTGTGAGCACAACCACGATGGTTGTGCAATTTGCAGTGTAAACCCCCGTGGGTGTTTGGTCATCAAGAGGGATATCCAGAAGTTGATGGATGAGAATGTAATCCAGATTCAACATTCGAGGGATATGGATAATGTCAATGTAATTGTGCCAGTGTTCAAGACCCCTGAGTGGGAAGTGATTCAGTTTAATAACAACAGTAGTAACAACGTCAACATATCGGTATCGCCGTTAGTGATATGGTTAGTGGGCCCCGTCCCGTATACATCCGATAGAGATGTTTCATACCAGTACAATGGTGGAGAACGGTCAAGAGTTTTCGTTGCCTATGACCAATTCTGTTGTGAACATCGCCGATATTGCGAAGGTGACCCGTAGTGGTCGTGTCTTTGGACCTGTCTTTTCGAAAGAGGTGATAGATGATGTGTCTGTTAGTAAGAAGGTTGATGTACCCACAGTGAACCCAGTTAGTGCTCCAATGTGTCAATCTGGTGAATCCAGCAAATTGAAGCCTAAATATGATGATGAAGTGTTGAGATTGATTAAGAAAAGTGAATATAATATGGTGGAGAAGCTGCTCCAAACTCCTTCGAAGATTTTAGTGTTGTCTCTGCTCATGAATTCTGAAGCGCATAGAGAAGCATTACAAAGAGTATTGGAGCAAGTCTACATAGAACACGATGTAACTGTGGATCAATTTGACCATATTGTGGCTAACATCACTTCGTAAAACAACTTGAGCTTTTGTGATGAGAAACTTCCCGAGGAAGGCAGAAATCACAATCTAGCACTGCATATATCGATGAACTGTAAGGAGGATGCATTGTCAAATGTGCTAGTTGATACCGGTTCTTCTTTGAATGTACTCCCCAAGTCAACTATGTCCAGATTATTACACCAAGGCGCCCTGATGAGGTATAGTGGTATAATCGTCAAAGCTTTTGATGGTTCTCGCAAGACTGTTATAGGAGAAGTGGACCTTCCAGTAAAGATAGGTCTGAGTGATTTTCATATTACTTTTCAAGTAATGGATATCCACCTGACCTATAATTGCTTGTTGGGAAGGACATGGATTCATGAGGCTGGAGCTGTGACGTCTACTCTGCACCAAAAGTTGAAATTTGTGAAGAATGGTAAGCTTGTCATTGTGGGTGGAGAGAAAGTGTTGTTGGTAAGCCATTTGTCGTCTTTTTCATATGTGGAAGCTGAGGAGGAGGTTGGAACTCCGTTCCAAGCTCTATTTATTTCTGAGGTAAAGAAAACTGGGGCACCCATGTCTTCTTTCAAAGATGCGCAGAAAATTATTGAAGATGGCAATTCAGATCAGTGGGGTCGTATGGTAGAGGTCGCCGAGAACAAGAACATGGTCGGATTAGGATTCTAACAAGGGTCGTTTAAAGTCAAGGATGAAGATGCCCAACCGAGTTTCCATAGCGGAGGGTTCATCCTTTGTAATGAACAACACTCAACTGTTGTAATTAAGGGTGATGAAGATGAAGACTGCGCCAATTTTGTGACACATGTAAAGGCTTTCAACAATTGGTTTGCTGTTGATGTTCCTGTTATTGTCCATCGCTCTAAGTAATTTGTTTTTCATTTATTTTAAGAAAATCCTTCTCATATTCCTAAGGGAGAAGTGAACATTGTTGGGCGTTTTTCAAATTTTATCATCAATAAAATGCAATTATATTCATCCACATCTATGATGTTTTTATTTTTACTTTTCTGATTTTCTGAAAATGGTAATCACAAAAAAAACACAAATAAATAATAATTGTCCATCTTCATAATATTTGGTCACAATTCAATTCTCTAAAATCAAACTATCAAATCATTATGCAGGTTGGTTTCTAAACCCATTGAATACAATGATCCTACTCCTTATCCAAACTTTGAATTCCCTATGTTTGAGGCTAAGGAAGAAAGTAATGAAGAAGTGTCTGATGAATTATCTCGTCTACTTGAGCACGAGGAAAAAGCCATTCAGCCATTCGAATAGAAAATTGAGTTAGTCAACTTGGGTTCCCAAGATGATGTGAAGGAAGTCAAGATTGGGTCTCAACTGTGTCTGGAGGTTAAGAAGGGGTTGATTGATCTTCTTCAAAAGTATTCAGATGTGTTTGCTTGGTCCTACCAAGACATGCCTGGTTTGGATTCTGAGATTGTGAAGCATAGATTGTCGTTGAAGCTAGAATGCCCGCTAATCAAGCAGAAATTGAGGAGGACTCACCCTGAAATGGCAGTAAAGATCAAAGAAGAAGTGCAGAAGTAGATTGATGTCAGTTTTCTTGTTACCGTCGAATATCCAAAGTGGGTGGACAATATTGTGCCTGTTCTGAAGAAGGATGGAAAAGTCCCCATGTGCGTCGATTATAGAGATTTGAACAAAGCTAGTCCTAAATATGATTTTCCTCTGCCACACATTTATATGTTGGTAGACAATACAGCTAAATTCAAAATCTTTTCGTTTATGGACGGATTTTTCGGTTATAATCAGATCAAAATGGCACCCGATGATATGGAGAAAACCACATTCATTACACCTTGGGGGAACATTATGTTATAGAGTGATGCCTTTCGATTTAAAGAATGTTGGTGCAACATACCAGAGAGCAATGACCACTCTTTTCATGATATGATGCATAAAGAGATTGAAGTTTATGTTGATGACATGATTGCTAAATCAAGTGATGAAGAAGAACATGTTGAGCATTTGTTGAAGTTATTCCAGTGTTTGAGGAAGTACAAACTCCGCTTGAATCCCAATAAGTGTACGTTCGGTGTTCGTTCTAGTAAGTTGTTGGGCTTTATCGTTAGCGAGAAGGGTATTGAAGTTGATCCTACCAAGGTCAAATCAATACAAGAGATGCCTGCACCCAAAACTGAGAAACAAGTCAAAGGTTTTCTCGGTCACTTGAATTATATCTCAAGATTTATATCACATATGACTACCACATGTGCGCCTATATTCAAGCTTCTTCGGAAAGATGGTCTTGTGATTGGACCGAAGATTGCCAGAAAGCTTTTGACAGTATTAAAGAGTATCTGCTTGAGCCTCTGATTCTGTCTCCACCTGTTGAAGGAAGACCTTTGATCATGTATTTTACTGTGCTTGAAGAAAGTATGGGTTGTGTTCTTGGTCAGCAAGATGAAACTGGAAAGAAGGAATATGCAATTTACTACCTCAGTAAGAAATCCACCGATTGTGAGACTCGGTATTCTATGCTCAAAAAGACTTGTTGCGCATTGGCTTGGACTGCTAAGCGTGTGCGTCAGTATATGTTGAATCATACTACTTGGTTGATATCCAAAATGGATCCAATCAAGTATATATTTGAGAAGCCTGCTTTAACTTGGAGGATTTCCCGTTGGCAGATGTTGTTATCTGAGTATGATATCGAATACCGATCTCAAAAAGCTATCAAAGGTAGTGTCTTGGCTGACCACTTAGCTCACCAACCGATTGAAGACTATCAGTCAGTGCAGTATGATTTTCCTGACGAAGAGATCTTGTACCTGAAGATGAAAGATTGTGATGAACCATTGCTTGAAGAAGGGCCAGAACCTGGTTCTCATTGGGGCATGGTATTTGATGGAGCTGTTAATCAATATGGTAATGGAATTGGGGAAGTGGTCATTACTCCTCAAGGCACTCATTTCCTGTTTACAACTAGATTGACTTTCAAGTGTACAAATAATATGGCTGAGTATGAAGCTTGCATTATGGGGCTTGAAGAGGCCATTGATCTCATAATCAAGTATTTGGACATCTATAGAGATTCAACTTTGGTTATGAATCAAATCAAAGGTGAATGGGAGACGAATCAACCCGGTTTGATACCATATAGAGATTATGCGAGGAGGATTTCAACTTTCTTTACAAAGGTCGAATTTCATCATATCCCTCAAGATGAAAACCGGATGGCAGATGCTCTTGCAACGTTGGCTTCAATGATTATGGTGAAATTCTGGAATGAAGTTCCCAATTTGATTGTGATGCGTCTTGATAGGCCAGCTCATGTGTTTGTTGTTGAAGAAGCCAAAGATGAAAAACCGTGGTATTTTGATATCAAGTGTTTTCTCCAAAGTCAGATTTACCCGTCCGGGGCATCTTTGAAAGATAAGAAGACTTTGAGGAGGTTAACTGGAAATTTCTACCGGAATGGTGATGTGATGTACAAGAGAAACTTTGATATGGTTCTACTCAGATGCGTGGATAGACACGAAGCAGACTTGTTGATGACTGAAGTCCATGAAGGTTCTTTTGGCACTCATTCCAATGGACATGTTATGGCTAAGAAGATATTGAGAGCAGGTTACTATTGGCTAACAATGGAATCTGATTGTTGCAAGTTTGTGAAGAAATGCCACAAGTGTCAAATATATGCAAATAAGATTCATGTTCCAGCGACACTGTTGAATGTCATTTCCTCCCCATGGCCCTTCTCCATGTGAGGAATTGGTATGATTGGCATGATTGAGCCCAAAGCTTCGAATGGACGTCGTTTCATTCTGGTGGCTAGTGACTACTTCACAAAGTGGGTTGAAGCAACATCGTATGCGAATGTAACCAAGCAAGTTGTTGTAAGGTTTATCAAGAATCAGATTATATGTCGGTATGGTGTGCCAAGTAAGATCATTACTGATAATGGATCAAACTTGAATAGTAACATGGTGGAAGCTCTTTGCAAAGACTTCAAGATTGCACATCATAATTCTTCTCCCTACAGACCCAAGATGAATGGGGTTGTTGAAGCTACAAACAAGAACATTAAGAAGATCATTCAGAAGATGGTTGTGACGTACAAATATTGGCATGAGATGCTCCCATTTGCTTTGCATGGGTACCATACATCCATCCGCACTTCAATAGGGGAAACCCCTTTCTCACTTGTTTATGGCATGGAAGTCGTGCTCCCGGTAGAGGTCGAGATCCCATCACTGCGTGTGCTGATGGAAGCCAAGTAGACTAAAGCTTAATGGTGTCGGACCAAATATGACCAGCTGAATTTGATTGAAGAGAATAGGTTAACTCCCATGTGTCATGGTCAGTTATATCAGCAAAGAATGAAGAAATCATTTGATAAGAAAGTCAGGCCTCGTGTATTCAGAGAAGGTGACCTTGTGCTCAAGAAGATTTTATCTTTCAAACCGGATTCTATGGGCAAATAGGATCCTAATTATGAAGGCCCATATGTTGTTACGAGAGCCTTTTCAGGTGGTGCTTTGGTTCTTACAACTATGGATAGTGAAGAGTCCGTGCATCCTGTAAATACTGATGCAGTCAAGAAATACTTCGCCTAAAAAGAAAAGAACAACTCGCTAAGTCGAAAACCCGAAAGGGTGGCTTAGGAAAAAATGTCTGTCTCGGTGGATTGAAAACCCGAAAGGGCGATCCAGGCAAAAGTTAGAGACATAAAATAGAAAAAATTATCCCGATAAATTGAGTACCCCGCCTTAGGGCAATTTATGCAAAAATTAGGGATTATGGCAAGTAACTGCATCCTATTGATCTTCAGTTTTGAAGATATTCTTGAGCACATCATTTGGGTATGATTTGTCTTTAACTGAAGCCAAGAGCACAGTGGATATCAAAGTTGGTAGAAGGAGTAGTGATCATTGTATTCAATGTAACCCTCTTCCATGTAAATTACTGTTTTTCAACTTTTTGTGAGGATCTATGGAGTCTTTGATCGCGACTTTATAAGTCTATTGGGGTATTAACTGCAAGTGCACAGTCTAATCGCGTAGTAATAAAAGATATCGATCCCACAGGGACTTATGAATCGATATACCGTTTTCTAAGGTTACTTCGTAAAGCTAAGGCGGATGATACTTTGTTGATTAGGGGAAAAAATAAAACTAAAATAAGATCTAGATTAAATATCAAATAAGCGGATATCGGTATGCAGTTCATCGGAATTAGGGAATCAAATCTTCGTTGGTTTCGTAGTTTTAAAGTAAATCTTTTCAGTAGACACTATTGAATTAAAAGCCTTTTCTCAAACTCTCGCTCTGTTGAATAGACTATGACTTTATATTAACGTGCGATGTCACTAATTAGTTAAGTCCAAAATCACTTTTTGAAAACAATAGAATCTATAGAAACTCTTTTTAAGAAAATGCTAACCATTTAAACACCCTTGTCTCAAACTCTCGCTCTGTTGACTTAGATTATATAATTAAACTTAAATGCTTAACTCTCGTCCTCACATTTAACCTTTAAAAATACTTTTTGAAAATGATTAGAATTTAATTAACTCTAAAAATTGCTTTCGCCCTGATTTAAAATTAATGTCCAATTTACACTGTCCAGTTAAAAGCTCAAACCGTCGTTCTATTGATTTTAACTTCTTTATGTCTTTTACTCTCGTACAAAAACTTTGGTATTAACTCTGTAAATTGAGACCATAAAAAGAGTGATTATGTTTTTAAACAAAATTAAACCAACTTAGTTTTGATTCCTTCATTCCGCTTACTTTACATACCGATATCTAAGTTTATTTAGCCGGACATGCTAAACAAGCCTAAACAATAATTATGCTTACATACAGCCATATCGGACAGACAGTATAAATAAATAGCAGTGCAGAGCATATATAAATTTAAACAATAAAATTAAAGAACCTGTAAAATTAATAGAAGTCTTGATTATTCCTAGCTTCGATGCTTGAACTCTCCACCACAAACCGGTTGGATTTGTTCTTACAATCTTCGATCGGACAAGAAAATAAAAACGAAGGAATAAAATACTACGATCTAACGTAAGGTTAGATCCAGTAAAAATTACACAGTAGTTTCCGGTGTAGAAACTATTGTGAGAAAATTAATTGAATGCTTCAAAATTGACTGAAAAGAAAAGGAAATAAAAATTGCTAGGTAAGTAGAGTGCTGGAAAATAAGAAAAACAATAAAAATAATGTTGTGCCGAAAACTGGAAAATTGAGTGAGAGAGCAGCAGGGTTCCATAATTGGTCCTATTTATATCAATCCATCAAGTGACCGTTTCTTCCATTCAGCAAGTTTCAACGAGTCTACTGGTCAAGCGAAAAAGCAGGATGAACGTGCTTCTGTTACGCGTCAAACCCAAAAATATAGGAATGGGGGTGTGACGTTCGTCACACCATGTGTTACGTTCGTAACACAAAGCAGGGGGGCGTGACGCTCGTCACACCTTGTGTGGCGGTCGTCACAGCTTCAGCGCTTCTGGTTGATAGTTGTGGGCTGGGCTTTAGTGGAAATTGCTTCTTATCATCTTTTTGCATCTCCTTTTCTTCTTTTTCACGTATGCTTCAAATAATGTTGCCTGGAATAAATAGAAGGAAAATACCAAGTAATATCGAATAATATAAAATAAATCGAAACAAATAATAATATAATTTAATTAAATCGAGTCCAAAAATGTGATATTATTTCATGTTATCAGTCTTGTCATTTACAGACTACCATTCTATTAAATAAAGTTGAGCTTTTTATCCAATTGTTTCTACTCTTATTTAATCAGCTAAATAGAATTAAATTTTATGATGATCATTTTGAAATTAAATTTAAAAAATCAAAATCATGTTTTTCTTAAAATAATAAAAGCAATTACTTTTTAAGAGCAATCGACTCCATTAAAGGAACATCAACAGTAGTCTGAAAACAAGTGAGTCCCAAAATGTGAAGCATTGTTGGTCTTCCCTAAGCAGTTGGTTCGATCATCTTTTCCGAAAGGCAACTCAACTTCCCCGACCGAGTTTTGTTGGTTTCCCCAGCCAAGTTCGTCTTTTCCTCCCTATCTTTGAGTTATAAGCGCATCGTCTCAGTAGGTTTGCATAGACTCAACACAGATTGTTACCCCGCTCGAGTTGTCAGCAGAGTTTGTGCCTGATCCCTATTAGCACTAATTATTGAGCAATATTTCTGGTCCTCTGCAAGGTTGTCTCCCATTTGATATGGTATTGACCTAAAATTCCCCACAGAGTTGATGGTGCGTGTCCCTTAGCAAGTTTGTCCTCTTTCCCCAGCCAGGGTCGAGCCTTTGAGACATCAGCATAATCATTATATATATATATATATATATATATATATATATATATATATATATATATATATATATATATATATATATATATATATATATATATATATATATATATATATATATATATATATATATATATATATATATATATATATATATATATATATATATATATATATATATATATATATATATATATATACATCCATAGATTTCACTATTGCATTATTATTACATTTCTGTGATTCATTCTTTTTCTGATCCTCTTCTATGGTGCTATCCCCCCCCCCCCCCCCCCCCCCCCCCCACGCAGATTTGGTGTGCCTGTCCTCTTTCAATTGTAGAGTGTCAGCCCCCTTAGGCGGAAAGAATTTAACATTTCTCATTCCTCACTAAGTTATTTCCTCGTGGATGATCATTATTTCAGCTTCCTCCCCAGTTGATTATCTGGATGGAACCACTCCCCATGAGTTATATCCTCATTGGGTTGAGTTTTTGGTTGACTTTTTCTTTCTAGATCTTGCCTAGATAGATACTTTGATCCCCCGAGAGTCTGTTACCAAGTAAATGGTAATATTCTTCTCGATTTTAGGTACTTTACTTTTGCCCAATATCCAGTAAACGTAATCTACTTCCTTTATGTTCCTCAGTGAATCCGTTTTCATATTTCCCAGGAAGTATATCCTTGATATGTTCATCTTAACTGATGACAGGTATTCTCCCCTTTGAGTTTATCCTTGATATGTTCATCTTGATTGATGACGAATATTCTCGTTTTCGTTTTCTATCCAGTAAAAGGTAGTTGTAATCCCTATTTCATTCCCCAAAGGGTTAATCCTTGATATGATCATCCTAACTGATGAAGGGTTTCCTTCTCTTTGCGGTCTTCTGCCCAGTAACCGGTGGTCGTAAATCCTGTACAGGCCCATGCATGGAGGCCTTCTTCTCCCATGCACACGATTTTAATGATGCCTGCAGCTCCCTCCATTTATAAATACAAGGCCAATTCTCTTCAATTCTTCTACCTTAAGGCGCCCTACATGTTGTGCAACTGAAATCCCACACCCACACCAAAGGAACAATCTCAATTTTCTCTCAAATTTCAGATCTGAATTTTGATTTCCTCGATTGAAATTTCAGATCTAAAGTTTTGTAGCCTTCTTCTCCTTCATCCATAGATCATACTGCAAGCTTAAGCATCAAGAAATCGTGCACTCAAACTTTCCATTTCAGAGGTTTACTTCAGATTTTGATTTCTTCGAATCTCATTATACATTGCTTGTTTCTTGTTATTGTTGTGTTGTCTGAAGTCCTCTTCATAGAGGCAAACATTCTGAGCTTTGAATTGTTGAAATCAAGCAAGTTCACTTGAACACCACAAAACTTCCATCTCTGATTTCTCTCAATCTAGAGATCTAGAGTGGGATTGAGTGGCACAGGAGTGATGTACATCACTCCACCTTTCGTTTGGTACCTGGATCGCGCATTTTCATGCACATTTATTTCTCTGCAATTTCTGATCTCCGCCGGAGCTAGCCGGAGAAGACGGTGGCGCTGGCCACCGTCTGTTTGCCGGTTTTAATGTGGTCCGTTGGATCATGCTTCCAGATCTAATCAGATACATTGGATGTTATGACTTTCTTTTAATATTTGTGTTATTCAGTTGACCCTGGACTTTGGTGGACGCACGCTTAAGGAACGTTTGATGTGCCAGCTCAATTAATGAGCCTGATCCAACGCCTCACGTTTTTCCTTATTTTTTAATTCTGATTTTAATTTCCATTCTATTTTTTAATTCCATTTCATTTTCTAAAATTCATATCTCTCTCATTATTGGTCCAAAAATTATGGGACCAATTGCATTATTTCTCTTTTAATTTCTAGTTTTTAAAAATGATTTTTAATATTTTTTATTTTATCATTTGATATTTTTTCATGAATTTTCTCTTTTCTGGTTATTTTTAATTCATTTTAAATAGTTTTCGAGATCCAAAAAATACAAAAATATTTTCTCAACCTCTTTGAATGATGATAGATCTATGGAAAATATTCTCATCAATTTATTAATTAATTTGAGATTTATTTGAGATTTTAGTTCAATTAGGTTATTTTTTATGCATTTTAATTGATTAAAAATAGTTTCTGACTTTTAAAAATGCTGAAATTTTTTGTCAAACTTTGTCTGACCTTGTTAAACTTGGGATAATTCACTTGGACTTTTCAAAGTTGATTTGAAGTGAATTTGAAGTTTGGTCTTTCTTTATCATTTTAATTCAAGTTTTATTTTAAATATTAAAAATGCCAAAAATATTTTATTTGTTTTCTTGACTTCTAATTCTCATTTTACTTCTGTTTTCTATTGTTTGACCTTGATCCTCTCTATCTTTGGTCATAGCTTATTGATTATCTCATTCCATTTCACTTAATGCACTTTAATTCTTAATCTTCTTCTTCTCCTTCTTCTTTTTCTTTTTTGATCAATGAGTTAAAGATTGGTGGTTAGCATTGATTAGGGAAGTTTAATCTTCCTTGATTCAAATCTAATTCATCTTGATCATGGATCAAGTGAATGACTTTGCATTAAGGATAGATTGCTTTCTAAATCATGCAAAGAACCTAAATCAATACAAGATCATCTCTCTTCTTCTTTTTGGCATGTCAAGTTGTTGGAGTTTGATTCACTAATCAAGACCTCTAACTTATGTTGTTGCCTACATTATTAGTGACCATCCTCAAATAGTTGTGACTTCTACATAAGTCCAATTACGATTGCTTAACATAGCGCTAAATTTGCCTTATGGCACATTAACTACTAACACTAACCATTAACCATTAACATTTACTTTTTGCTCTTTACATTTATGCAATTTACTATTCTTGTACATATTATTCATTTGTTTTTCCCCATTTGCTCACTTGAGCACATGTTTATGTTAATGCAATTTGCCTTTTGCTCACTTGAGCACATAATTGTGTATATATATTATTGTGCTTGTGTTTTGTTTTGATTGTTGTGGACCAAATGCAAAGAAATGGACAAATGGACTTAGTTTCTAGGATATTCCCTATGCAAATTGGAGTAAAATGACCCTAATGTTGAAGATGGATTGGAAGGACCAAACCTCTAAACTCACTCTTGTCCATTCTTGATTCACTTCATGGAACTTTTGATGTGTGTGCTTTTGTGCTAGGGGATCCTATGAGAGCTCAAATTGAAGAACCATTAACATTGTTCATCCAAAGTGAAAGATACAAGATACATTGGGGACCTCTTAAGGAGCTTGTTTGGTTATGTTGATTGCTTGAGCTTACTTATTTTGCTTGCTTATTCCAAAGGATGGAAGCTACTTGGATCATCAATATGATCTCAAGAGAGGAACTCCATTTGTGGTCTTGCTTCTTATCCCTCATCTCTTGTATGATTAGGACTTTAGCCATTCTTATTCTTCCCTCCACTCTAACCCAAGTCAAAAAAATTTGTGCAAACATTTAATACTTCTTTTCAAACATTAGAAACCTAAGCCTTATGCTTTTGATTTTCAAACTTTCTTTTCATAACACTTATTTTGAATTGAACTTCTAAGTCAACATTGACCATATTTTGTACATACTTTTCATTGGTAAATATAACCCATTCAAATGCTTTTTGTGGTTTCAATGGCCACTTTCTTAATCAAAATTTTCCATAACCTTTAGCTATTAGGTTTGAGTTATCCTTGAGGTAGATGTAATACTCAGCTATATCCTTAGTGATGGACAATGAGTCTTCCATGCTTATTATAGGCTTAACCCCTCACTAGCATGTTGAAGCTATCCTCACATGGTGGATTTGTGGTTTTAGGTTGAGTTTTCTCCCTTGGATAACAAAAGACCTTAAGGCTTTTGGACCAATCAATTCACCAACTCATTTTGAGATTTTTACTAGTTTTTGATTCGATAAAACTTTTAGGTTTTTGTTCGCTTTCTAACCATTCCTTTGGATAAATAGAAGTGCGGTGGCGACTCGACTTGTATGGTTTACCTTGGATTTAGTCAATATCGCTAATGGTAACGAATACCCCGCTACAGAAAATGGCGACTCTGCTGGGGAACATTTGCCTAGTGGGTTTTGCCTACTTTTCATATTTGTTGTATTATTGTGTATATTGTTTTGTGACATATTTTTGTGCAATTTGGGATTACTGTATTGTATGTAATGATTGAATTGCTGAATATTTATTCCTTGTATGCTTGGTGATCTTTGTGTGATGAGTTCTATACCCGAACTCGAGTGCACTTAGGATAGGAGAATGGCATAGTCTTGTTGACTTATGTGGAGTTATTCCTTAGCAAGTTGACTTGCAAGCCCATTCACTTGGTGGAGGTCATGTTGGGATCAATAATGTCACACAAGTAGTTGTGGTTAGACATTACTCTTTCCAATATAGACCTTAGAAGCCAAGGACCTTAGTTTACCAAGCCCATCTTGGCCTATTATTAGGATGTAGTGCGAAGGTCGTTCAAGTGTAAGATTTGATACGATTGTTACGCGATACTACACTCATAAGAGTCTCTCTTGAGAATATTTTTGGAATACGAGTAGTCGTTTCTCCGATAATATCCGAAAGATGGGATGATGACTGTGGGAACCTCTTGTAGAACATGTTTGGCAGGTTTAAACCCTAGTACACTCCCTTTGGGTGGTTCTTAACCGAGACTCCATACTCGTGACTTGAAACAAACCCTTGATTCATGGTTGATTCGTTCTTGTATCCTTAATATCAATGGAACTTGGGTGTTGATAAGGTGTAAACCATAATCCACCAAAATGGATGATTGATATTAATGATGACATGATCCATCCCATGACCTTTGTTTGGTGTGCTTTGCTTGATCCTTGAGTGTGATTGTTGCATCCATGCATTCATGCACCCATTTGCATCCATATCATCAATAATGAGAAAATTTTCAAGGAACTTAAGAGGTCTATTTGCAAATTTTCAGACATGAAAAGACAAAGAAGGAATACAAAGAAGTACAATTTCAGACAACCCGACTTGAAAGAGCTAAGGAATTTGACATCCTATGTATTAGATCCCTTGGGTTTCAAGGCTCGTTTTGGGAAGCTTCTATCTGTTCTGACTACTCAAGTGGACGAAGGATTGATGAGTGTATTGGTGCAGTTTTATGATCCCTTGTATCGTTGCTTCACATTTCCGGATTTTCAGCTTTTGCCCACGCTTGAGGAGTATGCCTATCTTGTGGGTATACCTATCCTAGACCAATTATTGTTCAGTGGCTTAGAGAGTGTTCCTACTTCTCAAGAGATAGCTGATATGTTGCATATAGATGAATCTCTGGTTGGTGCTCATATGACTACCAAAGGTGGAATTCAAGGTCTCCCTTCGGAGTTCCTCATTGCTCAAGTTACTATGTATGGGAAGGCCATGAGTGAGCACGCCTTTGAAGCCATATTTGTACTTCTCATCTATCGGCTAGTGTTATTCCCCAACATCGACAAGTTTGTGGATGTGAATGCTATTAGGATTTTCTCTACTCTTAATCCCGTTCCGACTCTGTTGGATGACACTTACTTTTCTTTGCATATGAGGAATGAAAAGGGTGGTGGTACCATTGTGTGTTGTTTGCCTCTGCTGTACAAGTGGTTTATTTCGCACTTGCCT
Organism: Lathyrus oleraceus; assembly: GCF_024323335.1. Lineage (NCBI taxonomy): Eukaryota > Viridiplantae > Streptophyta > Magnoliopsida > Fabales > Fabaceae > Lathyrus > Lathyrus oleraceus. The sequence continues at coordinate 620,686,325 of NC_066583.1, forward strand.
CAGACGGTCGCCTTCAAGGAGAACAAAGGATGTCTACGGTGGTCCACGAGACTTATGTCTCTCACTAATGATGATATCTTTTGGTACAACCGTGTATATGATGATATGCAGATTATCGACTCTTGTGGTGAATTCTCCAATGTGCCTCTTCTTGGTACATGTGGTGGGATTAACTACAACCCTATTTTGGCACGTCGTCAGCTTGGGTTCCCCCTAAAAGATAAACCCAATAACATTCTGTTAGAGGGTGTGTTCTTTCAGGAGGGTAAAGATCCCCAAGGCTTGAAGAGCAGGATGGTCCGCGCTTGGCGCAAGATCCATAGGAAAGGAAGGAAGGAGCTAGGTCTGAAGAACTGTATCGCTTTGGAGCCTTATACTTCTTGGGTTAGAAGGAGAGCTTCCGAGTACCTCATGCCATACGAGTATCCGAGACCTACACCTTTGGTTGTGGCTGGGCCTTCAACCCTCCATGACCAAGGAGTAGAGGAGTTGAGAGACGAAGACTGTTCACGTGCTTGAATCCGTGAATGAGAGGAGTTGCTTCACAAGATCAAGGAGAAGGATGCTTTGATAAAGTTCCTCGAACACCAGGTCATTGATGATCCTGACGATGCATGGACTTCTCTACTTCCTCAGGCTTCCAAGTTTTGGAAGAGGAAGTACGATTGACTCGCCAAGGAGAAGGCGGACATGGAGGCAGCCTACGAGAGGGAGGTGAAGAGGCTTTGTGCATCTTATCTTCCTGTGTCCAGAGCTTTAGATGATTGCTTCTAGGGTTCCATAGGATGTTCATTTTCCTTCTCTCTTATATTGTATTCGGTTACCAAGACTGTACTTCTTTGGTGTAAAAATATTTTCCAAATATTATTTGATGTGATATTTCCATATGTGATAAATGTTTAATATTTCCAATATTTGCAAACAGAACTCTAAAGTTCCTCTGATATAAAAATTAAATCATATGTATTGCATGCATCATGCGCATAAGCAGGTTTTGCTCCAGGCTTCTTGTTCTATGGTCTAACTCTGTGTTCTTAATTTATTTTGAAGACAAGCTGACTCACCGGTACTACACCCGAGCCAATGCATCAAGACTAATGGATCATTTGGAATAAGAGAACCGTGAGCTTAAGGAGGAAGTAGCCAGATTGACTACCCTGATGGAGTCATTCTTGGCTGCCCAGAACCAGTCGCCTCCGACACCTTCAACTCCTCCCCAGAGGACAGTCATTTCTGAGATTGTCTCTTCAACTGTGCATGCGGCCAGCGCACACTTTGCACCAACAGCCATGCCAGCCGGGTTTCCGTGGGGGATGCCTCCCAACTTCATGCTTGAGGGTCCTGCACCCACTTTTGCTTCTCTACCGGCATCTAGCCCGGTCCTTGTTGTTCCTCCTCCTGTCGTGCATACTATGCCAAGAGTAGACGACACCATCTATCATTCTGAGCCGTCTGAGGGCCCAGATGTCTATGAAAAGATGGACGCTATGAATGATCAATTTCGTGAGCTCCGCAAGGAATTGAAAACTCTTCGAGGAAAGGATCTTTTCGGCAAGTCTGCTGCTGAACTCTGCCTGGTTCCGAATGTTAAGATCCCTGTAAAGTTCAAGGTTCCCGACTTTGAAAAGTACAAGGGAAATACTTTCCCTCTCAGCCACCTGGTCATGTATGCCAGGAAAATCTCGACAGACCGACAACGACCAGCTTCTCATTCACTACTTCCAGGACAGTTTGTCTGGTGCTGCCCTACGTTGGTATATGGGCTTGGACAATGCGAACATCCGATCCTTCAACGACCTTGGCGAAGCCTTCGTTAAGCAATACAAGTACAACGTGGATATGGCTCCCGATAGGGATCAATTGAGAGCCATGTCCTAGAAGGAAAAGGAAACTTTCAAAGAGTACGCCCAGAGGTGGTGAGAGGTAGCAGCACAGATTATGCCCCCGCTAAAGGAGAAAGAGATGACCAAGATCTTTCTGAAGACCTTGAGTTCTTTTTATTACGAGCGGATGATTGTCAGCGCTCCTTTTGACTTCACCGAGATGGTGAATATGGGAATGCGTCTGGAAGAAGGAGTCAGGGAAGGGCGCCTGACCAGAGAAGAAGGCTCTTCTGCCAAACAGTATGAGACGAAGAAAGATGGTGAGGCACATGTCGTGACCTCCCATGTGAAACCTAGAAGACCCTCAGTGAGGAGGAAGACTGTGCGTCCTACCGGTAACCAGCATCAGGTGGCTCACATAACACCTGTTTTCAGAGATAATCAGCAGTATCAGCATCACAACAACAATCAACAATAATAACAGCCGCAATATCAACAACAACAGCACCGTCCTCAATAGCAGGCCTACCAGCCTCGATACAGTAATCAAGCCAACACAAGTTATGAGAGGAAGAGGGTCACCTTCGATCCTATTCCGATGACATATGCAGAATTGTATCCCTCTTTGATAGAGAGGAAGTTGATTACTCCACGAGACCCGCCGGCTATACCTACCAATCCCTAGTGGTGGTATAAGCCAGAATTACACTGTATCTATCATTCCGGTGCTCCCGGACATGACGTGGAAAACTGCTATCCACTAAATACCAAGGTTCAAGACCTTGTGAGATGTGGTATTTTGTGTTTCGAGGACGTAGGTCCTAATGTGAAAAAGAACCCATTGCCCGAGCATGGGAAATATGTCAACATGGTCCAGAGTTGCCCTGGTAAATACAAAGTCAAATATGTCAGCCATATTCGACAATCTCTGGTCGAGATGCATAAACTACTGTGTGGTTATAGTCATTATGAGCATGACCACGATAGATGTCGAGTTTGTTCTGTCAATCAAAGAGGATGTCGCCAAGTGCGCAGAGATGTTCAAGAAATGCTGGATGAAGGAGTTATTGAGATACTTCAAAACAGAAATATTGACGAAGATGTTGATGAAGTCAACGTAATTTCTCCATTATTCCGGATCCCCGAGCCTGTTATTATCAAGTATGATGGTAGCAAGCAAAAGGCTTCTCCTGCTTTGATCATTAAGCCTGCTGGCCCTGTACCGTATTCTTCTGAGAAAGCGGTTCCCTATCGCTATAATGTTGTAGCATTAGAGGATGGAAAAGAGGTGTCCCTGCCCTCTTCATCTGTTGTTAATATTGCCGACGTCAGCGGCCTGACCCGCAGCGGTTGTGTTTTCTCGGCTCCGCCGAAACCTCAAGCTGATGTTCGAAGGAATGATACTGCTGATTATGCTGAACGCCCGGTTGGGAATGCTGTGAATGCTCCGAATCCGGCACTTATTGCTAAACTTGCCTCTACGTTGAAAACTTCTGTCTCTGTTGGCCCGAGTCTCAATGCAAAAGAAGAATGTGATGAGATGCTGAGGCTCATCAAGAGAAGTGAGTACAACGTGGTAGATCAGCTTCTACAGACGCCATCCAAAATCTATGTATTATCCTTACTGATGAATTCAGAACCACACCGAGAGGCTCTGCAGAAGGTGTTGGATGTGGCGTATGTGGATCATGACGTCACAATTGAACAATTTGACAGTATTGTTGCAAACATCACCGCTTGTAACAATTTAAGTTTTTGTGATGCTGATCTCCCTGAGGAGGGAAGAGACCACAACTTGGCATTACACATCTCCATGAGCTGCAAAGATGATGCCATGTCCAATGTGCTGGTGGACACTGGGTCATCATTGAATGTGTTGCCAAAGTCCACTCTTGCGAAATTGTCATATCAGGGGCCTCCCATGAGGCAGAGTGGAGTGGTGGTGAAAGCTTTCGATGGGTCGCGTAAAACTGTGATTGGAGAGGTTGAACTCCCAGTCAAAATTAGACCAAGTGATTTCATGATCACCTTCCAGGTCATGGACATTCACCCATCGTATAGCTGTCTCTTGGGCAGACCATGGATTCACGAGGCAGGCGCCGTGACATCCACCCTACACCAGAAACTGAAATTCGTCAAAAACAAGAAGCTGGTGGTGGTAGGGGGAGAAAAGGCTCTCCTGGTTAGCCATTTGTCTTCCTTCTCTTATATAGATGCTAAGGATGAAGTTGGAACGCCGTTCCAAGCTTTATCTATTGCTGAGCCTATTAAGAAGGGAACTTCTTCATTTGCGTCCTATAAAGATGCTAAGTTGGCCATTGAGCATGGTGTAACTGCTGGATTAGGGCAAATGATTAAGCTGGAAGACAATAAATACCGGGTTGGCATAGGGTATTCTTCCGGTGTCTTCAACAAGCAAGGGTTGTTCAAGAGTGGTGGATTCATCCACACTGGTCAAGATTAAGAGGTTGCTGCCATTTTGGAAGAGCATGCAGAGGATTCTGGCAACTTCATCATCCCTGGAGGGATCTGCAATAATTGGGTCGCTGTTGATATTCCAACAGTTATCCATAAGTCAAAGTAATGTTCATTGTGTTTGAAAACCCTTCTCCCATGCCAAAAAGAGAAGTGATGACATTGTTGGCTCATAAATACAATGATATTTTCATTCAAATAAATTCATGTTAAATGTTTGTTTTCCCAATTATTTTCCCTTTTCGCTTTTGCATGAAATTGGTGATCACATAAAACCTTAAAAATAAGAATAAAATCAATCTTTTCATCTGCATAATGATTTGCCTTGTTTGAATTCTAAAATCTCTTTGTATCCAAAATCATTATGCAGATTGATCAAACCCATTGAACATAATGATCCAACACCATCTCCCAACTTTGAGTTCCATGTATTTGAGGCGGAGGAAGATGATGTTGAAGAGATTCCTGACGAGATTACCCGTCTACTTGAGCATGAAGAGAAGATCATTCAGCCGCATCTTGAGAACTTGGAAACAATCAACTTGGGGTATGAAGATTGTGTGCGAGAAGTGAAGATTGGGGCACTCCTGGAAGAATCTGTTAAGAAGGGGTTGATTGAGTTGCTACGAGAGTATGTCAACGTCTTTGCCTGGTCATATGAAGACATGCCTGGGCTAGATACTGATATCGTGCAACATTTCCTGCCTTTGAAGCCTGAGTGCGTGCCTATAAAGCAGAAGCTCAGAAGAACTCATCCCGATATGGCAGTGAAGATTAAAGAGGAAGTTCAGAAGCAAATTGATGCGGGGTTTCTGGTGACTTCTACATATCCTCAATGGGTGGCCAATATTGTGCCCGTGCCTAAGAAAGATGGAAAAGTCTGAATGTGTGTGGACTATAGAGACTTGAATAAAGCTAGTCCGAAAGATGATTTCCCTCTACCACATATTGATATGCTGCTAGATAATACAGCTAAATTCAATGTCTTCTCATTTATGGATGGATTTTCCGGATATAATCATATTAAAATGGCACCCGAGGATATGGAGAAGACAACATTCATCACACCTTGGGGAACATTCTGTTATCGAGTGATGCCCTTCGGTTTGAAGAACGCCAGAGCCACGTATCAACGAGCTATGACTACCTTGTTTCATGATATGATGCATAAGGAGATCGAGGTATATGTTGATGATATGATTGCGAAGTCGAGAACGGAAGTTGAACATGTAGAACACTTGTTGAAGCTTTTTCAACATTTGAGGAAGTATAAGCTTCGTCTGAATCCTAACAAGTGTACATTTGGAGTCCGTTCCGGCAAGTTATTGGGCTTTATTGTCAGCGAAAGAGGTATTGAGGTTGATCCTGCCAAGGTCAAAGCAATACAAGAGATGCCTGCGCCTAAAACTGAAAAGCAAGTCCGAGGTTTTCTTGGTCGCTTGAATTATATTTCCAGATTCATATCCCACATGACTGCCACATGTGCGCCGATATTCAAGCTCCTCCGGAAAGATCAGTCTCATGATTGGACCGAGGATTGCCAAAAAGCCTTCGACAGTATTAAAGAGTATTTGTCTGAGCCTCCGATTCTGTCTCTGCCTGTGGAAGGAAGACCGTTGATTATGTATTTAACAGTTCTTGAAGACTCAATAGGTTGTGTTCTTGGTCAGCAAGATGAGTCGGGGAAGAAGGAATATGCCATCTACTACCTGAGTAAGAAGTTCACTGATTGTGAGTCTCGATACTCGATGCTTGAGAAAACATGCAGAGCTTTGGCTTGGGCTGCTAAGCGCTTACGCCAGTATATGTTGAATCATACGGCTTGGTTGATATCCAAAATGGATCCAATCAAGTATATCTTTGAGAAGCCTGCTTTAATTGGGAGGATTGCCCGTTGGCAGATGTTGTTGTCTGAGTATGATATCGAGTATCGAGCTTAGAAGGCGATTAAAGGTAGTATCTTGGCTGACCACTTAGCACATCAACCAATTGAGGATTACCAGTCTGTTCAGTATGACTTCCCAGATGAGGAGATTCTGTATTTGAAAATGAAGGATTGCGATGAGCCTACGCTCGATGAAGGGCCGGAGCCTGGTTCCCGATGGAGCGTGGTGTTCGATGGCGCTGTGAATCAATATGGAAATGGTATTGGGGCAATGATTATTACTCCTCAGGGCACACATTTTCCTTTTACAGCAAGGCAAACTTTCAAATGCACGAATAATATGGCTGAGTATGAGGCCTGCATTATGGGATTGGAAGAATGTATTGATCTTAGGATCAAGCATCTTGATGTTTATGGTGATTCGGCCCTCGTTGTTAATCAGATTAAGGGTGAATGGGAAACGAATCATCTTGGCCTCATCCCATATAGAGATTATGCAAGGAGGATTTTAACGTTCTTTACTGAGGTTGACTTCCATCATATTCCTCGAGATGAGAATCGGATGGCAGATGCTCTTGCTACACTTGCTTCAATGATTGTGGTAAGATTTGGAATGAAGTTCCCAATATCACTGTGATGCGCTTGGACAGACCAGCTCATGTATTTGCGGTAGAGGAAGTGCAAGATGATAAGCCATGGTATTATGATATCAAGTGTTTTCTTCAGAGCCAGATTTATCCGCCTGGGGCATCTGTGAAAGATAGAAATACTTTGAGGAGATTGTCAGGCAGTTTCTACCCCAATGGCGATGTGCTTTATAAAAGAAACTTTGACATGGTTCTGCTCAGATGCGTGGAGATACACGAAGCAGACCTGTTAATGACGGAGGTCCATGAAGGTTCATTTGGTACTCATTCCAATGGACATACCATGGCTAGAAAGATGTTGAGAGCAGGCTACTATTGGCTGACAATGGAGTCTGACTGCTGCAAATATGTGAAGAAATGCCACAAGTGTCAGATTTATGCAGATAAGATTCATATTCCCCCGACACTTCTGAATGTGATTTCATCACCATGGCCCTTCTCCATGTGGGGAATTGACATGATTGGCATGATAGAGCCGAAAGCGTCCAACGGTCACAAATTTATTCTCGTAGCAATTAATTACTTCACCAAGTGGGTTAAAGCGGCATCATATGCAAATGTGACCAAGCAGGTGGTCGTGAAGTTTATCAAGAATCAACTCATATGTCGTTATGGTGTGCCAGATAGGATCATTACTGATAATGGATCTAACTTGAACAACAAGATGATGAAAGAGCTGTGTAGCGAGTTCAAGATAGCACATCATAATTCTTCCCCTTATAGACCCAAGATGAATGGGGCTGTTGAAGCTGCTAATAAGAATATCAAGAAAATTATCCAGAAAATGGTTGTTACGTACAAGGATTGGCATGAGATGCTGCCATTTGCCTTGCATGGATACCGTACATCTGTCCGCACTTCAACAGGGGCAACCCCTTTCTCTCTTGTTTACGGCATGGAGGTTGTGCTCCCAGTAGAGGTGGAGATCCCATCAATGAGAGTCTTGATGGAAGCCAAGTTGACTTATGCTGAATGGGTTCATAGTCGTTATGACCAACTGAATTTGATACAAGAAAAGAGATTAACTGCTATGTGCCATGGTCAGTTATATCAGCAAAGGATGAAGAAAGCCTTTAATAAGAAGGTCAAGCCTCGTGTGTTCCGAGAAGGTGACCTTGTGCTCAAGAAAGTCTTGTCTTTCACGCCCGATTCCAGGGGCAAGTGGACTCCAAACTATGAAGGTACATATATTGTTAAGAGAGCCTTTTCAGGCGGTGCTTTGATACTTACAACTATGGATGGGGAGGATTTCACTCGTCCTGTGAATTCAGATGCAGTCAAGAAATACTTCGCCTAAAAATAAAAACAGAATAGCTCGCTAAGTTGAAAACCCGAAAGGGCAGCTTAGGCAAAAAATGAGTGTCTCGGTGGATTGAAAACCCGAAAGGGCGATCCAGGCAAAAGTTAGAGACATATAAAAAAATGAGTATGTATCCCGCTAGATTGAGTACCTCACCCTGGGGAAATCTAGGCCAAAATTAGGGATTTGGCAAGTAACTGCATCCTGACAAGACTTTGTTCTACAAACTGTCGTCTGTCAGAGATTCTCACTCAGTCATCGTCAACTGAAGCTTCAAATACATCGGATTCAGAGTTGGTGGAGAAATTGTCATTATGTTCAATGTAACCCTTTTCCAATATATATCACCAATTTCAAATTTGTAAAGATCTATGGAGTCTTGCCATTTGCAGACTACCATTCCATCAAATAAATTTGAGCCTTTATCCAATTATTTGCACTCTTATTTGTTTTTTATTCAACAAATGTTTTGCATGTTTTAATTGAGAAATATCATTGTTTTAAATAAATAAATTTTCATAATTTGTTTTTAAACAAAGTGAACATTCACAATGATAAAAGGATACTTGGGATGTTTTCAGTGCTCTCCCAAGAATGGTATGATTCCCAACAGGGTAAGACATTTGTTCATATTCCCAGCATGCTTGTATCCTCTTCCTCCGGAGCCTTTTGTGGTTTTCCTCCAGAGCAGAGTGGTAGGTAAAGATGTTCATCTCTCTTTCCTTCAGTAGAGTAGTAATCTTGCCTCCTCAGCAGATGTGATCTCTTTGGTAGTGCAATATATGGTGGTGACCTTGGAAGCTTCTGATTGGTGGTTGTTCCCCACAGAGATCCATCCTCCCATCTGATAATTTCCCTAGTAGAGTTGCTTCTACAACGGATTTTATCTGAGCGATGATCCTGTCCCCAGCTTGAATGACTGATGTTCATTCCCCTTGCAGAGATCTTTGTTTCTTGGTATCTCTGATCCCCATCAGATTGGATGTTCTCCACTGGACCTGGCTTTCTCTCTTGAGATGTAGTACCGGATTTTTTTGTTCATTGATTCTTGGACCTGTTTGGGTTAGATATGTCTGTTTTGTTAGCATTCATCATACATAAACCACACATATATGCATAATTTTAACATTCAGATATTCATGTTGCATTCTTTGCCATATATCTTTGATTATTATCTCCTGCTAGTTGGTAATATATTTCCCCAAGCAGATGTTTGTGTTTGATCTCCCCATGTAGAGTCAGCCCCATAAGCAGAAAGTGTTTATCCTTCCTTCCATATTCCCCACTGAGTTATGCCCTCGTGGATGATGGTTGTTTCTGTTTCCTCCCAACACATATACGGGGATGGAACTCCTCCCTGAGTTATATCCTCATAGGGATGAGTCTTGTTTCGTCGTGCCTATCTAGTTTGTTCCTAGATTGGTTTCTTGTGTTTTTCCTTGCATTCCCCCGTAGTTTAGATGAATGATTGCTCAGTAACCAGTAATTGTCCATATTTTCCCCGGCGGAGTCTATGGCCTTCTACCCTCATACCGGTAGTTATAAGTCCTATTTCTGTGGTTCTCTACCCTCATACCGGTAGTTGAAATCCCCGTTTTTATCCCCTTGTAGAGTTAACCTTTTTTGTTGTTTATCCTAACCGATGACGGTTACTCTTCCGTGGTTTTCTACCCAGTATTGGTAGATGTAATCCCTTCCTTGACGATTATCTTTATCCAATATTCGGCATTGATAGTCCTTCACCCTGTTTGAGCATATCTCCCAGTAACCGGTGATATGTCTCCCAGATCATTGCCTTTTGTCAATGTATCCCCGGCGGGTCATTTTTCATTTGCCTTTTGTCAGCAATGATCGTTTCTCCCTTGTGATTGGTCATCATTCTATACCTAGTTTTTGGTATCCTGATGCCCCTTTTCTTTCGGTCGATTTATCCTTTATTAACCCAGTAACAGATTGTGGATAATCTTCCATGCGAGTATGTTATCTACGTTCTGACGGTAATAGATAATATATCTCATGCGCTCTTTGGTCGAAGTCTTTTGTTCTTCCCCAGTCGAGTAAGATTCGTATCCCTTTTTGTGGAGTCGAATGTCCATCCTGTAAATTGAGTTTGTTGTTCAGCCCTCTTCTGGATGATGAGTGTCTTGGAAATATTCCCCAATTAACGCCTTGGTCGGTCACCTATTATATGCCCAGTAACCGGTATCCCTGGTTTTCCTTCCTCTCTGCTCCCTATTATGACTTTTGTCCCCTGTGGAGTCAGATTTTCCTGAGTTAAAATATACCTTTTTAGGTTTTCCTCAGATGATTTCGGACGTTTGATATCTCTCACCCTTATACCGGTCTTAGATATTCATTCTCCCCGAGCATGTTGTTCTTTCACCCTCATACCGGTGTTTTGATCACATGTCTCCCTGAGCTTATTACCCAGTAACCGGTAATACCTCATCCTAGTGTTTCCCCAGAGAAGTTTTGTTTGGACATTCCTCAGTGGAGTTCCTTAGTGGATTTTCCCCATCTGAGTCTGGATTTTCATCCGAAGTATCGTTTGTGGATAGTTTCGCTGTATTGGCATATTCCCCAATACATGCACTTTTGAGTCAGCTTGAGTCCTTCCATTGATTTATTTTCATGGAATCCCTCTCGTGTCTCAGCAAGTTCCAAGTCGTGACCTGCTCACGCAATTTATCTCCTTTCTTATCCCCATAATAGTCCCAGAGTCTCTGTCCCATGGAGTGAATTGCTCATATGGATTGTCAGTTTCTCCGGATTTCTTTTCTTCTTTGTGGACACATATCCCCACAGAGTATTACCTTTTTGCATACATACATCTGCATCATGAGGTCTCTTAGGGACCAAAATTCGTCTCTTTGTTATTATTTAAGCCCATTCTACCTCGTCGAGACGAAGATTTTAACCTTCACTTCTCCGGCTAGAATGACCTTAAATAGGGGCATATGTAAGACCCTGATTTTGACCCTAAGATCCCTCATGGCATCATAATATTGTATTTGCAAAGCCTCAAGGATCATAAGCATCTTGGTTCCCTTTGCCTTTGGGTTGGGATCTCTTGTGAGTGGTTTGAGATCACCAAGCATGCATGAATTGTATATTATTTCTTTTCTCATTTTTATTTACTAACCAAAAGCACAAAAATATGTCACTAACATCTTTTGTTTGTAGCTTGAGCAGTCACAAGGTCTAAAGCTTCTAAGAGATCCTTTGTGCAATGATATGGCCAAAAGAAGATGAAAGCAAGCATGGCAATGGTTCTCAAATATCTCATCCATCAAATATGCCTCCCAAGTATCTCAATTCATCATTTTGATCAAATCAAATCAAAGGGGGTTTGAGGTTTGCTTCTCAAGGAAACCCTAATTCATTTGTTCATCAACTGTGCCTTGCTCATGAAGCAACCTCAACCCATGGTCAAATACAATCAAGGGAAGTTCTTTAATTCATCATTTCATGCATATTTGAACTTATTTAAGTGTCCTCAATCATTAATTAATCAAGATATGGGGTGTGGACTTGAGAAGTTGATCAGTCAATTCATCTGACTATTTTGAAATGCACTAAGACCTAACTTTTTATGTGTTGGTCAAATGGAGATGACCCCAATTCATATTTAAGATTTTGTCATTTTGAGCTTGCATCATTGAGACAGAAAGGCTTGAACATTGGCCAATTTTGGAAATTTCACATATGCATGTTTTGCACCTTACACTTCAAGCTCAATTTTCATTAATTTCCAAGGCCCAAATGAAGTTTTGATCAACATGACATTTGTTCCTTATGCAACAAGCTTTCCAACCATTACTCAAAAGGTTGCATTTGGATTTTGGACATGGCATTTTCGAAGGCTTCAATGAAATAGTGCATTTTATGAAAATCATTCCAATTGCCATGCATGATCCATTAACACACAATCTGCACGTTCAATTCATATTTGGTGATGTATAGCTTGCAATTCCAATCAAAATTGGGCCTTCCATGCGCCTGTACAGGCCCATGCATGGAGGCCCTCTTCTCCCATGCACACGATTTTGATGATGCTTGTAGCTCCCTCCATCTATAAATACAAGGCCAATGCTCTTCAATTCTTCAACCTTAACGCGCCCTAGATGCAGTGCAACTGAAATCCCACACCCACACCAAAGGAACAATCTCAATTTTCTCTCAAATTTCAGATCTGAATTTTGATTTCCTCGATTGAAATTTCAGATCTAAAGTTCCTTAGCCTTCTTCTCCTTCATCCATAGATCATACTGCAAGCTTAAACATCAAGAAATCATGCACTCAAACTCTCCATTTCAGAGGTTTACTTCAGATTTTGATTTCTTCGAATCTCATTATACATTGCTTGTTTCTTGTTATTGTTGTATTGTCTGAAGTCCTCTTCATAAAGGCAATCATTCTGAGCTTTGAATTGTTGAAATCAAGCAAGTTCACTTGAACACCACAAAACTTCCATCTCTGATTTCTCTCAATCTAGAGATCTAGAGTGGAATTGAGTGGCACAGGAGTGATGTACATCACTCCACCTTTCGTTTGGTACCTGGATCGCGCATTTTCATGCACATTTATTTCTCTGCAATTTCTGATCTCCGTCGGAGCTAGCCGGAGAAGACGGTGGCGCTGGCCACCGTCTGTTTGCCAGTTTTAATGTGGTCCGTTGGATCATGCTTCCAGATCTAGTCAGATCCATTGGATGTTATGACTTTCTTTTAATATTTGTGTTATTCAGTTGACCCTGGACTTTGGTGGACGCGAGCTTAAGGAACGTTTGATGTGCCAGCTCAATTAATGAGCCTGATCCAACGCCTCACGTTTTTCCTTATTTTTTAATTCTGATTTTAATTTCCATTCTATTTTTTAATTCCATTTCATTTTCTAAAATTCATATCTCTCTCATTATTGGTCCAAAAATTATGGGACCAATTGCATTATTTCTCTTTTAATTTCTAGTTTCTAAAAATGATTTTTAATATTTTTTATTTTATCATTTGATATTTTTTCATGAATTTTCTCTTTTCTGGTTATTTTTAATTCATTTTAAATAGTTTTTGAGATTCAAAAAATACAAAAATATTTTCTCAACCTCTATGAATGATGATAGATCTATGAAAAATATTCTCATCAATTTATTAATTTATTTGAGATTTATTTGAGATTTTAGTTCAATTAGGTTATTTTTTATGCATTTTAATTGATTAAAAATAGTTTCTGACTTTTAAAAATGCTGAAATTTTTTGTCAAACTTTGCCTGACCTTGTTGAACTTGGGATAATTCACTTGGACTTTTCAAAGTTGATTTGAAGTGAATTTGAAGTTTGGCCTTTCTTTATTATTTTAATTCATGTTTTATTTTAAATATTAAAAATGTCAAAAATATTTTATTTGTTTTCTTGACTTCTAATTCTCATTTTACTTTTGTTTTCTATTGTTTGACCTTGATCCTCTCTATCTTTGGTCATAGCTTGTTGATTATCTCATTCCATTTCACTTAATGCACTTTAATTCTTCATCTTCTTCTTCTCCTTCTTCTTTTTCTTTTTTGATCAATGAGTTAAAGATTGGTGGTTAGCATTGATTAGGGAAGTTTAATCTTCCTTGATTCAAATCTAATTCATCTTGATCATGGATCAAGTGAATGGCTTTGCATTAAGGATAGATTGCTTTCTAAATCATGCAAAGAACCTAAATCAATACAAGATCATTTCTCTTCTTCTTTTTGGAATGGCAAGTTGTTGGAGTTTGATTCACTAATCAAGACCTCTAACTTGTGTTGTTGCCTACATTATTATTGACCGGCCTCAGATAGTTGTGACTTCTACATAAGTCCAATTACGATTGCTTAACATAGCGCTAAATTTGCGTTATGGCACACTAACTACTAACACTAACCATTAACCATTAACATTTACTTTTTGCTCTTTACATTTATGCAATTTACTATTCTTGTACATATTATTCATTTGCTTTTCCCCATTTGCTCACTTGAGCACATGTTTATGTTAATGCAATTTGCCTTTTGCTCACTTGAGCACATAATTGTGTATATATATTATTGTGCTTGTGTTTTGTTTTGATTGTTGTGGACCAAATGCAAAGAAATGGACAAATGGACTTAGTTTCTAGGATATTCCCTATGCAAATTGGAGTAAAATGACCCTAATGTTGAAGATGGATTGGAAGGACCAAACCTCTAAACTCACTCTTGTCCATTCTTGATTCACTTCATGGAACTTTTGATGTGTGTGCTTTTGTGCTAGGGGATCCTATGAGAGCTCAAATTGAAGAACCATTACCATTGTTCATCCAAAGTGAAATATACAAGATACATTGGGGACCTCCTAAGGAGCTTGTTTGGTTATGTTGATTGTTTGAGCTTACTTATTTTGCTTGCTTATTCTAAAGGATGGAAGCTACTTGGATCATCAATATGATCTCAAGAGAGGAACTCCATTTGTGGTCTTGCTTCTTATCCCTCATCTCTTGTATGATTAGGACTTTAGCCATTCTTCTTCTTCCCTCCACTCTAACCCAAGCCAAAACTTTTTGTGCAAACATTTAACACTTCTTTTCAAACATTAGAAACCTAAGCCTTATGCTTTTGATTTTCAAACTTTCTTTTCATAACACTTATTTTGAATTGAACTTCTAAGTCAACTTTGACCATATTTTGTACATACTTTTCATTGGTAAATATAACCCATTCAAAAGCTTTTTGTGGTTTCAATGGCCACTTTCTTAATCAAAATTTTCCATAACCTTTAGCTATTAGGTTTGAGTTATCCTTGAGGTAGATGTAATACTCAGCTATATCCTTAGTGATGGACAATGAGTCTTCCATGCTTATTATAGGGTTAACCCCTCACTAGCATGTTGAAGCTATCCTCACATGGTGGATTTGTGGTTTTAGGTTGAGTTTTCTCCCTTGGATAACAAAAGACCTTAAGGCTTTTGGACCAATCAATTCACCAACTCATTTTGAGATTTTTACCCCGAACTACGAGGTTTTGATCCTAATCTTTTTTTAAGATGGTACGTAGGCAATGGGTTTATCCATCCAAACACAAAAATGTAAATAATCTGTATATTCTCTTCTCATCTCTTTAATCATGTTTGCACAAACAAAATTTCACAAAATACCAACCTTACAACAAATGTGAAAAGGGCTCCCTTGGAGTACCTAGGATGTTTTGGGTGCTTAAAACCTTCCCATTGCATAACCAACCCCCTTACCCAGATCTCTGACATTTTTACTAGTTTTTGATTCGATAAAACTTTTAGGTTTTTGTTCGCTTTCTAACCATTCCTTTGGATAAATAAAAGTGCGGTGGCGACTCGACTTGTATGGTTTACCTTGGATTTAGTCAATATCTCTAATGGTAACGAATACCCCGCTACACCTCTCTGTCAGATTATGTTATCTCTTTATCCAGTAGCCGGCAAAAGACAATATACTTTTGTTACTCCTGTGTTGAAGTTCTTTCTTCCCCAGTTGAGTTTGTGCGTATTTCCTCAATGAAATCGCCTTTTCTGGTTTGGTTCGAGTATTTCAATTTTGTTCTGATTTACCCGTTCCCCCTGCAGATTTTCTGTTTTTATCTCCGACTGAGTCCTTCCATTGATTTACTTTCATGGAATCATCGTGTCCCCCAGCAGTTTTAAGTCGTAGCCTGAACTACGCATAACTTTTTATCCCCCAGAGTCTCTGTCTCCCCAATGAGTTTTTCTTATGGAATGCATTATGCTCCTGCGGACTTTCAGTCTCTCCGGATTCTTTTCCTTTGTGGAAATATTTCCCACAGAGATTATTTTTAACATTTCATATAATATGCATCATGATGTCTCTTAGGGACCAAAATTTTCTTCTATTGTTGTTATTTAAGCCCATTCTACTAAGTCGATACGAAGGTTTTAACCTTCATCTCCTTATCTAGAACGTCCTTAAATAGGGGCAGCTGTAAGACCCCAATTTTGACCCTAAGATCCCTCATGCTATTTCATCATATGCATTGGTTTTGGGATCACACCTTGGCATCCTCCTTACCCCTCACTCATTGGGTTTTCATTGGGAGAGATCACCAAGTATAATTTGATTGTATCATACTTTGTTTTTCATTATTTACTAACCAAAATACCAAAAATATATCAATTTATAGTTTGTTGCTTTTGTAGGTAATGTGTATGCTCACCTATGTTCCATCAAGCTCATATATAGGGTTTAAGACCCTCAATGCAAGGATTTCAATCAAGAATTGGTTCACATTAACTATAAGCATCATATATGTATCCCCATGATGTTCACATGTTATTTTAATCAATAAATCATCAAGAGTTTGAAGTTTGTTTGCCTTGGAAACCCTAATTCATCTGGGTATCTTGTGTGACTTCTTCAGCAAGTTTCTTTAACAATTTATCAAATATTTCAAGGTATACTTCACATTTCATCATCCTACACATATATGATCCTCCATGAGTCCCAAAAGTTAATATAATATCAAGCTAACAAGATGGTTCATGTTGGTTGACCAGAAGAAATCAATTGGTCAAAATTGGGGTTCCCTAGACCCTATATCCTACAAATATTTGTCATATGAAAATTATTACAAGCTCAAAGTTAATCAAAATGACATTTCAAACAACTTTCATGTTGAAGTCTAAAGCTAGTTTTGCTCGAAAAGTCATTTTTTATGGTGAAAGATTATAGGTTATTTTGTTTGAACCCTAGTTTGGAGGTCAACTTCCCAAGACCATAACTTGCTCATTTTTTATTAGATGGAATCCATTTAAATTTAATTATCAAATTCAAGATGTATACTTAAAATTTTTTGAGGAAGTGCAAATTCAACTTGCAAATGCATGTGCCAAGAGGAAACATTATAGGTCATTTTGAGTCATTACCATTGAACAAGTGATTTTCCTCAACTTCTAAAATGCATAACGCCTTCATGCCAAATGCAAATGAGGTCAAATTTGTGACTAATATTGAATAGGTTTTAAATATCTACAACTTTGATGAAGGAACGTTTCTCATTTGAAGTTCATAGAAAAAGTTATTCAAGGTGGAAGAAGTGAACATTTGACTTGGGACTTAGAAAAGTTTCAAATATGTTTGATTTCCCAAACATCCACCTCAAAATTCATCATGATCCAAGCTTCAATTGAAAAAGTGTTCAACATTAAAGTTGTTCCCCTTGATCTCACCTTTCCAAAAAGTCCAAGATCATTTCATTTGGCCAAAGTATCAAGGACTTCCGCATGGGTGCAATGTGAGGTACCATTTGGAAGAATGTCATGATCCAATTCAATTCAACAATGCATGGCTTAATGCAACACCTTCAGCATGACATGTACATATTTTTGGACCTTTGCCAATCATTCTTTGGGCTTTGTACACGCCCATGCAAGCATGCATACGTGAATTGCTATTTTTTCCATTTGAATGGAAGTGTGTAGAAATCAATTGCATTGGCTATAAATAGATGAGCAATATGATCAGAACTTCATCAACACCTTGCCCAAGCTTTGCTAGACTGATTCAAACCCTCGCTGCTATAGAATTTCTGAAGATTTCTCTTGAAATCGAGCTTGAACTTCATCTTCTATTTGGAAGTTCAAACTCCAGAAATTCACTTCCCTTTTCATCTCAATTGGTTTCTGAAAGCAAGAGGAAGAGAAAGCAGTCAAATTCAGATCAAGATCAAGTGGAATTGGATCAACTCGAAGGTGATCTTTCAGAAACTTCATCTCTTCGATTCTCTCTCAATTTTCCACCATTCTTTGTGATTTTTGGTTGTCTGAAGTCCTATCAATGTAGGCAAGAAGATTGAATTACTTTGAGGTTAAAACGAAGCAACTCAATTCATGATCCTCAAAATTCAAATCCATGTATCTTTTTATATACTTGGAATTGGACAAAATATAGGCCATATTCGAGCTCCTAAGCATTTTTTCTTTAAATCCATGTTCTTGTTTTTCATTTTGGTGATGGTTGATGGTGGACCAGTCCGGTGAGGTCCCCCGGAGAAGTAGACCAGAGCCCTAGCTCCGGTGATGTGTTGTCACACATCTCAACCATAAGATCTAACTGAATTGTTTTAATCTTGTGCGCTGCTTTTGATTATCACGTGTGTGGGACAGTTGACTGAAGCGCATGTGGAACGCGTGTTTCCATCCATCTGATATGCAACCTCAATTAATGAGGGAGATCAGATGGCTCTCCTTTTTTCGAATTTCTGAATATTTCATTTAATCCATTATTTTTAATTAATTTATATTAATTTCATTTTTAATCCAAAAAATATGGGACTTTCACCAAAAAAATTCAAATATTTTCCTCTTTCATTTTCTGAATTAAAATTATTTTTTGGATTAATTTTGATATTTTTCATGAATTAATTGTTTTTGTGTATATTTTTAATTGTTTAAATATACTTCTGACTTTTCAAAAATTATGAGAAAAAATTTCTAGGTCATTTGACCTTGTTTGACCTAGGATAAATCTCTTGGCCATTTATTTGGTGTTTTGAAGAGGTTTTAGGTTTTTGATCAAACATAATTTAATTTAAATGCATTTTAATTTGATTTTTAATTGATTAATTGTATAGAAATTATGTCGAGCCATTTTTATTGACTTGTGAAGTTTGACTATGTGTTTGAGCCAAGGTTAATTTGAGTCAAATCACAACATGCATAATATGGAGTAGATGCAAAATTTCATCAAAGGTCTCAAGAGTCATACTCACATGTCATTGGATGCTTTCGTAGGAGGTACTATTCATCAAATGACTGAACCACAAATAAAATACCTCTTTGAGAAGATGTGTATGAATGAGTACCGTTCAAAAAATGAAAGGTCAATCAAGCTAGAAATTATGGGCACGCCTAAAGGTGTGTTACCTCTTGATACCCATAACACTCTTTTAGTTCAAATTGAATTGTGGGATAAAAAGCCAACTGAAGGCAGCTTAGGTAAAGCTAACGTTAGTCATGTACAAGTATTTAGGTATGATTTATATGGAGACGAACATGCGAATGAAAGGTTCTCGTTAGAAGGGACAAGTGAAGAAGTCCAATTTGTAAGTTTGGAAAAGAACAATCCGTATTCCAACACATACAAACCGGGTTGGAAAGATCACCCAATTTTCCGTTGGAATAATAATTCTAATTTAAATGTCAACCAAGGGATGAAACAAAGCCAACAAGCTTCGTTTCAAAGGAAGCCATCACAGTGGGAAGAGACTTTGCAAAATTTCATTAAATTTACTCAAAATAGCTTTGAGCGGGTAGCTAGGAACCATGAAATTTTGAGCAGAAACCACGATGAGTCAATCAATAATTTGGAGACTCAAATTTTTCAATTATCCAGACAAATAGTTGCTTTATCAAGATCAAGTGGAGGATTCACTGGTAACACCAAACATGCAAGGTTGTGGAAACGAATTTTGGGGTGGTTACTAGGAAGGAGGAAGCTGGAAAAGTTAAAGAGGATAAAATTGAAGAAGGGGAAAGGGAAATTGAAAAGGAAGAGAGTGATAATAAAGGCGATGAAGAGGAAAGAGGAGTCACCCTTGATCAATTTCTAGATGAAAATTCTCATTGAAAGAGAACAAAGGATCAAATTTTGAATGAACCAAACCCATATTTACCAGATTACATAAAACTACCATGTCACATCATTAAGAAGAAGCTGATACATGCGGATGAGGCTGGAATATTTGAAAATTTTAAAGAAGTGTTGAGACAACTTCAGGTAAGTATCTCTTTTCATGAAATCTTAGAGTTAATTCCAAAGTTTGCTAATTTTATGCATGTATTTCTGAAAAGTGGAAAGCAAAAGTTGACCTAAGAACAAGTCAACATGATAGAGAAAGAGGAGACGGCAGAACCGACAGAAGTTCCACCAAAGATAAAGGATCAAGGGGAGTTCAACATCATTTGCACCATTGGTGGATTAAAAAACTCACATGCTTTATGTGACTTAGGATCAAGCATCAATTCCATGTCGCTAGGAAAATTAAGGAATTGGAAATATGAGAGATCATATTGAGCAACATGGCACTCACTTTGGCTGATTCATCGGTGACTCATCTGCCTGGTATTATACAATATGTTTAGTTCATGTCGATGATTTAAACTTACCCACATACTTTGTGGTGATTGACATGAAAAATGATTCAGAAGGGTAAGTGATTCTCGGGAACCCATTCTTGGCAATCGAGAAGGCAAAAATAGATGTGGAGACAAGTGAATTAATTTTGAAGTCTAACAAGGAGAAAATGGTGTTTAATGCATATCAATGGACACCATATATGGAGGATCTTGAGACATGCTATTAATTGAATGAGAAAGGTAGTGAAGTTCACAAGAGACGGAAGAAAGAAGTGTCAGGCATAAGGGTGTCCCTTGCGCCTGACGTGATTTGAGAATGAGACGTCAAACTATTGACGGAAAAGAAGCGCTAAATGGGAGGCAACCAATTATTTTTAATTATTTTTTATTTTGCAGACTTTATTTTATTTTATTTAAGACCATAACAATAGGAAGTAGCTACTCAAGCATAAATTTTCCATGAAGATCTCAGTTATCTTTATTAAACAAGTTTGCAAATGTTTATGTTTTTTTAGATGCAAGTTTAGCACTTTAGCATTGAACAAATGATCTAAAAGAAACTTGTTCATCATAATAGCAATTAGAAACTTGAAGGCGAAGGATGAGAAAAGACTCAATAGACTTGTACTCAACCTACAAATACCCCATCTAGTAAGGTTTGAGCCAAATATTTCCATTGTTCACTTTTCTTTCTTTATGAGTGTATCCATGCATTATTCTATTATCTGGTTTGATCTATTTCTGATTAAGTTATCTGATTTGAACAACACACATTGAGGCATTTTTTTTTTATAACTTTGAGCCTTTGTAAACCACCCTTTAGTAATGGGTATATTCATTGCTAAAAACACTTTGAGCCTAAGCCTTTCTTTTGGTGACGTGGCCTAAATTTCTTAGCCATATTATTTGAAAGATCTTTTATTTTCACCCTCTCTTTAGAGTTAGGTAGAAGTATAGTCTTAAAGTATATGAAAACGATTATGTTTGGGGTTGCTCTTGGAAGTGAGCAAAGTTTTAAGTTTGGAGTTGGGGTACTAGACATTGAAATTCTAGTTATCAGACTTTCGAGGTCACACGGGTTGTTATGACATCCAATTATGCGCAGACAAGAATTATGCAGAACTTAAAAGTAAGTGCAGTAAATAACACAAGTAATTGTTTACCCAGTTCAGTCCAACATGACCTACGTCTGGGGGCTACCAAGCCAGGGAGGAAATCCACTATTAGTAGTATTGATTCAGACCTTAAACCAACTGTTTAACCCTATCACTTAATACCTACCCAATGCAATTTCAATCTTACACTAAGATCAGAGTTCCTACTCACTCCCCCTCAATCACCTCAGTGATTACAACCTTTAATTACTATTAAAGACACTTGTGAAGTCACACTTCAAACAACTCTTGATTGTGCT
The DNA here is from genome assembly GCF_024323335.1 of Lathyrus oleraceus. Classification (NCBI taxonomy): domain Eukaryota; kingdom Viridiplantae; phylum Streptophyta; class Magnoliopsida; order Fabales; family Fabaceae; genus Lathyrus; species Lathyrus oleraceus. The sequence goes on from NC_066583.1 coordinate 620,707,992, forward strand.
TAACAGCTTTAATCAAGATACACAGCACTCACGCTTAAAAGCTTAGAGTGACACAACACTTACAACTCAATGAACACCCTATACCAATGCTATCATCTCAGTGATAATAGCTTGGCTTACAAGATACGTCTAATACAAGACACACAAAAATACAACAGTGAAGTATGATGAACACACTAAATCTTCACGCCTAAAATCCCCAGTTCTGAATGAAGGATTGCCATCCTTTTATATTGCAGCACTTGGGCCTTGTACTTGTATTTTCCTGAAATTAAGGTCACGTGAGTTCCCCTAAATTCCACATCTAGGTTACTAACAAATAGGTTATTTGTTAGGTTCATTAATTGTAGCTTGGTTGTTGGTTTCCTGGATTTTCTCTCAGCTGTTGAATCCCTGAAGAATAGCCTGAGAAAAATGCTGAAACAGAAAAACTAAACAACCTACAATTTAGCACACGCTGTCAGGAATGAATGTCACAACATTCAGTTTGACGTCCAAAACATAGACCATGTGCTAAGTCTGTTTTTCCTTAAAACAGACTGTACAAAATTGCTGAACTGTACAGGACCAATTTTTCCATACCTCAGTATCAGCGTACATTAATAAATGTCAAAATATCCAATTTGACATTCACACATCGAGCCTTACATCAGTTCTGTTATCCTCTTGATAAGCAGACTGAGCTGCATACTGAAATGTAGCAGAAAACCACTCTGCCTATTGTTCAATATATGCTGTCAATGATGAATGTCATAACATCCAGTTTGACATTCAGACAGTAGGCCTTATGCCAGGTCTGTTATTTCCTTGATAAATAGACTGAAAATAAATACTGAGTTATAGCAGAACACCAGCTGTTCTATTCCTCAGTATCTGCTGACAGGGATGAATGTCATAACATCCAGTTTGACATTCAATAAATCCTGTATTAGCTAGACATGCAGTATACTACTCAGAATGTCATGACATCAGCCAAGACATCAGAGTACAACTAGATATTCTAACATACAATGCAGTCAAACAAACATCTCCACAGCATGTCATGACATCAGTCAAGACATTAGAATCCAGCTAGTGTTTTACCATACAATGCAGCCAATTAAACACCTACAAACTCCCCCTTTGGCAAATTTTTGGCTAAAACACTTTGGTCTCACAACAGAGTCCATAGCAGCGGAAATCTCACATCTAGCAGGAAATTAACCTAGCTAATACACTCAGAGTGGCAGCACACTCACACAGATGGAAGTTAAATAAAAACTTCACATATCAGCACACATACAGAAGTTAAATAAAAACTTCTAATTGCAGCACACATATACACACTCACACTCATAGAAGTGGAACATCTGCTGCAGCACAACCTCTGGATTAGAGGATCTTGAATATCTGTCCTGAATATCTGTTTAGCAATAAGCAAAACAATCTGTTGTCCTGGGGTATCACTTGTTACTCCCCCTTTTTGTCAAAAATGTTGCCAAAGCAACACTTTAAATTACAGATCCACATTAATAGAGTTACACATAAATGACAGAATTACAGACTTGGTTTTACTTCACAGTTTCAACCAAGTCAACACCCACTTGATCTTGCTTCATAGCTTTGATCAAGTAGTCACACACTCTTGCTTTACAGTAGGTACCACCATATCAGATACCATGACTTTGTGTTTGACATCCAGAACCACTCCTGCATGAACATTATCCTTGAACTCCTGCAGGTGCATAGGCTGCCTCAAGTTAGGATATCTCCTTAACCTCTTGTTGCCACACTTGTTGCAAGTGACATAGCTATGATCTGTTGACCAATCGGAGCATACTTCCAATTGTTTAATAGGCAGAGATATTAAACAATACATCCCAAACATCATTGGTTGGTATAAGTTCTCAGAGAGACATATTCCCAGTTTGCCCCTTAAGTTTTCAAACTGAGTAGCATCCAGAGCCTTTGTAAATATGTCATCCAGTTGGAGTTCAGTGGCTACATGTTCCAAGGTAATCACTTTGTCTTCCACCAGATCTCTGATGAAGTGATGTCTAATGTCAATATGTTTGGTCCTGCTGTGTTGGATGGGATTCTTGGAAATATTGATGGCACTGAGATTATCACAGAACAATGTCATGACATTTTGAGAGACATTGTACTCAGTGAGCATCTGTTTCATTCAAACCAGTTGGGAACAACTGCTTCCATCTGCTATGTATTCAGCCTCTACAGTGGACAGAGATACACAATTCTGCTTCTTGCTGAACCATGATATGAGATTGTTTCCCAAGAAGAAACATCCTCCTGATGTGCTTTTTCTGTCATCAGCACTCCCAGCCCAGTCAGCATCACAGTACCCAGATAGGACAGGTTCAGAACCATGTGAGTACAGCATCCCATAATCACAAGTCTCATTGATGTACTTGAGAATCCTCTTGACTTGATTCAAGTGGCTCACTTTGGGCTCTGCTTGGTATCTAGCACACACTCCAACTGCATAGGAAATGTCAGGTCTACTTGCAGTTAGGTATAGAAGACTACCTATCATGCTTCTATACAAACATTGATCAACACTGGGCCCTCCATCATCTTTGGTTAACTTTAGATGAGTAGGTGCAGGAGTTCTCTTGTGCCTAGCATTATCCATACCAAACTTCTTAACTATGTTTTTGGCATACTTGCTTTGGGAGAGAAACATAGAATCCTCCATTTGGTTGACTTGCATTCCAAGAAAATAAGTCAGTTCCCCAACCAGACTCATTTCAAACTCAGATTGCATTTGGTGAATTAAATGTTTTACCATTTGCTCTGACATTCCACCAAAAACTATATCATCCACATAGATTTGAGCAATCATGATTTTGCCATCTTCATCCTTCACAAACAAGGTCTTATCTATCCCACCTTTTCTGTATCCATTTGAGGTCAGAAATTCAGTCAACCTTTCATACCAAGCTCTAGGTGCTTGCTTCAACCCATACAAGGCTTTCCTCAACTTGTACACATGCTTAGGTTGGTTAGGATCACATAACCCTTTCGGTTGTTCCACATAGACTTCTTCATTTAAGTAGTCGTTTAAGAATGCACTTTTCACATCCATTTGGAACAATTTCAACTTCAGAATGCATGCTACACCTAACAACAATCTGATGGACTCAAGCCTAGCAACGGGTGCAAACGTCTCATCAAAATCAACCCCTTCAACTTGAGTATATCCTTGAGCTACTAGTCTTGCTTTATTCCTAGTAATTACTCCTTTCTCATCAGACTTGTTTTTGTAGATCCACTTGGTACCAATGATGTTAGTCCCTTCAGGTCGTGGAACTAGCTCCCATACTTCATTCCTTTTAAACTGCTCCAGTTCATCTTGCATGGCATTGATCCAATATTCATCAGTCAGGGCTTCTTTCACATTTTTTGGTTCAACCTTGGATACAAAACAGGAATTTGAGCTAATTTCCCTTGATCGGGTAGTCACACCACTATTGGGATCTCCTATGATAAGATCCTTAGGGTGGTCTTTCTGAATTCTGATAGATGGTATTTTGGTGGGTGCATCTATCTCACATTCAGTAGGGGTCTCCTGTACTTATTCAGACTTGACTGGTATTGGTATGTCTATTGTAGTATCAAGGAATGTTCCAACATCCTGTATGACATCGATTCCTTCCTCTTTATCATCCACAATAACATTTATGGATTCCATCAGGACATTGGTCCTATAGTTGAACACTCTGTACGCTCTGCTGTTAGTTGAGTATCCTAGGAATATACCCTCATCACTTTTGGGATCCATTTTCCTTCTCTGTTCACGATCTGTGAGAATGTAGCATTTACTTCCAAAGATATGAAAGTACTTCACAATGGGTTTTCTGCCTTTCCATATTTCATACAGAGTGGAGGAGGTTCCTTTTCTCAAGGTGACTCTATTGTGAACATAGCAAGCGGTATTCATAGCTTCAGCCCAAAAGTGCATAGGGAGCTTCTTTGCATGAATCATAGCTCTGGTAGATTCTTGAATAGTTCTATTTTTCCTTTCAACTATCCCATTCTGTTGAGGAGTTATAGGAGAGGAGAACTCATGACTTATTCCTTCAGACGAGCAGAACTCATCAAACTTGGAATTTTTGAACTTCGTACCATGATCACTCCTAATTCGGACAACACAACTGTCCTTTTCCCTTTGAAGTCTGATGCACAGGTCTTTGAAGACATCAAATGTATTTGACTTCTCTCTGATGAAGTTTATCCATGTGTATCTGGAATGGTCATCAACCACCACATATGCATATCTCTTTCCACCCAGACTTTCAACCTGCATAGGTCCCATTAAGTCCATGTGCAACAGTTCCAGAACTCTGGAAGTTGTAGGATGTCCCAGCTTCGAATGTGACATCTTGGTTTGCTTGCCCACCTGGCATTCTCCACAGACTCTTCCTTCATCAATAAGCAGCTTTGGGATTCCTCTAACTGCTTCCTTGGATATGATCTTTTTCATTCCCCTTAAGTGTAGATGACCAAGGCGTCTATGCCACAGCTTCACCTCCTGTTCTTCCTTGGCTGAGGAGCACATTGTGGAAAAGTTTGAGAGCTTAGGTTCCCACAGATAACAATTATCTTTGGATCTGGATCCTCTCATAACTTCTTGATTATCTCCATTTGTCACAACACATAGCTCCTTAGTGAACTGAACATAGTATCCTTGATCACACAACTGGCTTATGCTGATGAGGTTGGCCGTCAGTCCTTTTACTAACACTACATTATTCAGTTCTGGGACTCCAGAGCAGTCCAGCTTACCCACACCTTTTATTTTTCCTTTAGCACCATCACCAAAGGTCACATAATTGGTAGTGTGCAGTTGTATATCCACCAATATATTCTCCATACCAGTCATATGTCTTGAGCAGCCACTGTCAAAGTACCAGTCTTCTTTGGTAGATGCCCTTAGAGCTGTGTGAGCTAACCTAGCATACCATTGTCGCTTCTTGATGGGGACATAGTGCCTATATGTCTTATGCTTAGGTCTGACATGAGGGGCTTGGTTAGGGTAACCATGAAGCCTGTAGCAGAAAGCTTTTATATGGCCAAGCCTACCACAGTGGTCACATCTCCATTTCTGGAATTTCCTCTTCTGATGATTATTCATCCTGGTTCCCTGATGTTGAGACATTAGGTGTGACCTCCGCTTGAATTTCTGAACTTTAGCCTTTGGGCGTTTGAGTTCAGCTGAGGATTTTTTCACAAAGCCTAAACCAGATATGGTTCCAGACTTCTGTCCCACCTTTAAGATCTCTTCCAAGGTGTCAGTTCCTTTATTCAACATTCTGATGGATTTAGTCATTTGATCCAGCTTGGAGGTCAGCAAGGTTATCTCACCATTTAGACCTTCTATGACTGTTGTCGCATCCGCGAAAAACAACCGGCGGGAAAAACAAACAAACAGAGCCGCCACCGTGCGTTATTTATCCCAAAGGAGGGAAAGGAAACGCTCGAAGTAAACCTGGAAAGGAAATGGTCTTAAGATCGGAGATTGCAAGGATCGGGAGTCGGTTACGCAAGGGGAAGGTATTAGCAACCCCTCACGTCCGTCGTACTCGACGGGATCCACGCTCAAGAGAATAGAATAAGGTTGCTGATAGAAACTGCTCAAATAATGCACACGCTGAAATAAATAGGCGGAAGAGGATGGAGGAAGAGGACTCGGCAGGATGTCGCATCCTGGGCCTACGTAGTTTGTCAAAAACAAACATCAGAGTCGACGTAGTTCGGGGAAAATGGGCAACAGGCTCGCTAGGATATCGCATCCCATGCCTACGTATCTCATCTGGAATGAGAATCAGAGCTACCGTAGTTCGGCTAACGCACGCCGAAACAAAACACACGCACAAACGTTGAGACGTCAAAACAAGTACACAAATGGAAACAGACTGCCAATGGCTGGTCCTACGTCCGACTCCAAGCAACAAACACAAACAAGGAAACTGAATGCAAATCACTGGACTTACATCAGACTCCACACACACAAACACAAACAAGGAAACCGACTGCCAATCGCTGGACTTACGTCAGACTCCAAGCAGACAAACACAACCAGGAAACCGACTGCCAATCGCTGGACTTACGTCAGACTCCAAGCAAACAAGCGGTTAACCGGACGCTGAGTCGTCAAAAGCAACAAAAAAGTTGAACAAACAAACTAACAGGGAGTCTGGTACTCGAGCCTGCTAGCTATCAAGCAAACACACACAAAAAGAAAAAGGGTGCCCGGAGAGATCTCGCACGATCTCCTGCCTACGTACCTCATCTGGTATGAGGATCAGGGCAACGTAGTTCCCCTTAACAGGGGAAGAACTTCTAACCTAACCAGAGACAAGGGAGATAACAAGCTACTAGGGAGACTACGACTCGAGCCTAGAAGTTGTCATGCATACGATCCCTATGTTGAGGTCTCTATCCTAACTTGCACAGGAAGCAAGCTAGCCTAAACAGCACAATCAAGCAAACACAAGCACAATAAATCAAGCACACACATTATATGCAAACAATTGGCTCATACAAGGTTAGGCTGTAGAAACAAGCCAACTGGAATGGGGTGTTTTTAGCTCTTAACCCTAACATTGAGAGTTAGGGTGAAGCAGATGAAATGGAGATGAGGGTTATGCCTCATAGCTCTTATCCCTGGCCTGGGAGAGCTCGAATCAAATAGAAAGTGTGGGAGTTCAGAATGAAGGAACTCTTCTCCACATGACTGACACAATAAGATCTTGGCTTCTTATTCACAATGCATCAACACAGGGTGTGTGAGCAAAGTGACTGACACAACTGAATAGCAGGGGATGGATTGCACATCCCTTGTATCTGCCAATGCCTCTTCACTTAGGAGGTCTTTAAATGTACAAGGCACAAAGTTAAACAACCACAAACATTGCCTCTTAAAGAGGGCTTCAGACAGGTGCCTACCAATAACAGTAGGTCTTCCAGACTACATGAAGTCAGAGGTCATTACCTAAGTGGTATGCCAACAACAAGCAAATCCAAGTAAAGTTCAAATGAACTTAAAGCAACTTAAGTACTTGTGGAAATAGCTAAACCAGTCAGTACACAATTCAGACAAACAGACAACAGTTAATAACCAACAGACAATCCCAATGTACAAAACATAAGCCATAAGGCAAACTCAAATGAGTTATCATCAACCTACAAAACAGCAAGTGTTAGCAATCAAAAGCAAATATCAACATCCAAATGATGAAGCATCATCAATCATGGAACTTGGATGCTTAAACCTGAAATTCGAAGCTCACATGTAAGCAACAAACCACTAGGTCAAAGCCTAGGGACAAAGGTGAAGAAAAAATTCAAAACAGGATCTGAAATTCAACACAATGTAACTTCAAACATATATTAACATGTCCTAAAAAGGCTCTCATCAAAATCAATCATCAAATGCATTTCATGATCAAAAGAAGTCAAAGGCAATTTCAAGGCTCATATATGGACATCATGAATGAAAATTTCAAATCAAAACAGAAATGATTCAAATAATTCTGGAAAAATTCATGAACATTCAACACATTCAACATGATCAACATACAAAAAATCAGAAGCATCCAAGATCATTTGGCATGGAAATTAAATGGTACAAGTTGAACAACCAAATGTGTGACACAAATTGTCACACCATGTTAACACAAGCATAAAACAGAAATGGTAAATGGGAAAAATACCAAACCAAGCCTAAAACATCCATCAATGTGTCTAGAATCAGCATGTAAAATTTCAAGTCCATTGGATTAAAATCAAGCATTTCACAAAGGAAAGAGTAAGGCAAGGTCACAAATGCACCTATGGTCAAAGATTATAGCACCAGCACAAATCCAGCCATGAACAACTTTCAAACTTATGATCATAAAAAACTAGACATTCTAAGGATCATTATGCAAAAAATTGGGAGTGATTTGATGCATTTTTCAATTTGTTATGATTTTTACAAGTTGATGAAAAAATGTGAAATAAAAATGGCATAGCATGGCAAAAGTGAAAAATAAATTCCAAAAAACGCCTGAAGCAGGAATCGAAGTGAGGACCATGGATTAAACAGGCCTGGGCGCGTGTGCTTCATGCTAGAACCCTAGCGAACCAGAGATGAAGATCTTCATCTTCTTCATGAAGATGAAGATGAACACCATGAATGTTCATGCAAGATTTTTCCAGAATTTCCAGATTTTCTCAGAATTTTACAAATTATATATCGTTGGAAAGCTCTTTCAATGTAGAAATCAAATATCATATTATCTAAGCCTAAATCTCCATGGATTTTCTGAATCGAAGCAAAGAAGTTTCTAGATCTAAACTTGAAATCATCATATCTCACTCAATTTTCATCCAAATTCCACAAAATTTATATCAGAATTCTCACCACAACAAGATCTACAAGATTATGTACATAAAACAGAGAATTAAGAGGATCAAAACTGTGACCTCTTGAAGAACAGTTGCTTGTTTTGCGCGATTCAAAGCTCCAGATGCTTCTAATCCACTCCAGAATACTTGATATGATGTTTGATGATGAATTGGAAGCTTGGAAACTTGTAGATCTAGCTTAAACTTGAATTTCCATTTTCAACTTCATGAGCTTCAACCACTTGATTCTTGCACGAATTCCACGAACCAACACTTGATTCACACTATAATCAACTCACTGATCATGAATCTCCAACAAAAAACAAGTGCTATGTTCAAGAAATTTGAATTTTGGTTTGAAGAAAGTTTTGGAGGGAGAGAGAATTTTGGAACTAGAAATGTGAATTGTGATTAACCCCTCCAAATTTTCTTATAATTATGTATATATACCATGTCCTAATCTCATTTTAATTAAAATTAAGCAAAGTTAATTAGGAATTAGCAAAATAAGGGTGCATGGCAAAAATTGAAAATTTGCATGGTGCATGTAGTAAATGGACGTGAACAAAACCAAACCAATGATCAAATGCACTTAAAAACACTCCATGCACACATTAGCAATGGTAGAAAGTTCTCATAATGCACCATTTTTAAATTCTCAAGTTTCCCTCCAAAATTGACTTGAATGCACAAATGATCATATGTTCAAATTTCATGCAATGTGATGGATGTTTTGGAAACTTCATGTCATGACAAGCATTTTGCAAAAAGAACCACCAAATTTGGAGTTATGAATCAAAAGTTATGGCCATTTGAAGTTTCATGCATTCTTGGCAATGATTTGACCATATCTCATCAACCATTCATCATAAATTCATGATCTTGGACTTTTTGGAAATGGGAGGAAGAGATCTTCAACTTTCATGTTGGACAAAATTTCATTTGAAGCTTCTTTGATGATGCAAGATCAAGTTGAATTTGAATCAAAAACTTTCCATTTTGGGAAACTTTCAATTACAGGTCACTTTCCATTTTTGGAAAGTTTTGATCTGGCCTCAAATTCTTCAAGATATGCATTTGACATGATTAATAAGCCTCTTTTGAACATGAATGAGATGTTGAAACTCATTTCTCCACCTCCTAGCCCTCAGTTCTTGCACAGTTGACTTTCTGGGGCCCCAGATGACTTGAACATGCTCAGATGACTTTGAGCCTCAACCACTTGATGAAATGGCTCCAAAATGAAACCCTAGCTTATACAAGCTCAATAAAATAATATGATGATCTCCTTCTCAAGAAAGACCTCATCTCCTTGAAAATCCCTGACTAGTAGAATGCAACTGATTAGGGTTGACCAGAGGTCAAAAACCCTAATCCCAAAGAATCTGAGCATGAACAATGAGCCTCTTGAGGATGACATATCCATGATGATGATGATGTACCTTTTCCAATAAGATAATTCTCAAACTCCTTGAAGGACCAAGAAACCCTAACTGAGCACAGAACCCTCAGATGGTTGGTGATTAATCCAGTAAGACCCTCAGGCTTGAACCTCTTAACCTCTCTATCTTCTGACAAGACTTAGGAGGATGACATCATTATTTCCACATGATATGCAATATGCAAATGCCTAATGTCCTAAAACATGAAATGCAACATGTTAAACTAGTCCCAAGAGAGGAGGGCAAATTTTGAGGTGTTACAGCTGCCCCTATTCAATCCACTGTGAACCTGTCGATATGAATAGCCTCGGCTTTCAGATGATCAGGGTGAAGAGTGATTGAATACCAAGAACCGAAGAACAATTTGCGCTCCGCTGAGGATTATTATTATTATTTTGCTTTTTCTTGAACCCCGAACAAATATTTTCTTTCGCGCGGATGATCCCAGATCACCGCATTTGAACCCCGACAACTTCATATTACTCTTGTTTGCCAAATCATGAACCTCGTTCTCCATTTTCTTGTGATAATTCCGTTGGCCATGCCGGAAATAACACCAACCACCACTCTGATGGCGACATATCAGAGGGTATTCAACCAGACATTTACCAATGACTGGGAAGGAACTCGACGTCTATTGACATCGAACAATGATGTTTACTGACACCAAAGAAAAGATACTCGACCAGACATTTACTGATGACTGGGAAGGAACTCGACGTTTACTGACATCGAACAATGATGTTTACTGACATCAAACAACGATGTTTACTGACATCGAACAATGATGTTTACTGACATAGAACAATGATGTTTACTTACATCGAAGAAGGAATATTCGACCAGACATTTACTGATGACTGGGACAGAACTCGACGTTTACTGACATCGAACAATGATGTTTACTGACACCAAAGAAAGGATATTCGACCAGACATTTACTGATGACTGGGAAGGACTGGACGTTTACTAACATCGAACAATGATGTTTACTGACATCGAACAATGATGTTTACTGACACCCAAGAAAACAGACATTACGGGGATCGACACGACACTTACCGGTATCGCAGGGATGACATCTACATATGTCAAAAACCAGGCAGACGCTTGTCGGGGACTAACTGGGGAATGCTGTTGATCCAAAATTACGATGTTGAACTCCTCAGAGTAACATCTTCAAACTTCCATCTCGCACGACAGAAATCTTCTTCCAATATCACACTACTTGGGGGGAATGTTGTTGCTCTAACGTCATGATGCTAAACTCCTCAGAGTAACATCTTCCAACTTCCATCTCGCACGACAGAAATTCTTCCTCCAATATCGCACTACTGGGGAATACCATTGACCCAACGTCACGATGCTAAACTTCTCGGAGTATCATCTTCACCGACCGGCAAAACCCATTCTCGGATGGTAACCACGGCTTGAGTAACTGATGCTTGCAATGCTGAGGTTGATCTTCCAACCAAATAAACTGATTCTCAAACCGTAACCACGGCTTGAGACAAGCTTATGCTGATGCAATGCTTATGCATGATTCTTTTTCAGCGTAATGCACCATAACTATGGAAATGCTACGCAATTAGGTATGCAATATGCTATGCTTATCTAAATGATGAATGCATAAAAAGTATCCCCGTCAAGAGACTCTTCTGGGGAGCTCGAGGCACTCTACTGAGGAACTCGCTAACGCTCTAATCTCCACCCTGTTGGGGGAATAGCACCGCTGCTGGGGAAAGGACCACCCTTACCAGGGATGACCTCCACTGAACCCTGATCCGTTTGGGGACTTTGCTGGGGAAGAAACCACCAACGCATTCTGCGGTGAAAACAACAATCTTCGACTTGCTGGGGAAATAACAATCCCGACACTGCTTGGGGAAATTACCACCTTCATTCCTGACTGCTGTGGAAACACCGATCCTGAACCCGCTGGGGAGATGACAATCCCGACCCTGCTAGGGGAAATAAGGAATATCTGGCACGGAACACCTGTCGACTTGTCGAACCCTGGTATTCACCACTAACCCCAGTGTCAGCTTTCCACTTTTGAGAGCTCCCAGACTCGTCTGGACTTTTCTGATTCATCACCTTGTATTCTCGCCGTCTTCGTACTCCACGGAGATCGAACTCCTTGGATGCATACAAACTTTCCTGTCCTTCAGACTTTGAAGAGTCTTCTTGATTAATCCTCCAGGATCGTCGCACGTTTCTCGCTGTCTTTACACCATTTTTCTATTTCTCTTGTCCCTGACTGGACTCCACGGGGATCTTTTGTCAAAAGACTTCACATCACAACCTGCAGGTGAGTGAAAGTACCTAACAACACCTGCAAAAAAGATCGTTAGATAAAAACGTGCCCCAGGCGTGCCAAGATTTCAACACTTGGGTCACTCAACCTTCCGAATAAGATTTCAGGCTTTCAATCTTATAAACATGCATTGGAAGGGACCTGTATGTCTTAAAATGCAAAGATTCTTTATCAAAAATAACTGGATGTTTTTGCAATCAAAGCGGTAATGAAAACAAAAACAAAATTATTTGACTGAATATGCATTTTATTGATTGAAAAAGTGTGGCTCAAAATTGAGCGATACACAGGAAGCAATTCCTGAAAAGAGGTAATTGCGCACCAAAGGAAAAATCTATCCTAATGCCAATGTGAACCCGTGATCTCATCGAGTTCCAACTCGGTTACACCCCATATGTCCTTAGACTCTCCGCGCTTTCTGCCTTCTGAACAAGGCGATTCCGACTGATCTCTGTCGGGGATTATCCTGGAATCATAACCACAGCAAACGATCATGGTGGACGCAGTTGTTCGTTTCAATCCCTCTTTTGCCTGGACCGCCCTTTCGGGTTTTCAGTCCACCGGGGTACCCTTTTTAGCCCAAGCCGCCCTTGTGGGGTTTTCGACTTGCCGGGTGTACAGTTTTTTCTTTTTATCCCTAATTTTTGCCCGAACCCTTTTCATTTTTTTTTCGGTTCGCCGGGATGCCCATTTTTTCCTGGACTGTTTTATTCTTTTCGTCCAGCGGGTCTCTTTATACGAAGTATTTTCTAACTGCGTCCGCATTCACCGGGGATGGAAAATCCTCACCATCCATGGTCGTCAACAACAAGGCTCCGCCAGAGAAAACCTTCTTGACCATGCTGGGGATTCATGATTGGGTGTCCACTTGCCCCTTCAATCGTTCTGAGGAGGAAGGATACTTTTCAACACCATATCGCCCACATGGTACGCACGAGGTCGCACTTTTCGGTCAACAACACGCTTTGTTCGTTGCTGGCACAACTGCCCCATGACGGATGGCTGCCAGCCTCTTTTCCTCAATCAGGCTCAACTCTTCGTACCGAGTCCTTACCCATTCCGCCTCTTCCGACTTTCATCCATCAGGACTCTCCACGATGGGACCTGGACCTCAATAGGTAATACCACTTCTATCCCATACATGAGTGAGAACGGCGTTGCCCCAGTAGACGTACGCACCGAAAAGCGATACCCAGGCTACCAGCTTCATACTCAACCACACTGTCGGTGCATTCAAATGCTAGTCGGGCAGCAAAAAGGAACGTGGGATCCCTTTGGCGTAACCAAAGCAACACCAACTATGTCTCCATTCTCATCAACGGCCCCATCAGACATCAAAATCCGTTCGGATTCAGGGTCAGGCCCCTCCTCCGGGATCGGTTCCTCACAATCTTTCGATTTGAGAACCTCGATGTCCTCATCAGGGAACTCCAAACTTCATCGGTTGATAATCCTTAATGGGTTGCTGGGCGAGGTAATCAGACAATACACTCCCCTTGATTACCTTCTGAGAGATGTACTGAATATCACATCAGTCAAAAATCGTTTACGACCTCGCAACCCGTCCGATCAATGCTGGCTTCTCAAATATCTACTTGATCAGATCCATCTTGGAAATCCACAAAGTGGTATGAACCAGCATATACTGTCTTAGTCGGCGAGCAGCCTATGCCAAAAGTACCGCAAGTTTTCTCGAGCAGTGAATATTTTGTTTCACAGTCGGTAAACTTTTTGCTAAGGTAAATTGCATGCTCTTTTCGACCAGACTCGTCATGCTGCCCCAGTACACACCTCATAGACCCCTCGAGGACTGTCAAGTACAGGGTTTACGGTCGTGCCTCCACGGGAGGCAATAGAATCGGAGGCTCCTGCAAATATCCTTTTATTTTTTCCAATGCCGCTTGGCAATCATTATTCCACCTGACCGTTTGATCTCTTTTTTTTATATGGGTTCATACGTGGCTGTTAGATGAGATGTGAACCGTGAAATGCAGTTCAATCTACCTAAGAAACTACAAACCTCTTTCTCTGTTCTCGGTTCAGGCATTTCTTGTATTACTTTTTCTTTCTTCTTCTTTTTTTAACAGGATCAACCTCGATTCCTCTTTTCCGCTCACAATAAGCCCCAGCAATTTACCGGACCGCACTCCGAAAGTGCACTTATTCGGATTCAACCTCAGTTTGAATTGTCTCAATCGGTCGAACAACTTGCCCCGGCCTACCGGATGCCCCTCTCCTGTTTGGGACTTTGCTATCATGTCATCAACATAGCAATTGATTCCATGATGAATCATATCATGAAACAAAGTCACCATGGCTCTTTGATACGTGGCACCGGCGTTCTTGAGACCGAATGGCATCACCTCCGCTCTTGACAATCGCCTCCGAAGCGGCTCCAACCTTTACTTCCTTTCAGACCTCCTCGGTGCTTGGATTGACAATCTCCACTTGCTCCTCGTGCGGTTGAATCACCTTCTCCTCTTGTTTCAACAATCTGGCTAATCTTGCAGCAGATCACAATCTTCTTCGCCTTCTTCTTCGGCATGATAGATCGGATTGTCGAAGTCATACGAGGTGTAACCAAATCGTTATCAATGAGATCCGGAGAATAAGGGCTTTAGAGCTGGAACGAGACAAATCAAAAGAAAGAAAAATGAAAATAAACATTGCCATTTTTTTATTTTTTAAAACTGCAAAAATGAACGAAAAACATGGAACACCACTTTTACTACAAAAACATCCATTTATTAATGATGCAAAATGTTGCAAAATGAAACACGTGAGGTGGCCCTTATAATGGACCAATACGTTTCGGGCAAAACGTATGGCTTTCATACAAACGAAATTGAAAAACAGGAAATATTACTCTTCACGTATAGTGACAATGATGATCTTTTCGGCTTTCTAGTTTTGGACTTCCATCCCTGGTACGCACGGTTTTATCCAACCATCAAGCTCACAGTCACTGTCGACCTCTTCACCCACCGCACAGACGTGACCCGAATCTTCAGCAATTACGCCCACCATCACATGACCATGCGCCGGCATGGGATTAGCATTAACATTCGGAGATGGTGCAAAATTGATGGTCTTGGAGTCTACCAAGTCTTGGACAACATGCTTAAAGGCTCTACAACCCTCAATATTATGCCCTGGTGTACCAGAATGGAATTCACACTTGGCGTTCTCATCATAGTTAGGGGGCCTCTGATCTGGTCTTACCGGAGCCATCATCCTCGGCTGAACCAACCCAAGATCCATCAACTTCTTAAACAGAAAAGCATATGTCACAGGTGGCTTATCAAACTGACGTTCAATCCCCTTTCCTCTCACTTGGTACCCAGCTCTCTGTGCTCTCTGTTGAAGTGGTTGATGTTGCTGTTGTACCGATTGATTACCAGCAGGAATGGTTACCGCAGCAGTGTGTTGGTAGTAACGATCCCTACCGTGTCCTCTCTGGGCATACACAGCACTCGATTCACCCTCATTCTTGCGCTGACCGTTCCCAAATGGTTTCTTTACTCCAGATGACGGAGCATTTCCCTGTATTTTCCCCATTCTCAGCCAGCTTTCGATTCTTTCTCCGGCCACTACTATGTCTGCAAAGCCAGTGACGGGACAACCCACCATTCTTTCAGCAAAAATCCCCTGCAGGGTACCCATGAAGAGATCAGACATTTCCCGATCCACCAGTGGAGGTTGAACTCTGGCAGCCAACTCCCTCCATCTCTGTGCGTATTCTTTAAACCTTTCATTTGGCTTCTGAGACATACCCTGCAGCTGGGTACGACTAGGATCCATGTCAGCATTGAATTGATATTGTTTAAAGAACGCATCTCCGAGATCCTGCCAGCTCTTGATATCCGAAGACTTCAACTTGGTATACCATTCCAGAGATCCACCAGACAAACTGTCCTGGAAGAAGTACATCCAAAGCTTCTAGTCCATTGTATAAGCAGAAATCTTACGGACAAAAGCCTGGAGGTGAGTTTCCGGGCAAGAACTCCCATTATACTTGTCAAACGCAGGCGCTTTAAACTTTTGTGGGATCACAATTCCCTCAACCAGCCCCATGTTTGACATATTAACAACCCCCGGAGTAGCATGGCTTTCCAGAGCCCTGATCTTCTCTTCCAGCACCTGAATCTCTTTATTTGGTGGTTGGACACCGTACTGGCTAAACTGTTCATTTAGCATGGAGAACTGATCCGCTTCTTTATCTTCCAGGGCTTCCAAGAAAGGAGGAAACTGATTATCCTTCAGATTATTGCCCATATGACCTGGTATACCTCCTACAGCGAAACCAAAACCTCCCCCATTGTTGATCACTACACCAGTAGTAGTCTTCCTTCCGGGGTCACCACCGTCCCTAGAACCACCAAGGCCATGATTGGAGACACCCTCTAAATTGACACCACTGTTAGCAGCTGAAGCCCGCTCGAGCTTCTCCATTTTATCAGCAAGTGCTTTTTGCCCCAAGGCGAACCCTTCCATAACATTAATCAGCTCTCCCATCTTCTCTTTTAGCTCGAGAATATCTGTGTTGGATGTATCCATCAGTTTGGGTCTGTTGCGTCTGGTAGGGTATCTGTGTGGACGTGCTACGTGCAAGGGAATGATTCGGCGTGCACGAGCAATGATTCCTGTGTCAATCAAACACGTTAAATACTGACACCTGCAAAACAGAAGACAGGTTAATATGACTCACGCATGAATGCAATGTTTATCCATATGAGGAACATTCTGTCTTTCGATCCTGGTTTCATCGAGACGGATAATAATTTGACAACAATATTCTGACATCAGGATGTCTCTCAACCGGGATCTCAATCGAGAATGTACCCTGAGCATTGATAGTCATGAGTTAGATGCAGATGAATGCAAAATGTGGATGATGCTGATGCATGAATGCAATGCACTGTGCCATCCTCCAAGTCATCTGAACAACCCTTATACTGGATTCCGGTTTCTGAATTGATCTCAACCATCTGAGGTACTGAGCAACCATAAATCCAACTCGGGAGTTCCGAAATAAACGGAACCGGAGAATACATCACCATCATCACCAGAAAGTCCTCTGAACAGATAACCACCAGATCCTCTGAACCTGCCCAGGGAATCCTGAAATAAACGGATCCCCACTGATAAATACCGCGGACAGCATTCCGGCGTCTCAGAAATAAATATTCATAAATCCGACTTATAAATAAGACTCTGACCAACGGCTGAATCATTAGTCACCATCAAAGTCACCATCAGAACATGCATCTGTAAGAATCAACCCTCCCCTCACAGGTGAATTCTCATCAGGTCATCCTAAGGCGGATAATGGTCTCGACAATCGGGCAAAGATACTCAACGGGTTTGCCCTTTCGGGTGTGCCGTTGCAGCTCTCTTAAGATCGTCTAAACCAAAGATCCGGGAAAGCACGATCACCGAAGTCAACAGCCCTAAAGAGATAACCCAACCAAAGTGGAATACCCCACTAAGGAAGAGCTCACTCAGAAGAACCTCGTCCGGCTTGTGGTATGTCACGTCGCAACAACATGCTGATCCAACATGTGAGGAAACGTGAGACCACACTAATCCTAGGTGTATACTCGGGCCTGGGTTTTAGCCCCACTCAGAACACCCACCCCAAATCATAGGACCCAACCTGTACAGAATCAGCACAATGATAATATGATGCATGCAAATATATATGCAAATATATATACACAGTATAATCATAAATGCAATAAATAGAGCAGCAAAAGCAACCTAAACTATCCTAGAGAGCGCTAGGACTGACTCGCTTAGGGAAGATGGACCAGCAAGAGGTCAACTTCTAAATCCCCAGCAAAGTCGCTAGTTGTCGCATCCGCGAAAAACAACCGGCGGGAAAAACAAACAAATAGAGCCGCCACCGTGCGTTATTTATCCCAAAGGAGGGAAAGAAAATGCTCGAAGTAAACCTGGAAAGGAAATGGTCTTACGACCGGAGATTGCAAGGATCGGGAGTCGGTTACGCAAGGGGAAGGTATTAGCACCCCCTCACAACCGTCGTACTCGACGGGATCCACGCTCAAGAGAATAGAATAAGGTTGCTGATAGAAACTGCTCAAAGAATGCACACGCTGAAATAAACAGGCGGAAGAGGATGGAGGAAGAGGACTCGGCAGGATGTCGCATCCTGGGCCTACGTAGTTTGTCAGAAACAAACATCAGAGTCGACGTAGTTCGGGGAAAATGGGCAATGGGCTCGCTAGGATATCGCATCCCATGCCTACGTATCTCATCTAGAATGAGAATCAGAGCTACCGTAGTTCGGCTAACGCACGCCGAAACAAAACACACGCACAGACGCTGAGACGTCAAAACAAACACACAAATGGAAACAGACTGCCAATGGCTGGTCCTATGTCCGACTCCAAGCAACAAACACAAACAAGGAAACTGAATGCCAATCGTTGGACTTACATCAGACTCCACACACACAAACACAAACAAGGAAACCGACTGCCAATCGCTGGACTTACGTCAGACTCCAAGCAGACAAACACAACCAGGAAACCGACTGCCAATCGTTGGACTTACGTCAGACTCCAAGCAAACAAGCGGTTAACCGGACGCTGAGTCGTCAAAAGCAACAAAAAAGTTGAACAAACAAACTAACAGGGAGTCTGGTACTCGAGCCTGCTAGCTATCAAGCAAACACACACAAAAAGAAAAAGGGTGCCCGGAGAGATCTCGCACGATCTCCTGCCTACGTACCTCATTTGGTATGAGGATCAGGGCAACGTAGTTCCCCTTAACAGGGAAAGAACTTCTAACCTAACCAGAGACAAGGGAGATAACAAGCTACTAGGGAGACTACGACTCGAGCCTAGAAGTTGTCATGCATACGATCCCTATGTTGAGGTCTCTATCCTAACTTGCACAAGAAGCAAGCTAGCCTAAACAGCACAATCAAGCAAACACAAGCACAATAAATCAAGCACACACACTATATGCAAACAATTGGCTCATACAAGGTTAGGCTGTAGAAACAAGGCAACTGGAATGGGGTATTTTTAGCTCTTAACCGTAACATTGAGAGTTAGGGTGAAGCAGATGAAATGGAGATGAGTGTTATGCCTCATAGCTCTTATCCCTGGCCTGGGAGAGCTCGAATCAAATAGAAAGTGTGGGAGTTCAGAATGAAAGAACTCTTCTCCACATGACTGACACAACAAGATCTTGGGTTCTTATTCACAATGCATCAACACAGGGTGTGTGAGCAAAGTGACTGACACAACTGAATAGCAGGGGATGGATTGCACATCCCTTGTATCTGCCAATGCCTCTTCACTTAGGAGGTCTTTAAATGTACAGGGCACAAAGTTAAACAACCACAAACATTGCCTCTTAAGGAGGGCTTCAGACAGGCGCCTACCAATAACAGTAGGTCTTCCAGACTACATGAAGTCAGAGGTCATTACCTAAGTGGTATGCCAACCACAAGCAAAGCCAAGCAAAGTTCAAATGAACTTAAAGCAACTTAAGTACCTGTGGAAATAGCTAAACCAGTCAGTACACAATTCAGACAAACAGACAACAGTTAATAACCAATAGACAATCCCAATGTACAAAACATAAGCCATAAGGCAAACTCAAATGAGTTATCATCAACCTACAAAACATCAAGTGTTAGCAATCAAAAGCAAATATCAACATCCAAATGATGAAGCATCATCCATCATGGAACTTGGATGCTTAAACCTGAAATTCGAAGCTCACATGTAAGCAACAAACCACTAGGTCAAAGCCTAGGGTCAAAGGTGAAGAAAAAATTCAAAACAGGAGCTGAAATTCAACACAATGTAACTTCAAACATATATTAACATGTCCTAAAAATGCTCTCATCAAAATCAATCATCAAATGCATTTCATGATCAAAAGAAGTCAAAGGCAATTTCAAGGCTCATATATGGACATCATGAATGAAAATTTCAAATCAAAACAGAAATGATTCAAATAATTCTGGAAAAATTCATGAACATTCAACACATTCAACATGATCAACATACAAAAATTCAGAAGCATCCAAGATCATTTGGCATGGAAATTAAATGGTACAAGTTGAACAACCAAATGTGTGACACAAATTGTCACACCATGTTAACACAAGCATAAAACAGAAATGGTAAATGGGAAAAATACCAAACCAAGCCTAAAACATCCATCAATGTGTCTAGAATCAGCATGTAAAATTTCAAGTCCATTGGATTAAAATCAAGCATTTCACAAAGGAAAGAGTAAGGCAAGGTCACAAATGCACCTATGGTCAAAGATTATAACACCAGCAAAAATCCAGCCATGAACAACTTTCAAACTTATGATCATAAAAAACTAGACATTCTAAGGATCATTATGCAAAAAATTGGGAGTGATTTGATGCATTTTTCAATTTGTTATGATTTTTACAAGTTGATGAAAAAATGTGAAATAAAAATGGCATAGCATGGCAAAAGTGAAAAATAAATTCCAAAAAACGCCTGAAGCAGGAATCGAAGTGAGGACCATGGATTAAACAGGTCTGGGTGCGTGTTCTTCATGCTAGAGCCCTAGCGAACCAGAGATGAAGATCTTCATCTTCTTCATGAAGATGAAGATGAAGATGAACACCATGAATGTTCATGCAAGCTTTTTCCAGAATTTCCAGATTTTCTCAGAATTTTACAAATTATATATCGTTGGAAAGCTCTTTCAATGTAGAATTCAAATATCATATTATCTAAGCCTAAATCTCCATGGATTTTCTGAATCGAAGCAAAGAAGTTTTTAGATCTAAACTTGAAATCATCATATCTCACTCAATTTTCATCCAAATTCCACAAAATTTATATCAGAATTCTCACCACAACAAGATCCACAAGATTATGTACATAAAACAGAGAATTAAAAGGATCAAAAATGTGACCTCTTGAAGAACAGTTGCTTGTTTTGCGCGATTCAAAGCTCCAGATGCTTCTAATCTACTCCAGAATACTTGATATGCTGTTTGATGATGAATTGGAAGCTTGGAAACTTGTAGATCTAGCTTAAACTTGAATTTCCATTTTCAACTTCATGAGCTTCAACCACTTGATTCTTGCACGAATTCCACGAACCAACACTTGATTCACACTATAATCAACTCACTGATCATGAATCTCCAACAAAAAACAAGTGCTATGTTCAAGAAATTTGAATTTTGGTTTGAAGAAAGGTTTGGAGGGAGAGAGAATTTTGGATCTAAAAATGTGAATTGTGATTAACCCCTCCAAATTTTGTTATAATTATGTATATATACCATGTTCTAATCTCATTTTAATTAAAATTAAGCAAAGTTAATTAGGAATTAGCAAAATAAGGGTGCATGGCAAAAATTGAAAATTTGCATGGTGCATGTAGTAAATGGACGTGAACAAAACCAAACCAATGATCAAATGCACTTAAAAACACTCCATGCACACATTAGCAATGGTAGAAAGTTCTCATAATGCACCATTTTTAAATTCTCAAGTTTCCCTCCAAAATTGACTTGAATGCACAAATGATCATATGTTCAAATTTCATGCAATGTGATGGATGTTTTGGAAACTTCATGTCATGACAAGCATTTTGCAAAAAGAACCACCAAATTTGGAGTCATGAATCAAAAGTTATGGCCATTTGAAGTTTCATGCATTCTTGGTAATGATTTGACCATATCTCATCAACCATTCATCATAAATTCATGATCTTGGACTTTTTGGAAATGGGAGAATGAGATATTCAACTTTTATGTTGGACAAAATTTCATTTGAAGCTTCTTTGATGATGCAAGATCAAGTTGAATTTGAATCAAAAACTTTCCATTTTGGGAAACTTTCAATTACAGGTCACTTTCCATTTTTGGAAAGTTTTGATCTGGCCTCAAATTCTTCAAGATATGCATTTGACATGATTAATAAGCCTCTTTTGAACATGAATGAGATGTTGAAACTCATTTCTCCACCTCCTAGCCCTCAGTTCTTGCACAGTTGACTTTCTGGGGGCCTAGATGACTTGAACATGCTCAGATGACTTTGAGCCTCAACCAATTGATGAAATGGCTCCAAAATGAAACCCTAGCTTATACAAGCTCAATAAAATCATATTATGATCTCCTTCTCAAGAAAGACCTCATCTCCTTGAAAATCCCTGACTAGTAGAATGCAACTGATTAGGGTTGACCAGAGGTCAAAAACCCTAATCCCAAAGAATCTGAGCATGAACAATGAGCCTCTTGAGGATGACATATCCATGATGATGATGATGTACCTTTTCCAATAAGATAATGCTCAAACTCCTTGAAGGACCAAGAAACCCTAACTGAAGCACAAAACCCTCAGATGGTTGGTGATCAATCCAGTAAGACCCTCAGGCTTGAACCTCTTAACCTCTCTATCTTCTGACAAGACTTAGGAGGATGACATCATTATTTCCACATGATATGCAATATGCAAATGCCTAATGTCCTAAAACATGAAATGCAACATGTTAAACTAGTCCCAAGAGAGGAGGGCAAATTTTGAGGTGTTACAGCTGCCCCTATTCAATCCACTGTGAACCTGTCGATATGAATAGCCTCGGCTTTCAGATGATCAGGGTGAAGAGTGATTGAATACCAAGAACAGACGAACAATTTGCGCTCCGCTGGGGATTATTATTATTATTTTGCTTTTTCTTGAACCCCGAACAAATATTTTCTTTCGCGCGGATGATCCCAGATCACCGCATTTGAACCCCGACAACTTCATATTACTCTTGTTTGCCAAATCATGAACCTCGTTCTCCATTTTCTTGTGATAATTCCGTTGGCCATGCCGGAAATAACACCAACCACCACTCTGATGGCGACATATCAGAGGGTATTCGACCAGACATTTACCAATGACTGGGAAGGAACTCGACGTCTATTGACATCGAACAATGATGTTTACTGACACCAAAGAAAAGATACTCGACCAGACATTTACTGATGACTGGGAAGGAACTCGACGTTTATTGACATCGAACAATGATGTTTACTGACATCAAACAACGATGTTTATTGACATCGAACAATGATGTTTACTAACATCGAACAATGATGTTTACTGACATCGAAGAAGGAATATTCGACCAGACATTTACTGATGACTGGGACAGAACTCGACGTTTACTGACATCGAACAATGATGTTTACTGACACCAAAGAAAGGATATTCGACCAGACATTTACTGATGACTGGGAAGGACTCGACGTTTACTGACATCGAACAATGATGTTTACTGACATCGAACAATGATGTTTACTGACACCCAAGAAAACAGACATTATGGGGATCGACACAACACTTACCGGTATCGCAGGGATGACATCTACATATGTCAAAAACCAGGAAGACGCTTGTCGGGGACTAACTGGGGAATGTTGTTGATCCAAAACTACGATGCTGAACTCCTCAGAGTAACATCTTCAAACTTCCATCTCGCACGACAGAAATCTTCTTCCAATATCGCACTACTGGGGGGAATGTTGTTGCTCTAACGTCATGATGCTAAACTCCTCAGAGTAACATCTTCCAACTTCCATCTCGCACGACAGAAATTCTTCCTCCAATATCGCACTACTGGGGAATACCATTGACCCAACGTCACGATGCTAAACTTCTCGGAGTATCATCTTCACCGACCGGCAAAACCCATTCTCGGATGGTAACCACTGTAACACCCCGATAAAATATGATAATTATTTAAATTAAGTTAATATTATATTTATTAATTTAATTAAATAATTGGAATATTATTTGGAATTATTATTATTGGAATAATAAAGTTGGAATATATATATAAAGAGTTCCATTTGGTAAAAAGGGTTTTTTCACGTGAAAACCAGAGAAGCGACAGAAAGTGAGAAAAGGGCAAAGAGGAAGAGCAGGAGAAGAAGGTTGAAGAAGGAAGAGCTTGAAGCTAAAGGATTGCCGGATTAACTCAGGTAAGGGGGGTTTATCGTCGTTTAATGGGTATTATGGGTTAACATGTAATGGGTAGTAATAAGCCGTTGAATTGACCCTAATTGGGATGATGAGTGCTGAAAAATTGTGATGAATAAGTTATGTTAAAGCTGTAATTGAATCTGTCTTTGGGTGAGTTGTGATTTTCCGAACGTGTAGCTTTTTACGGAATTGGAATCGGAGGTCCGGAAGTCCTCCAACGGCGGAAAATGCGGAGAATTCTGCATTTTGCTTCGTGTTAGCACAGGAACAGCTTTCTGTCTTGCGTTAACCGGTTAACCCAGGGTGTTAACCGGTTAACACTGTTATGAATTGTGAAATATTGTTGTCTGTCTTGCATTAACCGGTTAACCCAGGGCGTTAACCGGTTAACACTGTTAAAATGTGCCAGGAAGCGTGTTCTGTGTTGCGTTAACCGGTTAACCCAGGGCGTTAACTGGTTAACACTGTTGGAAAAGTGGAAATTTGATATTTAAATATTGTGAACATATTTGATGATTGGCCTATATTGGTGTATGATATAGTAGGGATCATTTCCCGTTGTTTTGAGCAGTATAGGTATTAGTAGAGTGTGCTAATACTGTGATTTATTATTTGACATGATGTGATTATGTGATAAATATGCTGATGATGTGTGGTGGTATGCATAATGCTGTGAATATATCTATTATGTATGCAATTGTGGATGGACTGTTTATGGCTTAGAGTGTGAGCATATGTCCATTGTAGATTGTTGTTGATGTTGCATGCTAGGTGATTTAGCGTGCATAGTATGGCCTTTATGGTGGTAGCTAATTCCCATGGTGAGGAATTAGTGATGAGTTATTGTGGATTGTTGTTGATGTTTGCATGCTAGGTGATTTAGCGTGCATAGCATGGCCCTTGGGGTGGTAGCTAATTCCCATGGTGAGGAATTAGTGATGTGAGTCACTAGGTCTCAAATGAGTGGGACTAGTGAGCTTGGTAGCCGTATCTGGATTTGATCGGTGAGGTTGAACTATATGTTCACGAATAGTCGGTACCGCATGCATGGAGTCTCATTGCATAATGTATGTATGGCGTATAATATGAATGGATGTATTCCAATATTATACGTGTGTTTTGTGTTTGTGTTGAATATGATTGTGATTATGAGTTGGTGTTGCCGTTACTGAATGTGTGATCTGATTAGGGTGATGAAATGTGTTAATTTACTTAGCATTACATGATATTTTATAATGCTTATTATATCTATTGAGGAACTCACCCTTACAACTATGTTTTCAGGTAACGAGCAGTGATTGAGTAGAAGCTAGTGCTTGGAGTCTAGTGTAGTTCCCTAGTGGGTCATGCTCTGGTAGATGTAACATCGGGACGGGATGTTTTACCTTGATTTCTTTTGGTTGTTGAATAATTTTACATGTAATGTGTTACATGGTTTGCATGATTGATTAGATCTCTAACCGCTTCGTATTGTGCAATGTTTCATTTCGATAAATAAATGAGCATGACGAATTATTTTGATGAATGGTGTGAAGTGTCAGTGTGACACCCTTAATTGCATATCTACTCTGATTTATATTTGTTGAATTAATTAATTATTGAGGTATTTTAGAAGGGTGTTACATTAGTGGTATCAGAGCCTGGTTGGTCGAGTCGAGTCGTAATTATTCTGTTTCCCCTGTACGGGATAGGTGTTGTGTAACCCTATCAGTACTTATTGTTTTAGCTTGTTGGGCTTTCAGAATAGAGATGGCTGGAAGAGGTAGAGATGATGTTGCGATTGTTGAGGCTCTGGGTATGCTAGCTGGAGTACTTGGAGGGAATCCGAATGTTGTGGGAATGGGAGTTGCTCGTCAACTGAGTGAATTCCAGAAGAACAATCCTCCAATGTTCAAGGGAGCATACGATCCAGATGGTGCTCAGAAGTGGTTGAAGGAGATCGAGAGGATCTTCCGAGTGACTGAGTGTGCCGATAACCAGAAGGTTAGGTTCGGTACGCATATGCTGTCTGAGGAAGCAGATGATTGGTGGGTTGCTACCCGCACTGAGTTGGAAGCTGCTGGGAATGCTGAGATCACTTGGGCGGTGTTCAGAGAGAGATTCCTGAGGAAGTACTTTCCAGAGGATGTCAGAGGAAAGAAAGAGATAGAGTTCTTAGAATTGAAGCAGGGCAATCGGTCTGTTACTGAGTATGCTGCTAAGTTCACAGAGCTGTCGAAGTATTACACTCCCTATGATGAGGCTACTGGGGAATTTTCAAAATGTGTGAAGTTTGAGAACGGGTTACGTCCCGAGATCAAGCAGGCTATTGGGTATCAGCGGATCAGAGTGTTTTCTGACCTGGTTGACTGTTGCAGGATCTTTGAACAGGATACCAAGGCCAGAGCGGAGAGCTATCAGCAGAGGGTTGATAGGAAAGGCAAGAATCAGAATGATCGTGGGAAGCCGTATGCAGCTGGCAAAGGTTTCCAGAGACAAAGTGGGATGAAGAGACCTAGTGGGGGAGACTCCAGTGCCCCTGCTAAGTGTTACAGATGTGGTCAGGCTGGACATCGTTTCCATGAGTGTACCAGTAATGAGAAGAAGTGTTTTAAGTGTGGCAAAGGTGGTCACTTGGCTGCAGAGTGCCGGTTGAAGACTGTGACTTGTTTCAACTGTGGAGAGGTGGGTCATATCAGTCCACAGTGTCCTAAGCCGAAGAAAGAGAACCAGTCGGGAGGCAAGGTCTTTGCTTTATCGGGTTCTGAGACTTCTGCAGATGATCGTTTGATCCGAGGTACGTGTTATATTAATGGCTTTCCTCTTGTAGCTATTATTGACACAGGTGCGACTCATTCCTTTATATCTTTGGATTGTGCTGTGAAACTTAAATTAGAGATATCTGAGATGCATGGTAGTATGGTGATTGATACTCCTGCGAAGGGTTCAGTGACTACTACTTCAGTTTGTTTAAATTGCCCTTTGAGTATTTTTGGTAGAGACTTTGGAATGGACCTCGTGTGTCTTCCCCTAGTGCAGATTGATGTTATCCTAGGTATGAACTGGTTGGTGTTTAACCGAGTTTATATTAACTGTTTTGATAAGACTGTGATCTTTCCTGAGATTGAGGAAGGAAAGGGTTTGTTTCTATCAGCAAGGCAGGTGAATGAGGCAGTAGCAGATGGGGCAGAGTTGTTTATGCTGTTAGCGACTTTGGAGGCTAAAGATAAACTGGTGATTTGCGATCTAGCCGTGGTGTGTGATTTTCCTGATGTGTTTCCTGAAGAAGTGAATGAATTACCGCCAGAGCGTGAAGTTGAGTTCTCGATTGATTTGGTACCTGGTACTAGGCCGGTGTCGATGGCTCCGTACCGTATGTCTGCTGTTGAGTTAACTGAATTGAAGAGTCAGTTGGAAGATCTGTTGGATAAGAAATTTATTCGTCCGAGTGTGTCACCGTGGGGTGCACCAGTGTTATTGGTTAAGAAGAAAGAAGGTACTATGAGGTTGTGTGTGGACTATAGACAACTGAATAAAGTGACGATTAAGAATCGGTATCCTTTGCCGAGGATTGATGATTTGATGGATCAGTTGGTTGGCGCGAGTGTGTTCAGCAAAATAGATTTGAGATCGGGATATCATCAGATACGTGTGAAAACTGAGGATATTCAGAAGACTGCTTTCAGAACAAGGTATGGACATTATGAGTATTTTGTAATGCCTTTTGGTGTGACTAATGCGCCTGGGGTATTTATGGAGTATATGAATAGGATTTTCCATCCGTACCTAGACAAGTTTGTCGTGGTGTTTATTGACGATATTTTGGTGTATTCGAAATCTAAAGAAGAGCATGCTGAACATTTGAGAGTGGTTTTAGGAGTTCTACGAGAAAAGAAGTTATTTGCTAAACTGTCCAAGTGTGAATTTTGGTTAGAAGAGGTTAGTTTTCTTGGTCATGTGGTTTCAAGAGGTGGTTGTTGTTGATCCTTCTAAGATAGAAGCGGTATCTAAGTGGGAAGCTCCGAAGTCAGTTTCTGAGATAAGGAGTTTTCTTGGACTTGCAGGTTATTATAGGAAATTCATTGAGGGATTTTCTAAGTTGGCGTTACCGTTGACGATGTTGACTAGAAAGGGGCAAGCGTTTGTTTGGGACTCAAAATGTGAAGAAGGTTTCCAAGAGTTAAAGAGAAGGTTAACTACTGCTCCTATTCTGATATTACCAAGTCCGTCGGAACCATTTGAGGTTTACTGTGATGCTTCATTGTTGGGTTTGAGTGGTGTTTTGATGCAGAATAAGCAGGTTGTAGCTTATGCTTCGAGACAACTGAAGGTTCATGAGAGGAACTATCCGACACACGATTTAGAGTTGGCAGCTGTGGTATTTGTTCTGAAGTTATGGAGGCATTACTTGTACGGGTCAAGATTTGAGGTTTTCAGTGACCATAAAAGTTTAAAGTATTTGTTTGATCAGAAAGAGCTGAATATGAGACAAAGGAGATGGTTAGAGTTTCTGAAGGATTATGACTTTGGTTTGAATTACCATCCGGGTAAAGCAAACATAGTGGCTGATGCATTGAGTCGGAAATCATTGCATATGTCTATGTTAATGGTTAAGGAATTGGATTTAATTGAGCAGTTTAGAGACTTGAGTTTGGTGTGTGAGAGTACTCACAATAGTGTTAAATTGGGAATGTTGAAGTTAACGAGTGGTATTCTGGATGAGATTAGAGAGGGTCAGAAATCCGATGTGCTTTTGGTTGATAAGTTGACTCTAGTGAATCAAGGTCAAGGTGGTGAATTCAGAGTTGATGAGAATGGTGTTTTGAAATTTGGTAATCGGGTGTGTATTCCGGATGTTACCGAACTTAAGAAGAGTATTCTTGAGGAAGGACATCATAGTGGCCTGAGTATTCATCCTGGGGCTACGAAGATGTATCATGATTTGAAAAAGTTATTTTGGTGGCCGGGAATGAAAAGGGAAATTGCGAGTTTTGTTTATTCCTGTTTGACTTGTCAGAAGTCAAAGATTAAGCATCAGAAGCCGTCTGGGCTAATGCAACCGTTGGCTATTCCAGAGTGGAAGTGGGATAGTATCAGTATGGATTTTGTTTCTGGTTTACCGAGGACAATTAAGAATTTTGAAGCTATTTGGGTGATTGTTGACAGATTGACAAAATCGGCTCATTTCATTCCGATCAGAATGGATTATCCGTTAGAGAGATTAGCTGAGTTGTATATTGAGAAAATTGTAAGTTTGCATGGTATTCCGTCGAGTATTGTTTCGGACAGAGATCCTAGATTCACATCGAAGTTCTAGGAAGGTTTGTAGAGGGCTTTGGGAACTAAGCTGAGATTGAGTTCTGCATATCATCCGCAGACTGATGGTCAGACTGAGAGGACGATTCAGTCGCTGGAGGATCTTTTGAGGGCTTGTGTTTTGGAAAAGGGAGGTGCTTGGGATTGTTATTTACCTTTGATTGAGTTTACCTACAACAATAGTTTTCATTCGAGCATTGGTATGGCACCGTTTGAAGCTTTGTATGGTAGGAGATGTCGGACACCTTTATGTTGGTATGAGTCCGGTGAGAGTGCTGTGGTTGGACCGGAGATTGTTCAACAAACTACGGAAAAGATTAAGATGATTCAGGAGAAGATGAGGATTGCTCAGAGTCGTCAGAAGAGTTATCACGACAAGAGGAGGAAGTCACTTGAGTTTCAAGAGGGAGATCATGTGTTTCTTCGTGTTACTCCGATAACTGGGGTTGGTCGAGCTTTGAAGTCGAAGAAGTTGACACCTCGATTTATTGGTCCTTATCAGATTTTGGAGAGGATAGGGGAGGTAGCCTATCGTATCGCTTTACCGCCGTCACTTGCGAATTTGCATGAGGTTTTTCATGTGTCTCAGTTGAGGAGGTACATTCCTGATCCGTCGCATGTGGTCCAAGTAGATGATGTACAGGTGAGAGATAACCTGACTGTTGAAACATCACCTATGAGGATAGAGGATCGAGAGTTGAAGCAGTTGCGGGGTAAAGAGATTGCTTTGGTAAAGGTAGCTTGGGGAGGACCAGCAGGTGGCAATGTGACTTGGGAACTTGAGAATCAGATGAAGGAGTCTTATCCAGAGTTATTCGCTTGAGGTATGTTTTCGAGGACGAAAACTCTTTTAGTGGGGGAGAGTTGTAACACCCCGATAAAATATGATAATTATTTAAATTAAGTTAATAGTATATTTATTAATTTAATTAAATAATTGGAATATTATTTGGAATTCTTATTATTGGAATAATAAAGTTGGAATATATATATAAAGAGTTCCATTTGGTAAAAAGGGTTTTTTCACGTGAAAACCAGAGAAGCGACAGAAAGTGAGAAAAGGGCAAAGAGGAAGAGCAGGAGAAGAAGGTTGAAGAAGGAAGAGCTTGAAGCTAAAGGATTGCCGGATTAACTCAGGTAAGGGGGGTTTATCGTCGTTTAATGGGTATTATGGGTTAACATGTAATGGGTAGTAATAAGCCGTTGAATTGACCCTAATTGGGATGATGAGTGCTGAAAAATTGTGATGAATAAGTTATGTTAAAGCTGTAATTGAATCTGTCTTTGGGTGAGTTGTGATTTTCCGAACGTGTAGCTTTTTACGGAATTGGAATCGGAGGTCCGGAAGTCCTCCAACAGCGGAAAATGCGGAGAATTCTGCATTTTGCTTCGTGTTAGCGCAGGAACAGCTTTCTGTCTTGCGTTAACCGGTTAACCCAGGGTGTTAACCGGTTAACACTGTTATGAATTGTGAAATATTGTTGTCTGTCTTGCGTTAACCGGTTAACCCAGGGCGTTAACCGGTTAACACTGTTAAAATGTGCCAGGAAGCGTGTTCTGTGTTGCGTTAACCGGTTAACCCAGGGCGTTAACTGGTTAACACTGTTGGAAAAGTGGAAATTTGATATTTAAATATTGTGAACATATTTGATGATTGGCCTATATTGGTGTATGATATAGTAGGGATCATTTCCCGTTGTTTTGAGCAGTATAGGTATTAGTAGAGTGTGCTAATACTGTGATTTATTATTTGACATGATGTGATTATGTGATAAATATGCTGATGATGTGTGGTGGTATGCATAATGCTGTGAATATATCTATTATGTATGCAATTGTGGATGGACTGTTTATGGCTTAGAGTGTGAGCATATGTCCATTGTAGATTGTTGTTGATGTTGCATGCTAGGTGATTTAGCGTGCATAGTATGGCCTTTATGATGGTAGCTAATTCCCATGGTGAGGAATTAGTGATGAGTTATTGTGGATTGTTGTTGATGTTTGCATGCTAGGTGATTTAGCGTGCATAGCATGGCCCTTGGGGTGGTAGCTAATTCCCATGGTGAGGAATTAGTGATGTGAGTCACTAGGTCTCAAATGAGTGGGACTAGTGAGCTTGGTAGCCGTATCTGGATTTGATCGGTGAGGTTGAACTATATGTTCACGAATAGTCGGTACCGCATGCATGGAGTCTCATTGCATAATGTATGTATGGCGTATAATATGAATGGATGTATTCCAATATTATACGTGTGTTTTGTGTTTGTGTTGAATATGATTGTGATTATGAGTTGGTGTTGCCGTTACTGAATGTGTGATCTGATTAGGGTGATGAAATGTGTTAATTTACTTAGCATTACATGATATTTTATAATGCTTATTATATCGATTGAGGAACTCACCCTTACAACTATGTTTTCAGGTAACGAGCAGTGATTGAGTAGAAGCTAGTGCTTGGAGTCTAGTGTAGTTCCCTAGTGGGTCATGCTCTGGTAGATGTAACATCGGGACGGGATGTTTTACCTTGATTTCTTTTGGTTGTTGAATAATTTTACATGTAATGTGTTACATGGTTTGCATGATTGATTAGATCTCTAACCGCTGCGTATTGTGCAATGTTTCATTTCGATAAATAAATGAGCATGACGAATTATTTTGATGAATGGTGTGAAGTGTCAGTGTGACACCCTTAATTGCATATCTACTCTGATTTATATTTGTTGAATTAATTAGTTATTGGGGTATTTTAGAAGGGTGTTACAACCACGGCTTGAGTAACTGATGCTTGCAATGCTGAGGCTGATCATCCAACCAAATAAACCGATTCTCAAACGGTAACCACGGCTTGAGACTAGCTTATGCTGATGCAATGCTTATGCATGATTCTTTTTCAGCGTAATGCTCCATAACTATGGAAATGCTACGCAATTAGGTATGCAATATGCTATGCTTATCTAAATGATGAATGCATAAAAAGTATCCCCCTCAAGGGACTCTTCTGGGGAGCTCGAGGCACTCTGCTGAGGAACTCGCTAACGCTCTAATCTCCACCCTGCTGGGGGAATAGCACTGCTGCTGGGGAAAGGACCACCCTTACCAGGGATGACCTCCGCTGAACCCTGATCCGTTTGGGGACTTCGCTGGGGAAGAAACCACCAACGCATTCTGCGGGGAAAACAGCAATCTTCGACTTGCTGGGGAAATAACAATCCCGACACTGCTTGGGGAAATTGCCACCTTCATTCCTGACTGCTGTGGAAACACCGATCCTGAACCCGCTGGGGAGATAACAATCCCGACCCTGCTAGGGGAAATAAGGAATATCTGGCACGGAACACCTGTCGACTTGTCGAACCCTGGTATTCACCACTAACCCCAGTGTCAGCTTTCCACTTTTGAGAGCTCCCAGACTCGTCTGGACTTTTCTGATTCATCACCTTGTATTCTCGTCGTCTCCGTACTCCACGGAGATCGAACTCCTTGGATTCGTACAAACTTTCCAGTCCTTCAGACTTAGAAGAGTCTTCTTGATTAATCCTCCAGGATCGTCGCACGTTTCTCGTCGTCTTTTCACCATTTTTCTATTTCTCTTGTCCCTGACTGGAAGCAATTCCTGAAAAGAGGTAATTGCGCACCAAAGGAAAAATCTATCCTAATGGCAATGTGAATCCGTGATCTCATCGAGTTCCAACTCGGTTACACCCCATATGTCCTCAGACTCTCCGCGCTTTCTGCCTTCTGAACAAGACGATTCCGACTGATCTCTGTCGGGGATTATCCTGGTATCATAACCACAGCAAACGATCATGCTGGACGCAGTTGTTCGTTTCAATCCCTCTTTTGCCTGGACCGCCCTTTCGGGTTTTCAGTCCACCGGGGTACCCTTTTTTGCCCAAGCCGCCCTTGTGGGGTTTTCGACTTGCCGGGTGTACAGTTTTTTCTTTTTATCCCTAATTTTTGCCCGAACCCTTTTCATTTTTTTTTTCAGTTCGCCGGGATGCCCATTTTTGCCTGGACTGTTTTATTCTTTTCGTCCAGCGGGTCTCTTTATACGAAGTATTTTCTAACTGCGTCCGCATTCACCGGGGATGGAAAATCCTCACCATCCATGATCGTCAACAACAAGGCTCCGCCATAGAAAACCTTCTTGACCATGCTGGGGATTCATGATTGGGTGTCCACTTGCCCCTTCGATCGTTCTGAGGAGGAAGGATCCTTTTCAACACCATATCGCCCACATGGTACGCACGAGGTCGCACTTTTCGGTCAACAACACGCTTTGTTCGTTGTTGGCACAACTGCCCCATGACGGATGGCTGCCAGCCTCTTTTCCTCAATCAGGCTCAACTCTTCGTACCGAGTCCTTACCCATTCCGCCTCTTCCGACTTTCATCCATCAGGACTCTCCATGATGGGACCTGGACCTCAATAGGTAATACCACTTCTATCCCATACATGAGTGAGAACGGCGTTGCCCCAGTAGACGTACGCACCGAAAAGCGATACCCAGGCTACCAGCTTCATACTCAACCACACTGTCGGTGCATTCAAATGCTAGTCGGGCAGCAAAAAGGAACGTGGGATCCCTTTGGCGTAACCAAAGCAACACCAACTCTGTCTCCATTCTCATCAACGGCCCCATCAGACATCAAAATCCGTTCGGATTCAGGGTCAGGCCCCTCACAATCTTTCGATTTGAGAACCTCGATGTCCTCATTAGGGAACTCCAAACTTCATCGGTTGATAATCCTTAATGGGTTGCTGGGCGAGGTAATCAGACAATACACTCCCCTTGATTACCTTCTGAGAGGTGTACTGAATATCACATCAGTCAAAAATCGTTTACGACCTCGCAACCCGTCCGGTCAATGCTGGCTTCTCAAATATCTACTTGATCAGATCCATCTTGGAAATCCACAAAGTGGTATGAACCAGCATATACTGTCTTAGTCGGCGAAACTTTTTGCTAAGGTAAATTGCATGCTCTTTTCGACCAGACTCGTCATGCTGCCCCAGTACACACCTCATAGACCCCTTGAGGACTATCAAGTACAGGGTTTACGGTCGTGCCTCCACGGGAGGCAATAGAATCGGAGGCTCCTGCAAATATCCTTTTATTTTTTCCAATGCCGCTTGGCAATCATTATTCCACCTGACCGTTTGATCTCTTTTTTTTTATATGGGTTCATACGTGGCTGTTAGATGAGATGTGAACCGTGAAATGCAGTTCAATCTACCTAAGAAACTACAAACCTCTTTCTCTGTTCTCGGTTCAGGCATTTCTTGTATTACTTTTTCTTTCTTCTTCTTTTTTTAACAGGATCAACCTCGATTCCTCTTTTCCGCTCACAATAAGCCCCAGCAATTTACCGGACCGCACTCCGAAAGTGCACTTATTCGGATTCAACCTCAGTTTGAATTGTCTCAATCGGTCGAACAACTTGCCCCGGCCTACCGGATGCCCCTCTCCTGTTTGGGACTTTGCTATCATGTCATCAACATAGCAATTGATTCCATGATGAATCATATCATGAAACAAAGTCACCATGACTCTTTGATACGTGGCACCGGCGTTCTTGAGACCGAATGGCATCACCTCCGCTCTTGACAATCTCCTCCGAAGCGGCTCCAACCTTTACTTCCTTTCAGACCTCCTCGGTGCTTGGATTGACAATCTCCACTTGTTCCTCGTGCGGTTGAATCACCTTCTCCTCTTGTTTCAACAATCTGGCTAATCTTCCAGCAGATCACAATCTTCTTCGCCTTCTTCTTCGGCATGATAGATCGGATTGTCGAAGTCATACGAGGTGTAACCAAATCGTTATCAATGAGATCCGGAGAATAAGGGCTTTAGAGCTGGAACGAGACAGATCAAAAGAAAGAAAAATGAAAATAAACATTGCCATTTTTTTATTTTTTAAAACTGCAAAAATAAACGAAAAACAGGGAACACCGCTTTTACTACAAAAACATCCATGGATTAAACAGGCATGGGCGCGTGTTCTTCATGCTAGAACCCTAGCGAACCAGAGATGAAGATCTTCATCTTCTTCATGAAGATGAAGATGAACACCATGAATGTTCATGCAAGCTTTTTCCAGAATTTCCAGATTTTCTCAGAATTTTACAAATTATATATCGTTGGAAAGCTCTTTCAATGTAGAATTCAAATATCATATTATCTAAGCCTAAATATCCATGGATTTTCTAAATCGAAGCAAAGAAGTTTCTAGATCTAAACTTGAAATCATCATATCTCACTCAATTTTCATCCAAATTCCACAAAATTTATATCAGAATTCTCACCACAACAAGATCTACAAGATTATGTACATAAAACAGAGAATTAAGAGGATAAAAAATGTGACCTCTTGAAGAACAGTTGCTTGTTTTGCGCGATTCAAAGCTCCAGATGCTTCTAATCTACTCCAGAATACTTGATATGATGTTTGATGATGAATTGGAAGCTTGGAAACTTGTAGATCTAGCTTAAACTTGAATTTCCATTTTCAACTTCATGAGCTTCAACCACTTGATTCTTGCACGAATTCCACGAACCAACACTTGATTCACACTATAATCAACTCACTGATCATGAATCTCCAACAAAAAACAAGTGCTATGTTCAAGAAATTTGAATTTTGGTTTGAAGAAAGTTTTGGAGGGAGAGAGAATTTTGGATCTAGAAATGTGAATTTTGATTAACCCCTCCAAATTTTGTTATAATTATGTATATATACCATGTTCTAATCTCATTTTAATTAAAATTAAGCAAAGTTAATTAGGAATTAGCAAAATAAGCGTGCATGGCAAAAATTGAAAATTTGCATGGTGCATGTAGTAAATGGACGTGAACAAAACCAAACCAATGATCAAATGCACTTAAAAACACACCGTGCACACATTAGCAATGGTAGAAAGTTCTCATAATGCACCATTTTTAAATTCTCAAGTTTCCCTCCAAAATTGACTTGAATGCACAAATGATCATATGTTCAAATTTCATGCAATGTGATGGATGTTTTGGAAACTTCATGTCATGACAAGCATTTTGCAAAAAGAACCACCAAATTTGGAGTTATGAATCAAAAGTTATGGCCATTTGAAGTTTCATGCATTCTTGGCAATGATTTGACCATATCTCATCAACCATTCATCATAAATTCATGATCTTGGACTTTTTGGAAATGGGAGAATGAGATATTCAACTTTTATGTTGGACAGAATTTCATTTGAAGCTTCTTTGATGATGCAAGATCAAGTTGAATTTGAATCAAAAACTTTCCATTTTGGGAAACTTTCAATTACAGGTCACTTTCCATTTTTGGAAAGTTTTGATCTGGCCTCAAATTCTTCAAGATATGCATTTGACATGATTAATAAGCCTCTTTTGAACATGAATGAGATGTTGAAACTCATTTCTCCACCTCCTAGCCCTCAGTTCTTGCACAGTTGACTTTCTGGGGGCCTAGATGACTTGAACATGCTCAGATGACTTTGAGCCTCAACCAATTGATGAAATGGCTCCAAAATGAAACCCTAGCTTATACAAGCTCAATAAAATCATATTATG
This sequence comes from Lathyrus oleraceus, assembly GCF_024323335.1. Taxonomy (NCBI): domain Eukaryota; kingdom Viridiplantae; phylum Streptophyta; class Magnoliopsida; order Fabales; family Fabaceae; genus Lathyrus; species Lathyrus oleraceus. Next base: position 620,745,015 of record NC_066583.1, read on the forward strand.
ATCTCCTTCTCAAGAAAGACCTCATCTCCTTGAAAATCCCTGACTAGTAGAATGCAACTGATTAGGGTTGACCAGAGGTCAAAAACCTTAATCCCAAAGAATCTGAGCATGAACAATGAGCCTCTTGAGGATGACATATCCATGATGATGATGATGTACCTTTTCCAATAAGATAATGCTCAAACTCCTTGAAGGACCAAGAAACCCTAACTGAAGCACAAAACCCTCAGATGGTTGGTGATCAATCCAGTAAGACCCTCAGGCTTGAACCTCTTAACCTCTCTATCTTCTGACAAGACTTAGGAGGATGACATCATTATTTCCACATGATATGCAATATGCAAATGCCTAATGTCCTAAAACATGAAATGCAACATGTTAAACTAGTCCCAAGAGAGGAGGGCAAATTTTGAGGTGTTACAGCTGCCCCTATTCAATCCACTGTGAACCTGTCGATATGAATAGCCTCGGCTTTCAGATGATCAGGGTGAAGAGTGATTAAATACCAAGAACAGACGAACAATTTGCGCTCCGCTAGGGATTATTATTATTATTTTGCTTTTTCTTGAACCCCGAACAAATATTTTCTTTCGCGCGGATGATCCCAGATCACCGCATTTGAACCCCGACAACTTCATATTACTCTTGTTTGCCAAATCATGAACCTCGTTCTCCATTTTCTTGTGATAATTCCGTTGGCCATGCCGGAAATAACACCAACCACCACTCTGATGGCGACATATCAGAGGGTATTCGACCAGACATTTACCAATGACTGGGAAGGAACTCGACGTCTATTGACATCGAACAATGATGTTTACTGACACCAAAGAAAAGATACTCGACCAGACATTTACTGATGACTGGGAAGGAACTCGACGTTTACTGACATCGAACAATGATGTTTACTGACATCAAACAACGATGTTTATTGACATCGAACAATGATGTTTACTGACATCGAACAATGATGTTTACTGACATCGAAGAAGGAATATTCGACCAGACATTTACTGATGACTGGGACAGAACTCGACGTTTACTGACATCGAACAATGATGTTTACTGACACCAAAGAAAGGATATTCGACCAGACATTTACTGATGACTGGGAAGGACTCGACGTTTACTGACATCGAACAATGATGTTTACTGACATCCAAGAAAACAGACATTACGGGGATCGATACAACACTTATCGGTATCGCAGGGATGACATCTACATATGTCAAAAACCAGGAAGACGCTTGTCGGGGACTAACTGGGGAATGTTGTTGATCCAAAATTACGATGCTGAACTCCTCATAGTAACATCTTCAAACTTCCATCTCGCACGACAGAAATCTTCTTCCAATATCGCACTACTGGGGGGAATGTTGTTACTCTAACGTCATGATGCTAAACTCCTCAGAGTAACATCTTCCAACTTCCATCTCGCACGACAGAAATTCTTCCTCCAATATCGCACTACTGGGGAATACCATTGACCCAACGTCACGATGCTAAACTTCTCGGAGTATCATCTTCACCGACCGGCAAAACCCATTCTCGGATGGTAACCACGGCTTGAGTAACTGATGCTTGCAATGCTGAGGCTGATCATCCAACCAAATAAACTGATTCTCAAATGGTAACCACGGCTTGAGACTAGCTTATGCTGATGCAATGCTTATGCATGATTCTTTTTCAGCGTAATGCTCCATAACTATGGAAATGCTACGCAATTAGGTATGCAATATGCTATGCTTATCTAAATGATGAATGCATAAAAAGTATCCCCCTCAAGGGACTCTTCTGGGGAGCTCGAGGCACTCTGCTGAGGAACTCGCTAACGCTCTAATCTCCACCCTGCTGGGGGAATAGCACCGCTGCTGGGGAAAGGACCACCCTTACCAGGGATGACCTCCGCTGAACCCTGATCCGTTTGGGGACTTCGCTGGGGAAGAAACCACCAACGCATTCTGCGGGGAAAACAGCAATCTTCGACTTGCTGGGGAAATAACAATCCCGACACTGCTTGGGGAAATTGCCACCTTCATTCCTGACTGCTGCGGAAACACCGATCCTGAACCCGCTGGGGAGATAACAATCTCGACCCTGCTAGGGGGAATAAGGAATATCTGGCACGGAACACCTGTCGACTTGTCGAACCCTGGTATTCACCACTAACCCCAGTGTCAGCTTTCCACTTTTGAGAGCTCCCAGACTCGTCTGGACTTTTCTGATTCATCACCTTGTATTCTCGCCGTCTCCGTACTCCACGGAGATCGAACTCCTTGGATTCGTACAAACTTTCCAGTCCTTCAGACTTTGAAGAGTCTTCTTGATTAATCCTCCAGGATCGTCGCACGTTTCTCGTCGTCTTTTCACCATTTTTCTATTTCTCTTGTCCCTGACTGGACTCCACGGGGATCTTTTGTCAAAAGACTTCACATCACAACCTGCAAGTGAGTGAAAGTACCTAACAACACCTGCAAAAAAGATCGTTAGATAAAAACGTGCCCCAGGCGTGCCAAGATTTCAACACTTGGGTCACTCAACCTTCCGAATAAGATTTCAGGCTTTCATACTTATAAACATGCATTGGAAGGGACCTGTATGTCTTAAAATGCAAAGATTCTTTATCAAAAATAACTGGATGTTTTTGCAATCAAAGCGGTAATGAAAACAAAAACAAAATTATTTGACTGAATATGCATTTTATTGATTGAAAAAGTGTGGCTCAAAACTGAGCGATACACAGGAAGCAATTCCTGAAAAGAGGTAATTGCGCACCAAAGGAAAAATCTATCCTAATGGCAATGTGAATCTGTGATCTCATCGAGTTCCAACTCGGTTACACCCCATATGTCCTCAGACGCTCCGCGCTTTCTGCCTTCTGAACAAGACGATTCCGACTGATCTCTGTCGGGGATTATCCTGGTATCATAACCACAGCAAACGATCATGCTGGACGCAGTTGTTCGTTTCAATCCCTCTTTTGCCTGGACCGCCCTTTCGGGTTTTCAGTCCACCGGGGTACCCTTTTTTGCCCAAGCCGCCCTTGTGGGGTTTTCGACTTGCCGGGTGTACAGTTTTTTCTTTTTATCCCTAATTTTTGCCCGAACCCTTTTCATTTTTTTTTCCAGTTCGCCGGGATGCCCATTTTTGCCTGGACTGTTTTATTCTTTTCGTCCAGCGGGTCTCTTTATACGAAGTATTTTCTAACTGCGTCCGCATTCACCGGGGATGGAAAATCCTCACCATCCATGGTCGTCAACAACAAGGCTCCGCCATAGAAAACCTTCTTGACCATGCTGGGGATTCATGATTGGGTGTCCACTTGCCCCTTCGATCGTTCTGAGGAGGAAGGATCCTTTTCAACACCATATCGCCCACATGGTACGCACGAGGTCGCACTTTTCGGTCAACAACACGCTTTGTTCGTTGCTAGCACAACTGCCCCATGACAGATGGCTGCCAGCCTCTTTTCCTCAATCAGGCTCAACTCTTCGTACCGAGTCCTTACCCATTCCGCCTCTTCCGACTTTCATCCATCAGGACTCTCCATGATGGGACCTGGACCTCAATAGGTAATACCACTTCTATCCCATACATGAGTGAGAACGGCGTTGCCCCAGTAGACGTACGCACCGAAAAGCGATACCCAGGCTACCAGCTTCATACTCAACCACACTGTCGGTGCATTCAAATGCTAGTCGGGCAGCAAAAAGGAACGTGGGATCCCTTTGGCGTAACCAAAGCAACACCAACTCTGTCTCCATTCTCATCAACGGCCCCATCAGACATCAAAATCCGTTCGGATTCAGGGTCAGGCCCCTCCTCTGGGATCGGTTCCTCACAATCTTTCGATTTGAGAACCTCGATGTCCTCATTATGGAACTCCAAACTTCATCGGTTGATAATCCTTAATGGGTTGCTGGGCGAGGTAATCAGACAATACACTCCCCTTGATTACCTTCTGAGAGGTGTACTGAATATCACATCAGTCAAAAATCGTTGACGACCTCGCAACCCGTCCGGTCAATGTTGGCTTCTCAAATATCTACTTGATCAGATCCATCTTGGAAATCCACAAAGTGGTATGAACCAGCATATACTGTCTTAGTCGGCGAGCAGCCTATGCCAAAAGTACCGCAAGTTTTCTCGAGCAGTGAATATTTTGTTTCACAGTCGGTAAACTTTTTGCTAAGGTAAATTGCATGCTCTTTTCGACCAGACTCGTCATGCTGCCCCAGTACACACCTCATAGACCCCTCGAGGACTGTCAAGTACAGGGTTTACGGTCGTGCCTCCACGGGAGGCAATAGAATCGGAGGCTCCTGCAAATATCCTTTTATTTTTTCCAATGCCGCTTGGCAATCATTATTCCACCTGACCATTTGATCTCTTTTTTTTTTATATGGGTTCATACATGGCTGTTAGATGAGATGTGAACCGTGAAATGCAGTTCAATCTACCTAAGAAACCACAAACCTCTTTCTCTGTTCTCGGTTCAGGCATTTCTTGTATTACTTTTTCTTTCTTCTTCTTTTTTTAACAGGATCAACCTCGATTCCTCTTTTCCGCTCACAATAAGCCCCAGCAATTTACCGGACCGCACTCCGAAAGTGCACTTATTCGGATTCAACCTCAGTTTGAATTGTCTCAATCGGTTGAACAACTTGCCCCGGCCTACCGGATGCCCCTCTCCTGTTTGGAACTTTGCTATCATGTCATCAACATAGCAATTGATTCCATGATGAATCATATCATGAAACAAAGTCACCATGGCTCTTTGATACGTGGCACCGGCGTTCTTGAGACCGAATGGCATCACCTCCGCTCTTGACAATCTCCTCCGAAGCGGCTCCAACCTTTACTTCCTTTCAGACCTCCTCGGTGCTTGGATTGACAATCTCCACTTGTTCCTCGTGCGGTTGAATCACCTTCTCCTCTTGTTTCAACAATCTGGCTAATCTTCCAGCAGATCACAATCTTCTTCGCCTTCTTCTTCGGCATGATAGATCGGATTGTCGAAGTCATACGAGGTGTAACCAAATCGTTATCAATGAGATCCGGAGAATAAGGGCTTTAGAGCTGGAACGAGACAGATCAAAAGAAAGAAAAATGAAAATAAACATTGCCATTTTTTAATTTTTTAAAACTGCAAAAATAAACGAAAAACAGGGAACACCGCTTTTACTACAAAAACATCCATGGATTAAACAGGCATGGGCGCGTGTTCTTCATGCTAGAACCCTAGCGAACCAGAGATGAAGATCTTCATCTTCTTCATGAAGATGAAGATGAACACCATGAATGTTCATGCAAGCTTTTTCCAGAATTTCCAGATTTTCTCAGAATTTTACAAATTATATATCGTTGGAAAGCTCTTTCAATGTAGAATTCAAATATCATGTTATCTAAGCCTAAATCTCCATGGATTTTCTGAATCGAAGCAAAGAAGTTTCTAGATCTAAACTTGAAATCATCATATCTCACTCAATTTTCATCTAAATTCCACAAAATTTATATCAGAATTCTCACCACAACAAGATCTACAAGATTATGTACATAAAACAGAGAATTAAGAGGATAAAAAATGTGACCTCTTGAAGAACAGTTGCTTGTTTTGCGCGATCCAAAGCTCCAGATGCTTCTAATCCACTCCAGAATACTTGATATGATGTTTGATGATGAATTGGAAGCTTGGAAACTTGTAGATCTAGCTTAAACTTGAATTTCCATTTTCAACTTCATGAGCTTCAACCACTTGATTCTTGCACGAATTCCACAAACCAACACTTGATTCACACTATAATCAACTCACTGATCATGAATCTCCAACAAAAAACAAGTGCTATGTTCAAGAAATTTGAATTTTGGTTTGAAGAAAGTTTTGGAGGGAGAGAGAATTTTGGATCTAGAAATATGAATTGTGATTAACCCCTCCAAATTTTGTTATAATTATGTATATATACCATGTCCTAATCTCATTTTAATTAAAATTAAGCAAAGTTAATTAGGAATTAGTAAAATAAGGGTGCATGGCAAAAATTGAAAATTTGCATGGTGCATGTAGTAAATGGACGTGAACAAAACCAAACCAATGATCAAATGCACTTAAAAACACTCCATGCACACATTAGCAATGGTAGAAAGTTCTCATAATGCACCATTTTTAAATTCTCAAGTTTCCCTCCAAAATTGACTTGAATGCACAAATGATCATATGTTCAAATTTCATGCAATGTGATGGATGTTTTGGAAACTTCATGTCATGACAAGCATTTTGCAAAAAGAACCACCAAATTTGGAGTTATGAATCAAAAGTTATGGCCATTTGAAGTTTCATGCATTCTTGGCAATGATTTGACCACATCTCATCAACCATTCATCATAAATTCATGATCTTGGACTTTTTGGAAATGGGAGGAAGAGATCTTCAACTTTCATGTTAGACAAAATTTCATTTGAAGCTTCTTTGATGATGCAAGATCAAGTTGAATTTGAATCAAAAACTTTCCATTTGGGGAAACTTTCAATTACAGGTCACTTTCCATTTTTGGAAAGTTTTGATCTGGCCTCAAATTCTTCAAGATATGCAGTTGACATGATTAATAAGCCTCTTTTGAACATGAATGAGATGTTGAAACTCATTTCTCCACCTCCTAGCCCTCAGTTCTTGCACAGTTGACTTTCTGGGGCCCTAGATGACTTGAACATGCTCAGATGACTTTGAGCCTCAACCACTTGATGAAATGGCTCCAAAATGAAACCCTAGCTTATACAAGCTCAATAAAATCATATGATGATCTCCTTCTCAAGAAAGACCTCATCTCCTTGAAAATCCCTGACTAGTAGAATGCAACTGATTAGGGTTGACCAGAGGTCAAAAACCCTAATCCCAAAGAATCTGAGCATGAACAATGAGCCTCTTAAGGATGACATATCCATGATGATGATGATGTACCTTTGCCAATAAGATAATGCTCAAACTCCTTGAAGGACCAAGAAACCCTAACTGAAGCACAAAACCCTCAGATGGTTGGTGATCAATCCAGTAAGACCCTCAGGCTTGAACCTCTTAACCTCTCTATCTTCTGACAAGACTTAGGAGGATGACATCATTATTTCCACATGATATGCAATATGCAAATGCCTAATGTCCTAAAACATGAAATGCAACATGTTAAGCTAGTCCCAAGAGAGGAGGGCAAATTTTGAGGTGTTACAACTGTCAGATGCTTCTGTCTCTCATCTTCCAGCTCCTTGATGAGCTTCTTCTGCTTTTCTCCTTGTACACGCACTTCTGCACTGGTGACATAGCTTCTTATATAGTGCAGCAAGTTCATCAAAGGTCAGTTCATCTGCACTTGAGTCATCATCAGTGGCATAAACACTCGTTAGTGCAGTGACATGTTTAGCAGATTCTCCTTCAGATTCACTTTCAGAATCTCCCTCAGACCATGTGACAGCTAGCCCCTTCTTTTGCATCTTGAGGTAAGTAGGGCATTCAGCTCTAATGTGTCCATAGCCTTCACATCCATGACATTGGATTCCCTTGCCTTGGTTGAACTTTTCTTCAGAAGTTGATCTTTTCCTGATGTCAGACGAGATGTTCTTGACATTTGGTCTACCTCTTTGATCAATCTTCTTCACGAACTTGTTGAACTGTCTCCCAAGCATGGCTATGGCTTCTGATATGCTTTCATCATCTCCAGTATATCCTGCTTCTGACTCCTCTTCAGAATTTGATACAAAAGCTACGCTTTTGTTCTTCTTTTCAACATTCTCACACATGCCCATTTCAAAGGTTTGGAGAGAACCAATGAGCTCATCCACCTTCATGATGCAGATATCTTGAGCCTCTTCTATTGCAGTGACCTTCATGGAAAATCTCTTAGGCAATGACCTGAGAATCTTTCTTACAAGTTTCTCTTCAGCCATTTTCTCACCTAAGCCATCAGAGGTGTTTGCAATCTCAAGAATATTCATGTGAAAGTCATGAATAGTCTCATCCTCTTTCATCCTCAGATTTTCAAACTTGGTGGTCAGCATCTGAAGTTTGGACATCTTCACCTTGGAGGTACCTTCATGAGTTATCTTGAGGGTATCCCAAACTTCCTTAGCCAGCTCACAGTGGTGCACCAGTCTGAAGATGTTCTTACTGATTCCATTGAACAATGCATTCAAGGCCTTAGAATTTCCAAGGGCTAATGCCTCTTGCTCCTTGTCCCACTCTTCTTCAGGAATCTGCACACTGACTCCATCTTCACCTGTCTTCGTTGGATGTTCCCATCCTTTGTTGACAGAACTCCAGACTTTGCTATCTAAAGACCTTAAGAAGGCTATCATACGAGGCTTCCAGTCATCATAGTTAGAACCATCCAGCATGGGTGGTCTATTTGAGTGTCCTATATCCTTGTCCATGGTACTAGAAAGTAACTTCCCTAGATCTCACCCAGAAATTAACAGGCATGGTGCCTGCTCTGATGCCAATTGAACTTCTAGTTATCAGACTTTCGATGTCACACGGGTTGTTATGACATCCAATTCTGCGCAGACAAGAATTATGCAGAACTTAAAAGTAAGTGCAGTAAATAACACAAGTAATTGTTTACCTGGTTCAGTCCAACATGACCTACGTCTGGGGGCTACCAAGCCAGGGAGGAAATCCATTATTAGTAGTATTAATTCAGACCTTAAACCAATTGTTTAACCCTATCACTTAATACCTACCCAATGCAATTTCAATCTTACACTAAGATCAGAGTTCCTACTCACTCCCCCTCAATCACCTCAGTGATTACAACCTTTAATTACTATTAGAGACACTTGTGAAGTCACACTTCAAACAACTCTTGATTGTGCTTAACAGCTTTAATCAAGATACACAGCACTCACGCTTAAAAGCTTAGAGTGACACAACACTTACAACTCAATGAACACCCTATACCAATGCTATCATCTCAGTGATAATAGCTTGGCTTACAAGATACGTCTAATACAAGACACACAAAAATACAGCAGTGAAGTATGATGAACACACTAAATCTTCACGCCTAAAATCCCCAGTTCTGAATGAAGGATTGCCATCCTTTTATATTGCAGCACTTGGGCCTTGTACTTGTATTTTCCTGAAATTAAGGTCACGCGAGTTCCCCTAAATTCCACATCTAGGTTACTAACAAATAGGCTATTTGTTAGGTTCATTAATTGTAGCTTGGTTGTTGGTTTCCTGGATTTTCTCTCAGTTGTTGAATCCCTGAAGAATAGCCTGAGAAAAATGCTGAAACAGAAAAACTAAACAACCTACAATTTAGCACATGCTGTCAGGAATGAATGTCACAACATTCAGTTTGACGTCCAAAACATAGACCATGTGCTAAGTCCGTTTTTCCTTAAAACAGACTGTACAAAATTGCTGAACTGTACAGGACCAATTTGTCCATACCTCAGTATCAGCGTACATTAATAAATGTCAAAACATCCAATTTGACATTCACACATCGAGCCTTACATCAGTTCTGTTATCCTCTTGATAAGCAGACTGAGCTGCATACTGAAATGTAGCAGAAAACCACTTTGCCTATTGTTCAGTATATGCTGTCAATGATGAATGTCATAACATCCAGTTTGACATTCAGACAGTAGGCCTTATGCCAGGTCTGTTATTTCCTTGATAAACAGACTGAAAATAAATACTGAGTTATAGCAGAACACCAGCTGTTCTATTCCTCAGTATCTGCTGACAGGGATGAATGTCATAACATCCAGTTTGACATTCAATAAATCCTGTATTAGCTAGACATGCAGTATACTACTCAGAATGTCATGACATCAGCCAAGACATCAGAGTACAGCTAGATATTCTAACATACAATACAGTCAAACAAACATCTCCACAGCATGTCATGACATCAGTCAAGACATTAGAGTCCAGCTAGTGTTTTACCATACAATGCAGCCAATTAAACACCTACAGACATGACCATCCCCGGGTGTCTATTTTGCATGACCAAAATTGATGAGAGTTTTTGGTGTTTGAGCCTTATGAAGGTAGATAAAAACAAGAAAGGGGGTTTGAATTGTTTTCACTAACAATAAAAACTTTTGGAAACGCCACACGCACAAAGATTAAAACAAACAACACAGAAGTTTATCCTGGTTCGCTTGAAATTCAAAGTTACTTCAGTCCACCCGGCCAAGGTGATTTCACCTTCAATAAGGACTTAATTCAATAATCTAGAAAGATTACAACAAACGTATAAGAGTACAGGGATCTCTTAGCCCTCTCAAGTCTACATACTTCACAAGTCACTTGAGGAAAGTTACAACAACTATTTTAGAATTACAAGAAGGTGTTTAGTACTTCTAGATAAGCAATATGAACACGGTAAGAACAAAGATAAAAAATCACACTTAGAGCAATAACTTGTATGATAATGTAAAACAATAATTTAGTGTATAACTTGATTTTGATGTGCATAATTCTTGTGTAATAGCTTCGTATCTTGGTATGATGATAGTTGAGTCTTTTTATAGTGCTTGGAGATGATACCGTTGAATGGAGCATTGATGTTGATATCTTGCCAATAATGGAACTTAAATGACATTAATTTTATTGTCCTTTCCATAGCAGTTTAGGAGAGTATTCAATATTTTCCATATTGAGAGTCATACCATATTTGGAATACTTCATTGTTGAGTTCTTGATCTGATCTTGTTTGGCGTGAATCAGAGTGCATGAAATTCATATTCTTCTCTTAGATATTGTATTCTTCAAATAATTGTCTATTGTGTTTTCGTCAGAAGTTATAGACTGATCTCTAATTAGACGTTCTTCTGATGTAAGGATCATCAGAGTATTCATGTGTGGGATCCTTCAGATGCAGAGTTTTCAGAGTCTTCAGATGACAGATGTAGTGGATATCATTGTCTTTGGTGTTAGAGCGAATACCTTTAACTCTAGGTGAGTTGTTTTTGATTTTTTGTGACGTCAGATGTTGTTTCATCAGATTCATTTATCGTTAGAGTCCTGCACACTTAGAGAATTTCACTAGGGTACCAAAATGTTTCATCATTTGTTCTCATCAAAACTTAGAGATAAATTGAATAACCAAAATCTTGTCCTAAAAATCTCCCCCTTTTTGATGATGACAAAACTTCAGGTTGTTGATGGAACAATGATACTTCATAATAATTAAAGGAAGATAATTTCATAGTTAGATATACTATGACTCCCCCTGAGATAAACAAGCTCCCCCTAAATCTGATATTTTAGAAGGTTTTGAGTTTCTTACCATAGTCTCTTATGTTGCTTAGCTTGTTTCTCAGGTGTTTTACTTAGATACTTCCTACAAGAAGACTTAGACTGTGCAACATATTTAGAATTTTAGAATGTAAGCAGTGAATTATGAGACTTAGATATTAATTTCATCAGAAGGCTGTTTAATTATTTCTCCCCTTTTTTGTTCAGACTCAAAAAGACATAACCAAGAAAAATAGATTATTCGAAACTAGATTTCATTAGATAATATGAATGAGGTACAGAGAAATAAAAACCCTAGAAGACAAAACACTTAAAGGAAAAACACAAAACATAGAGCCTAAGGTGCCTAAGGGTTTGTAGGAGGCGGCATCCTCTGAAGCAACTGAGTTAGAAGGGTCTGAATACTGGAGTTGACAGAGTCTTGTTGATCGAGTCTGGCTCTCACAAGCTGTTGTTCCTTCTGGAGTTCTTCCAGAGTCTTGAGCACCAGCGGAGCAAGATCAGAGTTTGAGGTCTCACCTTGAGTCAGAGCAACTTCCTTTTCCTTAACAGCGTCCTCTGCAACAATGTATGTTGCTTCTTCAGCGTAAGCCTTGGCTTTAACTTCACCTTTAGCAGCAGCAGCAGCCTCAGCAGCATCTTTCCCTTCGGCTTCCTTTCTCGCCTGCTCTTCAGCTTCCAGTCTTTCCCTTTCTTCAGCTTCCTGGCGTGATTTCTCCTCACTTCAAAGGGATTATCACTTAGGCTGGATTGTTCAGGCAGTGTTCTGATCTTCACAACCGAGGATTCTGAAAATAAAGCATCTGACTCATCTAGAGTGGAGAAGGTTGGTCCAGGTTCAAGTGTTGGATTAATGGGTTCTGATAAAGTGTGGGTGGTTTTAGTGGGAGGTTTAGAGGGTTGTTCAGTTGGGGGTTCAGATGAAGGTTTAGAAGGCGGTTCTGTTTGAGGTTCAGAAGAAGAAGGCACATAGGTATCTGGGATAGGTGTAGGTTGGTTAGATAGTGTTATGACTTGGAGTTGGGCCAATCTTGGAGATGAAGGGTTAGGGATTTCTGGTTGTTCAGAGTCAGAAGATATGTCGTAATATGATGGTGAAGAAGGAGTTGAGGAGGGAGGTGAGATGAGTTCATTCAGAAGTAAGGCTTCGATCTAGGAAGTGTTGTGGTAGTGAAGTTAAATTGTTGTAGATGGGGTGAAGAAGGCTTAGAGTTGTGAGATTCATAGGGAGTTTGAATAGATATGGTGGGTTCATAGGGGGTATAGGTAGAAGATGGTTGAGGTAGAGGGGAAGATATCTGCTTTAAATTAGAATTTGAGGGAGTTTCAGAGGGATGAGACTTACTTGAAGTAGAGGAGTCCAGAGGCACAGGCGATCTGGTTGCTGACGGTTCTCCCATCTTTAGATTCTTCGACTTCTTAGACTTCTCAGAAGGCTCTCTCTCCCTTTTCATGAAGTTAGGTGGCTGCTCTGGAAGCCAGTCCACTGAGAACTCTGAGATATTTGCCCCTTGAGATGCCAGATCTTGAAGGTAATGGGCAATGACCTCTGGAGGATCTATCTTGGAGAAAAGATAGAGACCATTAGGTATCTTTCTCTGATCCTTCAGAGCTTCCCATGAAGTGTCCAGAGTTACCTTGACTAAGACTCTTTCGATGACCCCCATGCTCTTCAGATTTTTGGCATTTAGAGGCTTGCCAACATCTACAGTCACATCTTCCATCAAGTTATAGGATATCAGATGGTCTCCCAGCCCACTTTCGATCAGAACGTCAGAGATGAACCTCCCCAGAGGAATGTAATGTTTGGGCTTCATGTGGTTTCTTGTATCCCTGACTGAATCCCCCAGATACTTGAAGAGTAACGCTGGTAGATTCAGCTTGAGTCCCTTATGGAGGCAATACAAGATACACTTCTGATCTGTGTTGATGTAGTCAAAAGAGTTTGAGGTTGGACGGTGGTGGATGGTACCCAAAATGATCTTCAACCAGACCCTCAGATTCTTATGAAGTTCCTTGTTCTTGGAGGATTTGCCTTTAGATTTCTGTTTGAAGATAGTTGGAACAATCTCCTGGGACATGTATCTTTCCCTAGGGTTTATGTTGTAAATTTGTTTGCCCCCAGTTTTCTCCATATCCAGAATTTTGCTATTGACTTCTCTCTGATGACCATCTTAACTCCCAGGATGTAAGAAACTATGCAATGGTCATCACAGTCTACGAATCTCCAGAACTCTTTGACGAGGAAGGTGTAGATAAGACCGTAGAGTCTCTAGAAGTAATTTTCCCAGTCTCGCTTATGTAGATCTTCAGTAAGATCAACTCCATTGTGCTTCATGTTTTCAAAATCCACCAGTGATTCACATAGAACCTCCAGTTTTTCAAATGGCGTTGTAAGGTTGATGTGAGGAGTATGATCAAGGACGTGGGGTTCCTTGTAAGCAGATGTTGAGGTTGTAGCAGTTTCAGTAGTGGTTTGTTGTGGAGGTTCGGCAAGTTGTTCATTTGCTTCCATTTGTTGAGAGTAGTTCTAGACCTGTTGTTATTGAGAATCCATTTGGAGAAGATGAAGATGTTGTTGAATGTTGATGAATATTGAAGAATGTTGATGAACTTGAAGAGTGTTGATGAACTTGCAGAGATTTTGAGCACGAAGGGGTTTGTGTAGGGTTGTGAGTGAAAAGTGTGAAAGTGAGAATTGTAAAAAAATATATATACACATCATGTAGCATGCAAAACGACATCGTTAATAGAGAATAGGAAACATCAAAATTAACTAATTCAGAAATCTGAGATGACACGCTTGGGGAGAATTAATTGCAGCTAATGATGGTTGTTTAATCCCAAAAATATGCACATTGCTCAAGGAGATCTCAACAGTCTGGCTCTTGAGTTATGTGCTAGACAGTTGTCTAGAAGATCCAAGGTCAGACGTTAGAGAGGCCACATGTTGATGTTTTTGACATCAAGAATACCAAAATATTTTTCATTCAAAGGGGTTCTAATTCAGATTTCATCTAACTGGTAGAAGTATCAGAACCAAAACCAGATGCCAACAATAGATTTAAGTTAGAGCCTATTTTAACAAGTCAGAGGAGAAGCACAAGTTCAAAATCACTCTGGGCAATCTACCATGTTTAAATGTTTCAGAGTCAAAGAGAATCTATCTTCAGCTAAGGTTTTTGTGAATATATCAGCCCATTGGTGGTCTGTATCTATGAATTTTAAAATTATTACCCCTTTCTGAACATAGTCTTTGATAAAATGATGTTTAATTTCTATGTGTTTCGCTCTGGAATGCAAAATAGGATTCTTAATTAAACATATGGAAGCAGTATTGTCATAAAAGATAGAGATGTTACTCTCATAAATTTGAAAGTCCTCAAGTTGGTTTTTCATCCAGAGCATCTGAGTGCTGCATAGTGAAGTTGAGATGTATTCTGCTTCTGCAGTTGAGAGTGAAATGGTTGATTGTCTTTTGCTAGCCCATGAGATGAGGTTTCCTCCCAGAAATTGGCAGTTCCCAGATGCGCTTTTACATTCCAGTTTGTCTCCTGTGTAATCTGCATCAGAATACCCAGAAAGCATATACTTTGATGCTTTCTTATACATCAGGCACAGGTTAGGTGTTCCTTTCAGATACCTTAGGATTATCTTAACAACAGTTAAGTGAGATTCCCTTGGATCTGATTGGAATATGGCACAGAGATAAACATTGAATAATATGTATGGACGTGTAGCAGTCAAATAGAGAAGAGAACTTATCATACCACGATAGTGTTTCTGACAAACCTTTTGACTTACCTCTTCTTTTTCCAAAATGCAAGTGGGATTCATATGAGTCTTAGCTGGTTTGCTTTTTGACATTTCAAACTTCTTCAGAATCTCTTTTATGTATTTGGTTTGATAAACACAGGTAGCATCTGATGTTTGATTGATTTGAATTCCTAGAAAGAATTTTAGTTCTTGCATCAAACTCGTTTCGAATTCAGCCTGCATTAGCTCAGAAAATTCTTGACAAACAAAGGGGTTAGCAGAACCAAAAATTATGTCATCAACATATATCTGACAGATCATAAGGTCATTTCTGATATTTTTACAGAAGAGTGTAGAGTCGACTTTTCCTTTGATAAAATCATTTTCTAGAAGAAAAGAACTCAGTCTTTCATACCAAGCTCTGGGAGCTTGTTTTAGACCATAAAGAGATTTTTTCAGTTTAAAAACGTGTTCTGGACATTTCGAGTTTTCAAAACCAGGAGGCTGGTTAACATACACTTCTTCAGAGATATTTCCATTCAGAAACGCATTTTTGACATCCATCTGATATAGTTTGTTGGAGTAATTTACAGCAAAATATACAAGTAGACGGATAGATTCTAACTTGGCGACTGGAGCAAAGGTTTCATTGTAGTCAATACCTTCTTGTTGACTATAACCTTATTCCACCATTTGTGCTTTGTTTTTTACCACTTCACCATTTTCATTAAGTTTGTTTTTGTACACCCATTTGGTTCTAATCACGTGGGTTCCCTTGGGTCTTGGTACAAGATCCCAGACATCGTTCTTTGCAAATTGATCAAGTTTTAATTTCATTGTCAGAATCCATTCTTTGTCTTGAAGTGCTTCTTCATAGGATGTTGGCTCTATCAGAGATACTAGTCCTAGAAGTGTTTCTTCAGAACCTTTGAATGTTGATCTTGTTCTGACAGCTTCGCTTTTGTTCCCCAAAATCAATTCTTCAGAAACATTTTGTCTAATTCTTGGTATTTTCTAATTTAATGTGACTTCATGTGCTTCTTGCGTTCCCTTGTCTGCTTCTTCAGATTCTTTATCCTTTTCCTCAGCACCTGCGAGAGCTATCTCCAAATCTGCAAAATTCCAACTAGCTTTGACTTTTCAGAGTCAAGCTTATCATCAAATCTGACATGTATGGATTCTTCAACAATTAATGTTTATGTATTATATACTCTATAGCCTTTAGAGCGTTCTGAGTATCACAACATAATACATTTTTTTTCTTTAGAATCAAACTTGTTCAGATTATCTTTAGTATTTAGGATAAAACAAGAACATCTAAAGGGATTAAAGTAGGAAATATTGAGTTTTCTTCCCTTACACAGTTCATAAGGAGTCTTCTCCATAATAGGTCTAATAGAGATTCTATTCTGAATATATCATGTTGTATTCACCGCTTCAGCCCAAAAGTGCTTAGTTACATTTGTTTCATTGATCATGGTTCTGGCCATTTCTTGGAGAGTCCTATTCTTCCTTTCTACAACTTCATTTTGTTATGGAGTTCTGTGACAGGAGAAATCATGGGATATTCCATTAGAATCAAAAATATATTCAAAAGGTTTGTTTTGAAATTCACCACCATGATCACTTCTGACTCTGATGATTTTGGAGTCAAGTTCATTTTGCACTTTTGAGCAGAAACTAGTAAACATAGAGTGTGACTCATTCTTGTGTCTTAGGAATTTTACCCATGTCCAACAACTATAATCATCAACAATGACAAGTCCATACTTTTTACCATTGACTGACGTTGTCTTAACAGGTCCAAACAAGTCAATGTGAAGAAGTTCCAAAGGCTTAGAGGTAGAAACAACATTTTTATTTTTGAAAGTTGTTTTAGAAAATTGTCCCTTATGACATGCCTCACAAAGAGCATTTGAAGAAAACTTCAGCTTAGGTAGGCCTCTAACTAACTTAAGTTTATTTAGCTGAGAAATCCTCCTCAGGCTAATGTGACCCAAGCATCTATGCCACACCCATTGCTCTTCATTTACAGACATTAAACATTTTACATTTTGATCTTTTAGATCTGAAAGCTTAATATTTGTAAATGTTATTCTTCCTTTTATTAGTGAAAAAAACGGTGCCATTGTTCTGATTAATAGCTTTACACGTTTTTTGATTGAAGATTATATCATAATCATTATCACTTAATTGAATTATGGATAACAAGTTATGCATTAATCATTCTATGTAAAGAACATCAGAAATAGAGGGAAGATCTCTATTACCAATCGTTCCAAATCCTATGATTCTTCCTTTCTGATTTCCTCCAAAGCCTACGAAGCCAGCGTCTTTAAGTTCCAGGCTTTGGAACATATGCTTTCTTCCCGTCATGTGTCGCGAGCATCAAAAGTCTAGGTACCATGATTGGTGTCTTAACTCTACTCCATAAGATATCTACAACATATACTATTTTATCTTTTGGTACCCATAATCTTTTGGTTCCTTTATGATTAGTTCTCCCAGAGTTTCTGGAAACTTTGGGTTTTCTGGAATTATTAAATCTTTGTGTTTGTGCATGTGTGTAATGATAAGAAAAAGGAGATTTAGGTTTGTCCTCTGCAGAAGGTATGTGCTCATCTTCATCAGAGTCATATCCAATTCCTCTTTTCTTATTGTGACTAACACCATAAATCATAGAAGCCATTTTGCTTCTTTCAAACCCATTTTTCAGAAATTTCTGAAACGCCTTTTCATATGTATATATGATGGTGTCAGAAGTTGGTGGAGCTTTGGAAAGAGTTTCTTCAAGTTTTAAACATTTTTTGGTTGAAAATTCATTTTCTTTTTCAAGGACAAAAATGTTTCCTTTAAGTTCAGAAACTTCTTTCTCCAGCTTATCACACTCTTCAACAGTTTCTTCATGGACCCTTTTTAGGATCTTGAATTTCTATCGAAGCTTCTGATAAGAGCTTATAGATTCTGATAAACAGGCTTCCAGATCAGAGCGAGAGAGATCAGAAAATACCTCTTCAAAGTCAGATTCTCTTTCGGATGAACTTCTAGATGTGGTAGCCATGAATGCAGCGCTTGCATGTTCCTCTTCAGAGTCTGATGTTGAGGCGTTAGGTTCAGAGTCATCCCAGGTTTCCATGAGCCCCTTCTTAGTTTTGAAGGATTTTTTTCTTGAATCTTTCTTTTCTGGAACTATTTTTCGTGAGCTTTGGACATTCATTTATGTAATGTCATGATTTTTTACATTCATATCAAGTAACCTCTTTGTTTGGTCTGCTTTTGGAAATTGACTTTGAACGATCTCCCTTCTGTTTGGGTCTTCTGAAGTTGTTGTTCCTTTTTCTCCATAATTGTTTAAATCTTCTGGATAGAAGAGATAACTCTTTGTCATCATCAGAATCATCATTTTCAGAATCATCGTTGTCTTCTTCTTCAGCTTAAAAGGCTTTGTTCCTTTCTGGCTTTCATCTTTCTGATTTGGACTTCAAAGCCACTGATTTGCTTTTCTTTTGAGGTTCATCTTCCTCTATCTCTATCTTATGACTCTTGAGGGAGCTGATGAGTTCTTCTAGGCTTATGTTGTTTAGATCATTGAATACCTTCAAGGCAGTAACCATAAGTATCCATTTCTTTGGCAAACTTCTGATAATATTTTTTACATGATCTGAGTTGTGTATCCTTTGGCCATAACCTTGAGTCCTGCAACTAAATTTTGGAATCTAGAAAACATTACCTCTACAGCTTCATCATCCTCCATTCTGAAGGCTTCATATTTTTGGATTAAGTCCAAAGCCTTAGTCTCTTTGACTTGATTATTTCCTTCATGAGTCATCTTTAAGGAATCAAGGATCTCTTTCGATGTTTCCCTGTTGGTAATTTTTTTATTCATTGTAGGATATAGCATTCAACAGAATAGTTCTGGCTTTGTGGTGATTCTTGAAATCATGCTTCTGATCATCGGTCATTTTACTTATGTTAATGACGGTACCAACATCAGATACAGGTGGTTCATAACCATTTATAACGATGTCCCATAGATCAGCGTCATAGCCTAGGAAGAAGCTTTCAGTTATGTCCTTCCAATAATCAAAATTTTCTCCATCGAATACTGGAGGTTTAGCGTTGTAGCTATCTCTTTCATTGGTGTTGGCCATGATGTTTTTCTCACACTGGATCTCTCTACACTGTTAAGTGTTTGATTCAAACATCAATAACAAAGTCGAAGTTATGATACCAATTAAAGGTAGAGAAAAACAATAAAGGGGGTTTGAATTATTTTCACTGACAATAAAAACTTTTGGAAATGCCACACACACAAAGATAAAAACAAACAATGCAGAAGTTTATATTGGTTCGCTTGAAATTCAAAGCTACTCCAGTCCACCCGACCAAGGTGATTTCTCCTTCAATAAGGACTTAATCCAATAATCTAGAAAGATTACAACAAACGTCTAAGAGTACAGGGATCTCTTAGCCCTCTCAACTCTACAGACTTCACAAGTCACTTGAGGAAAGTTACAACAACTATTTTAGAATTACAAGAAGGTGTTTAGTTCTTCTAGATAAGCAATATGAACACGGTAAAAACAAAGATCAAAAATCACACATAGAGCAAAAACTCGTGTGATAACGTAAAACAAGATTTTAGTGTATAACTTGATTTTGATGTGCAGAACTCTTGTGTAATAGCTTTGTATCTTGGTATGATGATAGTTGAATTTTTTTATAGTGCTTGGAGATGATACCGTTGAATGGAGCATTGATGCTGATATCTTGCCAATAATGTATGATATTAATTTTATTGTCCTTTCCATAGAAGTTTAGGAGAGTGTTAAATATTCTCCATATTGAGATTCATACCATATTTGGAATACTTCATTGTTGAGTTCTTGATCTGACCTTGTTTGGCGTGGATCAAAGTGCGTGGAATTCAGATTCTTCTCTTAGATCTTGTATTCTTTAGATAGTTGTTTGTTGTGTTTTCGTCAGAAGTTCTAGACTGGTCTCTAATTAGACGTTCTTCTGATGTAAGGATCATCAAATTATTCATGTGTGAGATCCTTCAGATGCGGAGTTTTCAGAGTCTTCAGATGACAGATATTGAGGATATCATTGTCTTCGGTGTTAGAGCGAACACCTTTAACTCTAGGTCAGCTGTTCTGGATTTTTTGTGACGTTAGATGTTGTTTCATCATATTCATTTATCGTTAGAGTCCTGCACACTTAGAGAATTTCATTAGGGTGTCAAAATGTTTCATCCTTTGTTATTATCAAAACTTAGAGATAAATTTCAGAACCAAAATCTTGTTCTAACACCTTAACCCTTTCAGTCTAAGGAGTTGCTTTAGGCATAGGTGGACTTTTCTTTTCAGACCGAGACTCATTGGCTACATTTCCAACAGTTTCTACAATTGGGTCCAAAGTCCCTCCGGTGGTTTTTTCTGTTTGATCAACAACTACCCCGCCATTTCCATCGTCGGTACATGGATGGATATATGGTGAAGTGGTTATGGGAGGCGTTGTGTACTTGAGGCTGGAGAAGTCAACCTGACTGTAAGATGAATCTAGTTGTGACTAGAGGGTTGCAGGGTCGACGTCGACAAGCTTCTTAAGTGAAAAGGAGTTTTAAGCCAGCATTAGAATTTGAAGATATTTAGAGTCGGGGAAAAGTGAAATGGGGTAGTAAGTTACCTTCTTAGAATTTGGATGTGGACTTGAATGTGCACTTCTTGGTCTCTACGCAGGTTATCCGGGAGTTGTGTGACCTCTCTTTTTCTTTTTTAGTACAAAAACTTATCTTTCTTCGGTCCCCTCATCATCAAAAACCATAACAATTTCTTGTATAACCCTCTTGTTCTTTTTCTTTTGTCAAAAGGCCAAAAGATCCAACATGGGCATTACCTTCCCTCTGGTCTGCAAAGTTGGCATCAGTGACTCTGATATCCGTATCTAGCTAACTTTTTGGAGGGATAGGTGGAGACTGTAGGCCTTCATCACTGATTTCAGAATCTAACTCTTTCTGAGGAGAATATCATGTTTTGACATAACGTTAATAAGTTGGAAGATGAATTAAAAAACAGAAATAAAGAGTTCAAACCAGAGTTTCTTCACTAGCTGAAGTGTCGGCCTCCTTGTTCTGTTGGCTTTTATGTCTTGAATGCCTTACAACAGAAGAAGTCTTTGCTTCATTTCGACTTAGAAGTCTTTGATTTATTTCAACTTTGAAGGAGCAAAACAAAAGATTAGGAAGTCGATAGAAAACTAAAGGAAAATAAGGTTAGAAATTTTACTTGTAAGGTTCCTGTAGTGCTTATTCCTTGAGAGACAGCAGTGAATGACTTTGGATTGCGGGGAACACCTATAATAGGTCAGGAAAAATGTATTAGAGCCCAAGAGGAATTTAAAACAAGTTACAGTAAGTGTATCATTAATATTTTCTAAATTTTAGAACTAGTCGACAATGATTTCCTTTGTTTTTCTTCTCCAAGCCCCGCAGAAAGGAGAAAGCATCACCCAGGCATTGGACCATAAGGGTAGGATCTTACACGCTTTTGAAATAATGGGCCCAACCGTCTTCGAACTCTTTAGTACAACAGAAAGAGAGGGAGAATTCGATATGATTGAGGATCACCTTCTTCTTCCTGAAGAAACTCTTGCAAATCCCAAGCTAATCTCCACCTGGTTCGTCAGTGGAAAAGAAGATAGCCTATGCTTTAAAGATCAAGCATTTGGGTAGCAGTTGGCTTAAAACAAACTTCGTATCCACTAAGTTTTACTGATAGGTAGCTTCCCTTAGAGGAGCGAGTTGGAAGCAATCTAGCAAAATATCATGTATTTCCGTCTCTTCATTGTGTGAAGGATGTGTAAATGGTTTTCTAAAGCATGTAGGTCCATATTGTCGATTAGAAAAGGGTGTTGTGGTCGAAAGAAATGTTTTACATTTGTAAAACATATCAAAGTAATTTTCAAAAACGTCCTTAGATACAACTTTACCATCATCTAGAGTGATTTGGGCGAGCCTCGGGCCTTCGACCCCCACCTCTGAATTAGGAGGAATCCTAGTTTTTGAGGAAGGTTCGAAAGTGTCACTAAGCCACAACTACATGAGTCATATGGGTCCATCCACCTGAAGACTTTCAGGATTTTATTGTTTCTTGAGGTTCCGAAATGCTAACCCCTGGGATTCATATAGGCCACATAAAATCATTTTGTTGAGGCAAATGTTTCTCCCCTCATGAAGTTGGGTGGCTAGAGGGACAAATATTTTGCCACTTGGACAGAGCGGAAGCAGACAATATAGAGAAAAAGCCAGTAAGTCAAGAAGGCTATGTGTTCAGGATCCCCCCACACGATTTGTCAAAGCATGATGGTTGTCGATGAAGGTGTTGTAGAAATTTTCGGTAAAAACAAAGCCAAGTTTGGTTTAGGTGATCTTTGAAGGCTCAAAAGGCTCTCCAATTGGTCAAAGGCCAACAATAGCGGCGATGTCAAAAAAGTGTAGGGGTTATCATCCCACAAGGAAGGTGGAATGTGTTAGTGGAGGTATCCCAGAAACACATGGCTGCAAGGAGTATGTGAGAGTTTTATTAGGTCAAAAATACCCAAATCTTTCCATAAGTGTTTTTTATTTCCATGAACCCTATTCAATCATTAGATGTAAGAAGAGTCGTCATCAGCCGAAGGAGATGAATGAAATACCCTAGTTTTAAAGAAGCTAAAATTAAAGGGTTCATCCCGGAATACCAAGGGCTCAAAAGAAGGGTGGCTGGGGTAGAAATCATTCAGAACATTGGGTTTCTTAACACGTATAGGAATGGGGCCCATGAAAGAGAAAATGGTAACTGAAATGGAGTAAGGAATCAATGTGTCATAATACTAGACGTTTCTTATCCCATCTTCCATGGGAGGCTCTAGGACGTATGTGTGATCATTAATGAAAATAGGTTCTTCAATGGTAGCAGGTTAGGGAGCACATGCAGCATGCCTGAATGCATATTTTGGAGCCATTATTGATTCTCTGGAGATTTAGGAATAAATGTGATGAAAAAAGATAACAGAAGTTTAAAAAAATATTCCTAGGGTTTTCATTTCTTTTTTCATAGAAGGAAATGGTGAAAGAGAACAAAGATGAGGAAGAAACGTTTAAATGGAAAAAGGGGGAGAAAAGTTTCAGTTTTTCTTCCAAATATTTGGACAAGTGGCATGATCAAATCGACTGTTGGCACAAAAGGGTCATGGGAAAGGATGAGAATAATGAAATTAAATGATTTCTTTTTAATTTTATTTAAGTTAATGACTCATTAAATCTCTAGGAAATATGGGATGATGATGATCAGTCGTACGTACATCTATGATGTGATGGTTTGGTAGAAAGTGGTCATGATGACCAATAAATAAAAATAAAAATGATAAAATGTCTAGTTGATGTGACATGTACAGACTACGTAAACAGTGTCGAATGGTTACAAAAATGCCATTTTTCTTCCATATGACATCGAAAATGGCATTTTTTGGGGCATCGGTTGGCCTAGAACTTCTACCAGGAAAAAACTCAATTTAATGCTACGTTGAAGAATACTAAGCGTTGTTATCATTTAATGACAAGTTTCGACAGGAACAAACACATCAACATGAGCGTTTCGACTACCCTGCTGAACATGGTTTGGAAGAGTCTCAAGAGCATATCTTCCATATAGTTTGGAAGAATCTCACGAACAAATCTAATTGATCATTGAACACCATGTCAAGGTCGAAGCGTTCGACATACGTTAAGGACTTAGAAGATTTTGGAAACTAGATACTTGAAAGAATATTCCTCAACACTAGGGGTTTTCACCAACTACCTTTGACAAGAAGGTTGTTATTTGCTTGGAGCAATTAAGAACATGGGATAATGGTTTTCAGCAGTTTACAAGTTCTTACAACTTGGAGATGTTTTAGAAGACTCAAGCGCATGTTGTTGATACGTGTTCATTTTCTAGGAATAAACTGTCGGAGACGGTTATCTGTAGATTAGTATACATAAGAGGCTCATACATTGTAATCAAGGTCGCAAAATTCATATATTTCTCTATAGAACTGGAGTACCCAAGTTAAAGAGCGAAACTGTTTGTGAGGAACATATATGAGTTTGTGTTTCTTTCTTTCATTGTTTTTATGTTTTCTTAATTAAAACATTTTTATTTATTTGTCATTTACTACACTTCTTATTTAATGTCATTTATTGCACTTTTCATTTATTACATTGATTCAAGTTTTTTCACTATTAAAGTTTGTGTCCATTTTGTCTCTATACAAATATTCTAACTCAATTCACAAATACTTTTTCTTGTACATTTATTTTGCACAAATTGCTTCCGAGATTTTTCGAGTTAATCTCACAAGTGCACTAAATTCATGATTGTTTGCTAAAAGCATATGCGAACAACTTCATATGATGTGCATGTTATTCGTTATCATAATGAAGAATGTATATGGGAAAACTAACAAGTAAATATTTTTTTTATTATTTAGTCATAATTTATTGTTTGTTATAATTTAAGTGTTATACTAACAAGTATTATTATTTCAAATTATAGATGTTTATAGGCAAGACACCAAAATACGTTTTGCTTCCTTCGAAATAATGAATCAGTGAACAATAATTTTGTTTGTTGGTTGTTTACTTTGATGTAGTGATGTTTAAAATGTATGTTATTTTGATGTCATTTTAATTTTGATGTAATAATATGTTTTTCAATTCATAATAGTTTTCATGTTGGTTTTAATTCACAAATGTAATGTTGTTGTGTTGTTTGTTATGATTCACAAAAATACATGTTATAATAATGAAATATATGTAAAATTTAAATAAATAAATAAAACTTAAAACAACAACATATTTCACCACAGTTGATTCTTCCAATCGTGGGTAAACGCTTATTTATCACCTCAGTTATACGCAACAACAGTGGTGGAAAGATGATGAGTGATACACGACATTTGAAAAAAACCAAAATGGTATTTCTAGGTATCGAACCCATGACCTTTTCACTACAGTTCGTTATTCTAATCGTGGCCAAAAGTGACACATTATCTAGTTTATTATCACTGCCAATAGCTTATGGTCGAAAGTAGCGCACTTTATATCACATCTTTTTTACCGCGGACCATCATGAAATCTATTTCGACCGTGGTAATAAATACATTTTATTATAGTGTCAGTAGTGATGTTGTGTTTGATGAATCAAGAGGTTGGGACTGGAATAAAAAGGAACAAGCAAGCCTAGAAAAAACTTATGAAAATGTAGATGATGAAAGTGAAACTGCTCCATTAGAAACTTTAACTGTAGTTGAAAACCATGACCTGGTTGATGGCTAGATGAAGATAGTCCAAAAGAAGCAAGAAATCAAAGTCAAAATAGCAATGAAGAGTCTAATGAGCAACCTTAGAGAATTAGAAGACTATCAAGTTCTCTTAATGATTATGTTACTAGCTTTGAGACCGAAGAAGAATATCAACCGACAAGCTATCTTAATGATTATGTTACTAGAGGATTATGTTATTAGCACAAATTATGATCCTATTATCTATGAAGAAGTTGTCAAATCAAAAGTTTGGAGAAAGTCTGTGGATCTTGAAATAGAATCCATAGAAAAAAAATGACACATAAGACATGGCCACATTCCCTAAAGGCCTAAAGATCATATCAGAGTAAAATGGATCTACAAAACAAATTAAATGGTGAGAGGGAAAAGTTGAAAAACATAAGGTCAAATCAGTGGCAAAAGGATACCCTCTTAAAAATAAGGCATTGACTACAATGAAGTATTTGGGAAATTGTATGAACCATTTTTGTAGTTGTTTCTTACCAAAGATCGTGTGTGTTCCAACTTGATGTCAAAAGTGAATTTATACATGGTGAGATAGTTGAAGATGTTTACATAAGTTAACATGCTGGTTATCACAAGGGAAAACATGAAATTGTCTACAAATCGATAAAGACAATATATGGCTTGAGACAAGCTCCATGAGAGTTGTACAGTAGATAGACTCATACTTCTGTGTTGCCAGGTTTCAAAAGTGCTCGTATGAACATACTCTATTTCTCAAATATTGAAGAGAATAAAATATTATTGTGGTCATCTTATATATGGATTATCTCATTTACACTAGTTTGATTTCATTGTTAGATTAAAGGAGGGCTTAGGAATGCAAAACTTATCTAGTATTACTGAAATTACTTGTAATAGAAATCTAAGCAAGGCAGTTTTGTTGTGAAGCATTAGTTTAGTTTAGTCTTTGAATAAGCTTCGCATTACTTGATGCAAGTAATGTGCTTTGCACTTGATAGCTTGTGTATATAAAGCCACTGTGCTTATGAAATAAAAGTTAGGGAATACCTTTGTATTCGACTGGCTAATTATAAAATAAAATACAATCATAAAAAAAAATTTAACTTAAATTTTGTGTTTTGAAAATTCAAATAATTGTAAAAACTTTTAAAAAAGGGTAAAAACAATTTTTTGAAAAATAATGTGAGATAGGAGTAAAATTTGAGGGTTAAAGAAAAAAAGTTAATCTAAAGATAATATTGGAACTTTTTTTAATAAATTTTCTTTGTTATTGATCTATGTAACTTTTGTTTTTCGTTCATGTGTTTTTTTATAAAATTCTTTAAATGTTAAATTTTATTTAATTTTAACCTTTAAAATTAAAATTCGTAGAAAAATCTGATTTTCTGGTAATTTATCTACAAATTTTTTTATGGATTTTAATTTTAAAAATTAAAAGGAAAAAAATAATATTTAAAAATTATTATTAAAAAATTATAAGGATGAAAATGAAAAACAAGTGGAGATTAATTGACTATTTAAGTTTTAAAAAATATGTGAATTGAGTTACAAAAGTTTATCTTATTAATTTATTGGATTTTTGTATATAATCTTAATGATATATTAGGTATATGATATAAATTATTATATTTTTTAATTTTTTTACATAATTAATTTACGAAGTTAACTAAATGAAACTTTTTTTAAATTCAGAACTATACCAAACTCTTTAATGATTACATGGATGATTTTGGGAAATTATCGAATTTGGTTGTTGTTTAATGAATAGTTTGTCAAATATCCTTACACCCTCACAAGGCCCGATTTTTTCTGTAAGCCCACTGAGTTATTTTAATCCATTCGGACAGTTTAATTGAAAAAAGAAAAAAAAAATTAAACTAGATTTTATTCTGTCACTCCCACGACTTGACTTAACATTCATATAGGAGATTGTTATTACTTTTATTTTTTACTAAATATTTTTGGATTTTTTTTGTGTGTTGTCAGGTTTTTTAAAGAAATATCATATATTTTTAAAATTTTCGATAAAAACACATTGCTTATTGGTAAATGTTTGTAGGAATACCGTATTTTTTTAAATATTTTGTAGTTTTTTGGATTTTTGAAAACTTCCAATAAGAAAAAGTAAATAAATATTTTTAACACTATTTTTTCGAAAATCTAATAATTTACAACACTTATTGAAAAAATATGGTATACAACACTTTCTAAAAACTCTGGTAAATTACAACACTTTTCAAAAAATTTGATTGTGCTAAAAAAATTTGTCTGTCGAATATGAACTACCAACAGTTTTCAAAAATTTGAAAAATTATCAAAGATATTGAATTTATTTAAAATATGGTATGTTAGATTTATTTATTTTTAAAAGGTAAAAATGCATGCTAGATTTTTCTATTTATACTGGATTTTTCAATTGCACTATTAGATTTCTTGTTCGCTCTTTTTTAGTTAAATTTTAACAAAAATATATATTTTTTCCATTATGAAAATATGTGGGGTGCCAGATCAAACTTGAGGGTGTCAGGATAAATTCTCTCAAACAATGAGTACTACGGCCCAAAATATTTTGAAAAGGGTATGGCAGGTTAAAATAAAACAGTGGCTTGAAAATGTAAGGGAGTCGCTAATCCCACTCTAAGTGGTGGAAAAGCATCCCATGAAAATTCAAAATTGCCTCTTTGATTTTAGAAATGCATCCCCGAACGCATCATTTTCATAACTGAAGCACGCCCCAATTGAGTCTCATCTCATATTTTTTCCAAATTTATTCAGAAGATGCATCTTCGTATTCACACCAGAAAAAATCCGAAGATACATCTCCAGAACCACACCAATCAGTAATTTTTTACTTTGATTTAGACATGCTCCAATGAATTTGACGATATGTTATAGGTATAATATTGTTTTAAATTTTTTTTATAAATTAAACCACACACTTTTGAAATAGTATAAATATGACATATATAAATTAATAATAAAGTACACAATTTTGCATATACTACTATGTATGACGGACTTATGCCCCCATGTTCATACGCTGCCTCCTGTACTATAATGTCTCCCTCATCATGGCATCTAGAATATCTCTCACCAGAGAGTCATCCAAAAAAATTCCTCTATCAACAACATGATATTCTCTATCCTACTTCTCCTCTAGGATCTCATGATAAGCTGGTCTAGGTGGATCTTCCAGAATTTCTAGTGTCATATAAGGATGTGACACCCTGAAAGGCCATTGTATTTAGTCGTGTACAAAGCTCAAGTCAATAGGAGCTATGGTACTTGGTTCCTCCTCCGGTACCGAATGATTAAGATAATCATCAAACATAGTATTCATATCTCTATAATGAAAGAGCAGGCTCATAAGGGTCTCTAGGAGTAAACTGCTTGTAGCCAAACCGCCACATGACGCGTTTAGGCAGATGAGGAAATGTCATACTTGAACCGTAAGCCAACCATCCCGAGTATACGGCTATGTCGTCAAAGGGATGCGTCTCACGGTGAGCGGCGTAAGTATGAGAGTGTATATCATCTTTTACCAAGCGGTTAACATACACTCGGTATGGCTCTGTCACCTGACTCCATTTGAATGAGACGAATGCAGAAGCATGTGGCATATCCTCAGTATAGGCCGGAAGACATGACCAGACGAACATGTGAGGGAAGTGCTAGAGGATCCAAGCTTTAAAATGGTACATATGAATCATTAGTATAAGATGCAGAAATGGACGTAGCAAAAATATTATCGTCAATAGTGTGATGATGCCTGTCACCTGGTTGGTCTTCCATATATAACCTTCGGCTAAATTGGAGTACAGATAGACCAAACAAGTGCCTGCACCCCTAATTGTACTCATGGGTCCACTCCAAGTCATCAAAGTATCGCAGATATACCACATCCATATAAGTAGCACTCTTGTCAATAAAATTGGACATACCAACCAAATACAACATGTATGATTCACAACCTACTCGTCATAACCATCACCGTACTCTCCATCATGCAGTTGTTGTGTGTGCAACCTCTCCAGGAATCAAAAACTTAGCATGTGGCCCTCGGGTGACTTCTACCTCCTTCATGACATCCTCTGGGTATATTTCTGTTGGTGTAAGCCCTAGAGGCCAATACTTTTGGTACTTGTATCGAATTAGTTATTAATAATAAAAGGCTTTTCCTTTATTATGTTTGTTTAATAAAGTCCCTAGAATAGCTAGTCTGTTTAATGTATCAAGTATGACTTAATCATGAGATCACATTAAACATAAGGACATTATTCTTAAAGTATCTGTAGTCGAGCTTTATTGTGAAGTGGGATAACATTAAAGCATTAAGACTATTATGTATATAGATTGATGATCACGTCTCATGGATCATGGATAAGGAGTTATCAAGTCTTAAACATAGGTATGAATATTAAGAGTAATATTTATACCTGATTGACCCGCTATGACAATACTATATAGAAAGTTATGCAAAGTGTCATAAGTTATTCTCATGGTGATAATGGTGTATACCACTCTTCGACCTGAAACCACTATGGACCCTGGATGTAGAGTCGAGTGCTTTATTGCTGATCAAACGTTGTCCGTAACTGGATAACCATAAAGACAGTTGATGGGTACTCCACGAAGCATGTTGAGGGACATGAGTGACCTAGATGGAATTTGCCCATCTTGCCTAACTGGATAAATGTCTATGGGCCCAATATTGAACTGGACAAGGATGACACGGTCTATGCCTTGTGTTCAATATAGACATAAGGGCAAAAGGGTAATTATGCACATAAGTATTATCACAGAAGGATTTGTCAAATCACATGACATTTTCGTGTCTTGGATAGCAGTGATGTGTTGTTAGATACCACTCACTGTTTATTATGTTAAATGCGTGATTTAATATAATTGTCAACGCTGCGAAAACCTACAGGATCACACACAAAGGACGGATTGATGAGAGATAGAGTAACTAAGGAACATCGTAAGGTACGGTTCCCTCAAGTGAATTGTAGAACATCGTAAGGTACAGTTACTTAAGTAGAATACGAAATATGGTAGGGTACCATGTGCTTAAGTGATTTTGGGCATATTATAAGATATGGGTCAAATACACTTAAGTGGGCTTTTTAGATTGAAGCCCACACAAGTGGTTCTATAAATAGAACCCTTGTGCAGAAGCATTAATTGCGGTTGCATTATTTTCGTTTTCTCTCTCTCTCTCTCTCTCTCTCTCTCTCTCTCTCTCTCTCTCTCTCTCTCTCTCTCTCTCTCTCTCTCTCTCTCTCTCTCACTCACTCAAAGCCTTCATTCGTACCAGCTAGCACTGAGATTGAAGGAATCCGTTCGTGTGGACTGAGTAGAGACGTTGTCATCGTTCAACGTTCATGATCGCTCCGTAGATCTACACCAAAGGTTTTGATCGTCACAAGAGATCTGCACTAAAGGTTTTCATTGTCACAGGAGGTAAATGTTCTATCACTAATCATGACCATTCGTAAGGATCTCTAAAGGAGAAAATTTTAATTTCCGCTGCATTTTGGATCGCAATTCTCCTCCAATTTCTAGATAGTCTACTATCATCTTTAATGTGTCATCTCTGTTAATCATAGTGTGGTCTAAAAATCTCCCCCTTGTCAGATGATTTAGCAGGCATGAAACATCGTCCAATGTGATAGATATATCACCATGTGGAAGATAAAATGATGACGTCTTCGAGTGCAGTCTCTCTACAAACGCGGATAACATACCATTGTTAACTACAATACAATCGATCTTGCACAAGTCTCTCAGACCAGATAGCTGAATCACATCCTTAAATCTCTACTCATCAAGCTGCTGGAGACCTGTAATCTCCCGGTCATAGTTGATGAATTTTAAAGCACCACGGTCCTGTAGAAAAATAAGTCATCATTGAAAACTTTGAATATTATAAAAAAATGATATTTAAAAGAATGCATAGAATTGAATTTTACCTCTTCGTCCCAAACGTGTCTAGAAGTATGGTCCGGATATAAAGGCAACATCGATAAATTTGACAGGCCTCTTTCAAATGCCTCAGATGCCTCAGGTGCCTACGGAGCCTCAGGTTCACCTGGTGCCTGAGTAGGTGACACATTTCTCCGATGAGAAGACAAATACGGAGATGCATGAGCCACAAAAGTTTACGCCGCCGCATCAACCAGGCTAGAAACAACAAGTACATGAGATTATCGAGCTCTTTCACTCAAAATCGATGCATGTTATGCAACTCTGTCGTGCCTCAATCTATCTAGGCTATCAACCATAATTCCAGTAAGTAAACCATATAAGTATTACACAGAGGAAACATAGTGAGATCATCCCAAACAAAGCATACTGAAAAAGTACGTTGATACATCTCCGAATTTTAAAAATCAAAACGTTGGAAAATTATGGAGATGCATCTCCGTAAGGTACTGCAACTCAGAAGCACGTTAATGGCGGAAATGCAGTCCATGCCAACATCCAAAACAATACATTGATCATTTAAAGTACTTATTAAACACATTGTTTATTTCCATAACATATCTAAAATACCTATTACATTAACTAATGCTCAATTTCTACCAATGTATATAGAAATAATTTTTTTTACAAAAATCATAAACTTTCCAAATGTAAATTTAGTTTGATGTTGAGTGAGCTCATTGGTCGATTTGATGTTGATGGAAGAAGCTTTAAAATGAGTTGAATGATTTTGAGAGAATGTGAGTTGAGAGAGTTTTAGACGTTTTATATATTATGTATGGCACTTACAACATTAAAAAGCCAAGTGGTTGAGTTGCTAAAGTAGTTTGTCAAAATGTGATGTTTTACAAGTTCGATTCTCACTAATGTCAATTTTTTGGAAATTATAATTAGTTAAATTTTTAAAAATTCTGTGTGCACCATTAGACAAAGCTTTTTTATTCTGAGTGATGTCTAAAACTCTCTATAAAAATAGCATTTAATTACTTATAGTAGCGTATTTTATTTTTATTTTTTGGACGCTGCCTAATGTACTACTTAAGACAGTGCTTTTATTTAATAATAATCGTTGCCTTATATATAACTTTAGCCAACGGTTTTTGATTTGAGCACTGTCTAAAATATAATTTTATGAAATTATTATTTTTGGTTTAACATACAGTCACGCTTATATTATAAAGTGTTGTCTATGTGGATACTCTATGCCAACACGTATTTTCAAAAGCGTTGTTTAATGTTCTCTTTTGTTTTTAACAACATTTTTATAAAAATGAGTTGATAAAAGGGGTATTGCCTAAACTCTTTTTTAGCATAGTGAGGTAAAAGGTGGATTTTTACCTCAGATGGGAGTTCCAACCGAGGAGAAATAAGTGTTGAAAATTAAATGAAAAGTTAAAGCCTAGTTCTGAGAAACACATACAAAAAAAGATTTCATCTCGGTTTGATCATCCAAACGAGGGAATAGATCAATTAAAATAAAGTGTCATATGAAATACAAAGGTGGGATTTCTTCTTGGTCGAGACTCTTAATCCAGTGAATAGATAATTTAAAGAAAACGTCATTTGAAATACAAAGTTGATATTTTCTTTAGGTTGAAAGTGTCAACTAAGGGAATAGATAAATTATAGATAATAAAACAAAAAGAAAGGAGTCAACTGGAAAAAGTATAAGTAAAAATGCAACAGGTGTGTTTTGACGTTTGGTCTCTAAGTCACATTTTCTATCGGTTAGTTTCTTCAACCGATGGAATAAATTATTTTGATTGATTTAGAAATAAAAAATTAGAAAGATATCAATTAAAAAATAAATAAAAAGTAAAAACTGTTGGAATTAATTGAATAATAATTATACAAACATGCTCAATAACAAAGATTAAAATTATAATCTTACTTTAGTGCGGAAACCATACGAGTGAATATATAAACTATGATCTACAACATGCTAATTTATCTAGGATTGATATTAGAAATATCTAGATAATCGAATCATTGACTTGTAGTTCTTCCTCAACCGATATTCGTTATGCCTCGAATTCTCTTCGGATGGAGAGAAGCGATAACTTGTTTGTGTACGGTATATTGGGGTAATAATATATATATATATATATATATATATATATATTATATATATATATATATATATATATATAATATATATATATATATATATATATATATATATATTTTATGTGTGTGTGATTCGTTTATAATGTGATGGCCAATTAGGATTCTCATTATTCTCAAATGGGTTATCTTGAGATCCACTCATAGAGATTATACCCAGTTATTTAATTAATTAATTAATTTCTAAATAAAATATAAATAATCTTTTTATATTATTTGATCACTTAATTATTTAAAGCACTTTATTTGATAAAATAAATAATATAATTAAAATATATATGCCACATAATAACCATTGAAATATTAAAATAATATATATAAAAATATTCCAACAAAAACATCATAGGTTGGGATTCGAAGCGTGATCATTTATCCATTTTTTCTATTGGTTGCTTTCAAGAATAAAAAAAATATGTGATATTTGTTTTTAAAAAACAATTAAAATGTGTTGCTTACAAGGATTTTACGGACAAGGATTATACCTCATGTGTAGGCCGACTAGATGAATGATTTATTATGTGTTCAACTAATTTTTTAACCTATTTTGATTCCATTTCTATAAAAATGTGGAATAATTTTATGAAAAATATGTTTGGTTTGGTTTTTTTATGTTTTTTATTTTTCAATTGGATTTTGGCCTAATTCACCCTTACTTTTGTATTGCTTTTACTTGACCTTCATAAAAAAAAGGGACAAAGAATAACATATTAATTGTGAAATAAAAATATTTGGATAAAAATATTATTTTTATAAAAAATTTAAGTGAGTTTAATTCCGAGAGCTTACCAAAGTCAAGGTATGCCGTCAAATATAATTGTTGGTTGATTTATTTTACTTAATCAAACTTTGAAATTGATATGCAATTGAATTAAAATTAGACCTGCAAAACTAAATTCAATTAAATATATATATATATATATATATATATATATATATATATATATATATATATATATATATATATATATATATATATATATATATATATATATATATATATATATATATATATATTATATCTTAAGCCATTAAGAGTGTCTTTTGAGGCAGTTTTGAATTTGACATAGTCACTTTTAATATTTTTTATTTATTAATTGTGTTGAAATATTTATAATGATTATTTATATTTATTGTCTACATTTGAAGTTTGAATAATAATTGAATCAACTTAACGCAATTATTAATATTAATAATATTTAATTTGAAAGTTTAAATTTATTAGAGTCCTTTGTTCCCTATAAACTTAGGCCTAATCTTGCCTCCAATAAGTTGGGTAGGCCCAATTTTAGAATCACACATTTTTGAGCAAGAGTTTGGTTTGGTCCTCCATTCTTTTAATGAAGAATGCTTTATATATATATATATATATATATATATATATATATATATATATATATATATATATATATATAGATATATATATATATATATATATATATATATATATATATATATATATATATATATATATATATATATATATATATATATATATATATATATATATATATATATATATATATATATATATATATATATATATATATATATATATATATATATATATATATATATATATATATATATATATATATATAATTTGAAAGTGTTTGCAAATTTTAAATTAGAAGAGAATTTAACATATGCATCAATTGTTGAGATATGCTTAATAACCGAATCAAAAGTGAATTTATCATAAATATTAGTACTATTTCAAAAAAATTATTAATTTTATAGAAAATGTTTATAATGATCGTATAGAAGAATATTTAGCATTATCATCAACATTTAAAGTTAGAATAATTAATCAAAAATACACTTGATGCAGGTATTAATATTAACCTTAAATGTAATTTTGGTCCTCCTATATCCATTTTATAATTTTTTAGTCTTTATTTTAATAAAAAAAATCAGTTTTATGGTTCCCCTTTATTAGACTCTGGCTGGATTGCCATTTTCTTTTACCTCGGTTTTTTATTCTTAACCGTCATTTCCTCTCTTGCAGGCTGCTTCTGAGAATTCCTCTGATGATGACGGGCGACCTATTGCCCAAGTTTTGAAAAACCCCAGTTCTTCGATATGCATCTATATGAAGCAATCTCACTCAACCTTGTGATTTCTCTAAGGAAAACAATACGTGGTCTCTAACTTCTTACTTATGTGCAGGGTCAACCACGTTCGACAGACCCAACTGTCTCCTCTCACTCCAAGAAATCCAAAAAACACAAATGCTCTGTTGCCACAGGATCTGAGGTATTTCTTGTCGGCTTGTCTGATCTTCTGACTCAAATATCTGCTTATAACCTTTCTTTATGTCTTCAACCGACTCCCCAGCTGACTCAACCATCTTCTCAGCACTCCCACAAATCCAAAGGCCATCAGGGCCACAAAAGGAAGAAGCACGATTCTCCCTCCAGGAGTGGTGAAGCCAAGAAAAAGAAACACCACAAGGTGCTCACTCTAGAGGCTCCTGCTTTAGATGCCGACACTATTGTGGTCGACACTTCCATCCTTAATAAAGCCCCTGATTCAGCTGTGGGGGGCTTCACAGTCGACCAACGCCCCCACTGCTGCTGTCTTGGGGGGAAGAAAATCCAAATGTCGTTTCCCCTACACCGACACAAGTAATCACTTATTTTACTATCTTTTTCCCTTGAATCATTTGACTCTTCTTACAAACATCTTTTTCTCTTACAATAGGTTGATGCTTCTGGTGATCCATCTCACCATGTCGCCGACTATACTCCCTCGTCGCCGGCTTCTTCTCCAACTCACCTAGTACACTCTGTCGACACTGCTGGTGAGTTCATTGACTTCCCTATCCAGATTAGTGATAGTGACTTTGATTCCGTCACTAGTCCTGCAACGCACACGGATTCCAGTTCGACTAGTTCTGACTCTAGTCTTTCTTCAGCTTCCTTGCCTTTGCAGGATTCAAGGGGCCCAGTGGATGTCGGCACCACCAAAACACAACCTTCTCAAACCACTCCTCTATCAGCTACTTCTCCTTCATCTTCCCAGGGGCTGGCAATAAAGCCTTCTGCCCTAGAAGCAATTGCTAGGCTTCGTAGCCTGGTAAGATCAAGTGATGCTTCTTTTGATTCTGAGCAGCTTCATCATTCTGGCAAAATGGGTTCTGAGGCGACCAAAACCAAAGCTCTAATGGACAAGGTTCGTTTTCACGCCTTGAATTCAGACCTCCCTCATGTGCTTATGCATGAACCTGCTGTCGGACCGGAGATCTTGCATGTGCTTGCCCAACTCAAAGAGCTTCAGCTTTCAGGATATGCTAAGTGTGCAACGGCCGCTTTAGAAAAACTTTTGGTTCCCATGCTGCGCCATCTCGACAGCGTTAGGGAAAATGAACGCCAAATTGTATCTACTGAGGCCTTTGTGAAGGAGAAATGGGAGTTGGTGATGAATGCCGATGCAGAGGTCACCAAGTTGTTAGGGACGATTGAGGAGAAGAAAAAAGAATTAGCTTCCAAACCAACAAGGGCTGCTGAGATACGCCAGCAAATTGATGATATTCGGCGTCAAATTGCTGTGTTGGACATTGAATTGGAGTCAGTTGCTGAGGAGGAGTCGAGTATTGTCGACAAGGTTATAAAACCTGCCTAAGCCACTGTGGAGCAGGCCACCAGCGATGCCTTGGCGGCAGCTGAAGGACTTTCCACTGTTGAAAAGAAGCTTGAACAGCTTAAAGTCCAGGCCGACACCTTGAAACCTACGTCTCTCCACTACAACTTTGAGCTTCAGTCCTTTCGATCCAAATTCGGCCAACTTTGACCGATTTTATTTTTTATGTAATATTTGAACAATGGCTTTTCTTGCCAATTTTTTATGTCATCATTTTATTTCAGCACTGTGTATATTTATTTTCTATGCCTTTTATAGCCGGTTTCAAACATAGTTTTCTCCAACCTAGTTTATTCGACAGCCATTTAGTTTGTCAAAATCTTGACCTCTTGAAGGAGAGGCCTATACTTTTTTAAGTATTTTCCATTTACCCTCAAGATTCTCCTATCTGGTGCCAACTCTTCGACCTCTTAGGCGTTATTAGAGAAAACCTGCAAAACCTTAAATGGTCCTTCCCAGTTTGGGGACCATTTACCCAAAACTCTATCATTTCTATCCATGGGCAAGATCACTCTCCAAACTAAATCGTCGACGACGAACATTTTGCCTTTCACCTTCTTATTGTAGGCTCTGGCGACTTTTTCTTTCTGCCTTTGTAGTGAATCCAATGCTGACATTCTCTCCTCATCTAAATCGACCAGTTCGTCTGCCATCATGCTCCAATAATCTTCAGAAGGTATTTCATATTGCCTTTGGGTTCTGACTACCTGAACCTGAATTTTTACTGGTAACACTGCATCGTGCCCATATATCAGTTGAAATGGAGTTGTTCCAGTTGCTTCTTTTGGCGACGTTCAACATGCCCACACAACCTGATCTAACGTTTTATGCCAATTTCTTGGCCTCTTGCCTATATGTTTCTTTATTAGGCTAATGATCACTTTACTGGCCGCTTCGACTTGGCCATTTGCCTGTGCGTAATAGGGGGTAGAAGTCAATAATTTGATTCCCATTTCTTTTGCAAAATCTTGCACTTTTCGACCAGTAAAGATTGACCCCTAGTCGGTTGTGATTGTTTCTGGGATACCAAATCTGCAGATGATATGACTTTGGACAAAGTCTATCACAGCCTCTTGGCCTACATTTGTCAATGCTACGGCTTCGACCCATTTTGTGAAATAGTCGATACCGACCAAAACATACCTTTGTTGTTTCAACGAAGTTGGTTTTATTTCTCCAATAACATCCAATGCCCACCCTCGGAAAGGCCAGGGCTTCACAATTGTATGCAACTCACTTGCAGGCACATGATGTATGCCCTCATGCAATTGGCATTCTTGACAGCTTTTAGCAAATTCAATACAATCTTTCAACATTGAAGGCCAATAAACTCCTGAGCGCATCAAGAGCCATTTCATCTTCAGTCCTGCTTGATGCGCCTCACACGCTCCACTATGTACACTAGACACAGCCACATCTGCCTCACTTTCTCCTAGGCATTTTAGTAAAACTCCTTCAGCTGTCTTTTTAAACAATTCATCATTCACCAGGGCGTAGCTGAGGGCCCTATATTTTACCTTTCGATCTGTTGACCCTATGGGATTACGTAAATAATTGACTAACGGTTTACGCCAATCACTTTCTCCCTCGTCGTCGACGGTCAGAATTTCAAAATGATATTTATCTACAGCTCCCAACTTTATAATCGACAAATCTGATGGTGATAACAATGTCGCTCGTACCTTCTCTCTTACTTGGACCTCTTCTTCATCCTGATCTTTCGACGCTTTGTACCCTGAAGCTTCCTGCGCCAAATCATTTGCTCTCTGGTTCTCTTTCCGTGGTATATGCTGGAGGTTGACTTGCTCAAACCTCTTGAGTAATCTGATGGTAACCATAAAATACATGATTAAATTTTCTTTAATGCACCTGTATTCTTTTGATACCTGCTTAATTACTAACTCAGAGTCTCCCATAATTTCGACATTCCTTGCCCCCAATTCTAGTAGTAGTTCAAGTCCTGTAATCAACGACTCATATTCTGCTTCATTATTTGTGCATACTCCTTCAATTCTGTATTTGAACTCTGCTGGAATTCCATCTGGAGAAATTATGACTCATCATATCCCAAATCCATGCTTATGCCTTGAACCATCGAAGTATAATCTCCATGGCATTATGCCTACGTAATTTTGCGCCATTTCGACCATTGAATGGTCGACAAGGAAATCTTCCACTACTTTCCCTTTCATTGCTTTCAAAGGCATGTATGTCAGAGAGTACTCAGTTAACGCTAAAGCCCATTTACCGATTCGACTATGCAAAATTGGTTTAGATAACATGTGCTTAATAATATCAAAGTGAGAAGATACGTACACATCAACTGGCTTAATATATTGCTTTAGTTTCATACAAGAGAAATACAGGCATAGACATAGTTTTTCTATATCACTATACCTAGTTTCAAGATCATTAAGCATTCGACTAAGGTAATACACAAGTCTTTCGACACATTTTTCATCCTCTTGGACTAACATACTTCCTATAGTCGATTCTGAGGCTGCAATATACAACCTCATTGGCATATTCCTAACAGGAGGGGCCAGTACTGGAGGCTTAGTCAAATACTCTTTGATTTTGTCGAAAGCCTCTTGGTGCTCTTCTTGCCACTTAAAGTCCTCATTCTTCAGTCGAAGTAGTGGTGAAAAGGCTTTAGTTTTGCCACTTAAATTTGATATAAATCTTCTAAGAAAATTTATTTTGCCCAACAAAGATTGTAGTTCCTTTTTGGTCGACGGAGGCTTGACGTCCATAATGGCTTTTGTTTTGCTTTGGTTTACTTCAATACCTTTTTTATGCACCATAAAGCCAGGGAAATCACCCGCCTGCACACAAAAAGCACACTTTAATGAATTCATTTTCAATCCATATTTCCTCATCCTTAAAAAGGCCTTTCGGAGATGTTCGACGTGAGTAAGTCGACCATTTGATTTTATCACAATGTCATCAATGTATACTTGCATGAAATCTTCAATAAAATCATGGAACATTGAGTTCATTACCCTCTGATATGTTGCTCCGACATTTTTCAAGCCGAATGGCATGACAACCCACTCATATGTTCCCAAGGCTTTGGGCATCGAAACGCCGTCATCGGCACATCTTCTTCTGCAATAAAAATTTGGTTATATCCAGCATAACCATATAACATACTTAAATATTCAAAACCAGCGGCCGAATCGACCAGCATTTCCGCTATGGGCATGGCATACTCATCTTTGAGGGTAGCAGCATTTAGATCTCTAAAGTCGATACATACTCTTAAAGACCCATTTTTCTTAATTACTAGCACAATATTGGCCAACCATTCGACATACCTTGTAGTTTGTATAAACTTGCTTTTTAGGAGCCTTTCTACTTCCGCTTTTATCTTTGCCATAATCTCTGGTGCAAAACGCCTAGGCGTCTGCTTTACTGGCTTTCTTCCAGTTTTTATTGGCAGTTTTAGTTCGACCAAATCCCTACTTAAACCAGGCATTTCGTTATAATCCCAGGAAAAACAATCTTTAAATTCTTTAAGTAAAGATATTACCTCAGATTTTAACTCTTTGTTGATGTTAGCGCTGATGTATGTTGGCCTTTTGTCGCCATTTTCGTCAAGGTCGACTTCTTCCAAGGGGTCTTTTGGTCGCATCTTTTTTGGCACCTTTGGGTCTTCTTCAAACCCTAAAGGTTCATCGTCATAAGTACAGCCCAAACGATGTATGTTGAGGTTTCCTTTAGCCAAAACTGGCTTATCTGGAGGTTCTGGCTCAATAGTCAAATTACCTTCTTTCTTTAACACATAGGCTTCGACATCCATGTTTTCTTCAGCCTCTAGAGCCGCTTTTATTTTGTTCTCGATAACATATGCCGAAATCCTTTTTAGAGCTTCTAGCTCAGTCGTCATCAGTGACATCCCCCCATCCTGTCGGCCGGATACTTGTATAGGATGGATCATCTAAACGTTCCACATCCCAAATGAAGCCATGGGTCTCGTGTAGAGTTAGAGAAACAAAAGCCTCACTCAGATTAGCATACACATCCTCAGTTGGAAAACAAGGAGAAATGTTGGCCAGCTTTCTCTCGAATTCCTTCTTGCCGACATTGTTCACGTCAGCCATGAAGTATCCTTGGTCGGCTTCGATATTTTCGACTACTCCATCTTCTCTCCAAATCACCAATCTTTGATGTGCTAAAGATGGTACGGCTCCGACACCATGGAGCCATTCTCTTCCGAATAACAAGTTGTAACTTGGCTTGGCATCTATCACCATAAACAGTGTTAGTCTAGTTATTGAACCAACAGTGATATTCACCATAATCACACCCATGGTGCTTTTCGTTTTCCCCCCGTAGTCAGACAAGACCAAGTTGTTGGATCTGATGTCAGTATCATGCTTGCCAATCTTCCTTAGAATATGGTGTGGCATGATGTTGACAGTGGCGCCACAATCTACCAACACTTTGTTGATAGTTACGCCTTCCACTTTGGTCCTAATCAACAATGGTTTCAAATGATTTTTCATAGACATCGTGGGCCTTTCAAAAACTGCTTCTTGGCTCTCAGCAGAGCCATCATTCAACACGAAGTAGCATATTGGCTGATGTAAAGCCATTTGTAGATGTTTGATTGGCTGCATTTTATGTTAAAACACTAACTGGAGTCTAATGTCTTGACTGATGTCATGACATGCTTTATAGATGTTTGATTGGCTGCATGTTGTGCTAAAACACTAACTGTACTCTGATGTCTAGACTGATGTCATGACAGACTTGAGTAGTATGCTGCAGGTTTAGCTAATACATGATTTACTGAATGTCAACCTGGATAGTATGACATTCATCCCTGACAGCAGATACTGAGGTATAGAATAGTTGGTTGGCTGTTATAACTCAGTATGTAGTTCAGTCTGCTTATCAAGGGAATAACAGAACTAGCATAAGGCCTACTGTTTGAATGTCAAACTGGATGTTGTGACATTCATCAGTGACAGCATATACTGAATAATAGGCAGGTTGGTTTTTCTGCTTCAGTTTAGGATTTAATTCAGTCTGTTCTTCAGGAGGATAACAGACCTGGCATAAGGCCCATTGTGAAAATGTCAAACTGGATGTCTTGACATTTATTACTGTAAGCTGATACTGAAGTATAGACTGGTTGGTCTTTTACAGTACAGCATTTAACACAGTTTGTTTTCAGGAAAATAACAGACTTAGCATATGGTCTATGTTCTGGACGTCAAACTGAATGTTGTGACATTCATTCCTGACAGCATATGCTAAATTGTAGGATGGTTAGTTTTTCTGTTTCAGGATTTTTCTCAGGCTATTCTTCAGGAATCCAACAGCTGATCTAAAATCCAGGAAACTAACAACTGAGCTACAATTAATGAACCTAACAAATAGCCTATTTGTTAGCACCCTAATATGTGGAAATTAGGTTAACTTGCTTAACCTTAATTTTAGGAGCGCCTGTGTATAAAACTGAATTAGTTAATTCTGTTATTTTGTGATTAGTTAGAATCCT
The DNA here is from genome assembly GCF_024323335.1 of Lathyrus oleraceus. Lineage (NCBI taxonomy): Eukaryota > Viridiplantae > Streptophyta > Magnoliopsida > Fabales > Fabaceae > Lathyrus > Lathyrus oleraceus. Next base: position 620,787,617 of record NC_066583.1, read on the forward strand.
ATGTGGCGTTATTTGTGGAGGTCTTGAAGACTCAATCAGAAAAAACAGTTTCTTAGTATGGAGATATTTTAGGAACTAAATATGGAGATATTTTAGGAACTAAATATGGAGATATTTTAGGAACTAAATATGGAGATATTTTAGGAACTAAATATGGAGATATTTTAGGAACTAAAAGATTGAAGACCTTGATTGTAGCAGAAGTTTTCTGCTGATTTTGTAACAGCAAAGAAGAAGTTTGCTGCGATTTTTGAAGGCCCAAATCCTGTTGGGTGATTAGGTTATAAATAGCATATTGTAACCTAGTTTTTGTAAGCCTCTTAGAATGAAAAATTAGGGGTGTGTGTGAGGTAAACCTCCCAACCTGTGGGAAGGTTACCATGTGTTTCTCAGTGCTCAAAGGATGAGATTATTTGTGACTCAAAGCCTGTAGGTAAGAGTTGTTATGTTCTTGAACGAAGCTGTGAAGCATGTTCAAGTTGTCTAAGCATTACATGGTAATTGTAGTGATAGGAATGGAAACTGGAGGTTTCTATCTAGGAGTTCCTAGGTATATATTGCATTGGGTAGGGATTAAGTGAAGAGTTGTAAACGGGGGAGTTTAACTCTGAATTAATACTGCTGATAGTGGATCTTCTTCCTGACTTGGTATACCCCCAGAGTAGGTGATGTTGCACCGAACTGGGTTAACAATTACCTGTGTTTTTACCTTCTGCACGTTATAATTCTGTCTGTTATTAAATAAGGTAAACATGTAATGCTGTAACAGGTGATGTTCAAATCAATGTTGGGACATCATGCTGATAAATGTGCAGGCTCAACAGAAGTAAGTGATGTGGTTGATCTCTGCTGTGTCTTTGTACCAGATGGACAAAACTGGGTGTTCTTCCATACTATGGTGATATAATAGCAGATGTTGTGACGTCTGTGAATGTGTGCATATCAGTACTGGAATTTAATTTGTATAAATACCTTGCTGTATTAGTAATATTGTTGGATCAGATGTCATGACTTCGTGTAGAACATCTGAACTCTGACTATACCAGAATTTCAAATGGTATCAGAGCAGGCATCATGTTCTGCTTCTGGATGAGATCCATGGGTGATACTTTCTGGTATCTTGCAAGGAGTTATGTTAGTACTAATGTTGGAACATGTGGAAGGTTCTGTGATGTACCTGAATGGTCCCTTGAAGTAGGTGGATGGACTATTCATGACAGGAACTGTGTGTACCTGTCTCTGGAGATTGGCAATTGGCCTTTGTGTGGGACATCTGTGCTAGTATTGAATCATATTCAAACTTGGTATGTTCTTGGAGGCTGATCTGGTGAAGTGTGTGTTCATAGGTTGAGTTGTATTATGATTTCTGCTGCATAATACCTGGCAAAACTCAAACTCTGATGTAGTTTCCCCTCATGTGGATGAAAGGATGTTGTATTCAAGATTTCATCATAATCTACTGAAGATGTCAAAGATACTTGAGTCTCCTCAAGTCCACTCTTTATGGTAAGAATCACCTGATCACTGATTCTTTTACTCCCTTGGGTAGTGTATATGAAGACCTTGAAGACTTTCAAGGAGGGTTTGTTCCAAGGAGGTGGAACTAATGTTCTATGTTATGTTAGAACATGTTGTTCAACAAGTACGCACCTACTGGTTGAAGAGCAGATGTTTTTAGGCGTCAAACAAAGAGATACTTTTGTTTGGAACCTACTCCTGACCTGGAAGAGGAGACATCTGTGAGTGCTAAGTTGACAAGGGTAGGGTCAACTGTGTGTATGCTCAAGAAGGTCACTTTTAGAAGTCTGATCTCTAGAAGTGGAGCTGGTTGAGATGTGACATTGTGCAATCCCTGATGTGTGCCTTATCCCTGTAGATTGATTAGGGTTGGATAGTTGTTTCCTGAAGTACTATGTTGTGTTGGAAGACAAGTCCCCTGGATGTTAGAAGTCAATAATGGGGTAACCTGACTGCTATGTCATTTAAGAGGACTGGGACTATGAATCTTGTTATTCAAACACCACGCTCAGAAGTGGCAGTTCTTTCAAGGAGTGAGAATATGAAGATTCAGTGGTTGGTTGAGGTAGTATGCTCTAGCAATGCATATCTACTATTAATTGGTGTTGTTTTGTTGTCACTAGTAATTATGGTCACCTGGAGTCTGATTGGTGTGATTGAAGTATGTATAGGTATAACTCATAGAGTTATTTTCCACTGGTAGGGATGGTGTATGTCATGTTGAGACATTTGTGTACAATGCATGGATATTGGTGTGGAGTTTCCATGATTGTTAATTTGAGGGGGAGTTTTGGTTAACCTCCTCACGTTTGGTCAGCCTAGGGTCTGGTTGGCTGTTGACCTGTGTCACATGGGTTCTGGTTGTTATGTGACACATTTGCAAGGAAGGATTCATATCTCTCATTCCTAAGGGTGAATCTAATCTGGAAAGATTCTCAAATCTATTGAGGTGCTTGCAAGCAGAAGATGTTGACACAAGAAGAGTATTTTCAAAGTATTCTTATGGTGGAAGTATCTGAAAGGATAATTGGGAAAGGAGTTAAGATCAATGTCTACTTGTACCAAGTACAAGTATTTAATTGATTATCCTTGGAGCTCCAGATAACTGATGTCCTTAAAGATGTTGGAACATCTCATCTTCAAGATCTTGTGCAGAATCACACGAAGGATAGTACATTGGTTTATGATCTATCTCTTTGGTGGCAGCAAGAGCATATGATCTCTGAAAAGGTTTCCTGGCAAGAAACATGTTCAGCCTTGGTGTGTATAAGAAGAAGAAGACATCATAGTCTTGATGGTGGTTACTTGGATCAGTTTATTTCTGATCTAGGTAAGGAAGTGCATTGGCTAATGCACACTATGGAGTTAAGAACAAGTGGCAACATTCTTGACATCATGGAAACAACCTTGCTTTAGGAAGTGGAATCCTTGGTATAGCTGAAGGGTTAGTCTCTAACTGGTCCTTCTGAAGACTCATGCATCAAAGTGTCTGATGTCTTTGGAGAAGAAGCAGGAATTCATCAAGGTGTGAGCTTGGATGACTTAACTGCAAACCTGCAGGATGGAGGTTGTTTACTCAAACTTGGTTCCACAATCAAGTGTATGAGAGCGTTGAACTCTTGTTCTGTGTAGAGAGGAAGTTCTTTCAAGTGGCAGAAGAAGGAGCTGAATTCAATAGCTAGATGTTAAAACATAATGTTGTGACATTTGGTTCAACATCAGAATCTTAGTTGGTGAAGTGGCACATCAACTTAAGATAGAAGGGTCTACAGAGTTGTAGATTGGGTACTTCAAAAAGATCGTTCTCATTGCAGTTCTTTGGAGTTGCTGGATGGAGAAGATGTTACATGTTCATGTCTTAGAGAATCTAAGTTTTGTTTAACATGTAGCTTGAAGTTCAAGTCTCACTTGGAAGGTCAGAATATCTTTGGGAGAAGTCTGATAAACTTGGAGAGGTCAAAAAGTGGCATTTGACTTTTTCATATGAGGATTCATGAAGGAGGTAATCAACCAGTGGCATTTGGTCTATCTCAGAAGTGAGTTTGAAGAATCAAGATAATCAACATATGGCAGCTGATTATTCTTGAGGAAAGTCTGAGCAAATTACTTTTGAGCAGAAAAGTAGTAAGTTGAAGACAAAAGGAGGTGCTTTCTATTCATCTCTTGGAGCTTGTGGTAGGAGTTCTAAACTATCTATGGAAGATTATCTCTTGTAATGGGATGAGAATGTATATGTCCCAATTTGTGTCTGGTTTCTTTTAGATTAAGCTGGTGACTCAGTGATATCTGAAGATTATCAGAGGGTGTTCTTTGTTATGTTGTGAGGATGTCCTAACTAATGTTAGAACATTTTGTGAAGTGGTTTTCTGTTCTGGTTAGAAGAGAGATTGACACAGAGTGTGGATGTGTTCAGCCAAGAGGGTTGAACAGAGAGTGTGCTCTTGAAGACATGAAGATGCGTCTTATGTTTTCCATTCGTCAAGTGGTCTGGGTTCTCTTTGAATCAGGAAGTATGTGAAGGTCCAACTTTGGGGTGTTGGATATGTTCATGTGTGATCTCCAAGTTTCAAGAGGAGAGTTGGTTGTTCATGACAGGGGGAGTTATGTCTTTGTGCCGCAAGTAATCATCAAGCTTGTGGTCTATGTGTTCTCAGATAACAAGGTATGGCATCTTGTTAGTTATTGGGATGATGTGGTGTGTGTCAAGGCTGAGTGAGCAGAAGAATGTCTGACCGGATGTCATGACATTGCCTAGGACAATATTGTTATTTCCTTCTGAAACTTACAGTCATAAGGAAATATGGATGTGGTGTATCTCATTATGATGAGCCTGTATGTTACTTGCTGCAAGTGTGGTAACAAGATGTTAAGGGGATATCCTAACATGATACAACCTATGTGCCTGCTGGAGTTCAAGAAAGTGTTCATGCAGGAGTGGTTCAAGATGTCAGACTCAAAGTCATGGAATATGATATGGGTGTACCTGCTATGAAGCAAGAGTGTGTGTCTACTTGATCAAAGTTGTGAAGCAAGATCAAGTGGGTGTAGTCTTGATCAAAGCTGTAAAGCAAGATCAAGAGTGTGCATTCTTGATTGAAACTGTGAAGTAAAATCAAGTGTGTGGTTCTGTCATTTGTGTGTAATTCTGTTTATTTTGGTCTGTAATTTAAAGTGTTGCTTTGGCAACATTTTTGACAAAAAGGGGGAGTAACACCTGTGATGCCCCAGGACAACAGATTATTTGCTATGTGCTTGAACAGATATTGAAGATCCTCTAATCGAGAGGTTGTGCTGCTGTTAGAAGTTTTTATTTAACTTCTGTATGTGTGCTGAGTGTGCTGCTGTTCTGAGTGTATGTATTAGCTATGGTATTACTCTGCTAGGATGTGTGTTTTCCGCTACTGTGAACTCTGTTGTGATGTCAAGGTGTTTTAGCCAAAAATTTGCCAAAGGGGGAGTTTGTAGATGTTTGATTGGCTGCATTTTATGTTAAAACACTAACTGGAGTCTAATGTCTTGACTGATGTCATGACATGCTTTATAGATGTTTGATTGGCTGCATGTTGTGCTAAAACACTAACTGTACTCTGATGTCTTGACTGATGTCATGACATACTTGAGTAGTATGCTGCAGGTTTAGCTAATACAGGATTTACTGAATGTCAACCTGGATAGTATGACATTCATCCCTGACAGCAGATACTGAGGTATAGAATAGCTGGTTGGCTGTTATAACTCAGTATGTAGTTCAGTTTGTTTATCAAGGGAATAACAGACCTGGCATAAGGCCTACTGTCTGAATGTCAAACTGGATGTTGTGACATTCATCAGTGACAGCATATACTGAATAATAGGCAGGTTGGTTTTTCTGCTTCAGTTCACGATTTAATTCAGTCTGTTCTTCAGGAGGATAACAGACCTGGCATAAGGCCCATTGTGAAAATGTCAAATTGGATGTCTTGACATTTATTACTGTAAGCTGATACTGAAGTATAGACTGGTTGGTCTTTTACAGTACAACATTTAGCACAGTCTGTTTTCAGGAAAATAACAGACTTAGCATATGGTTTATGTTCTGGACGTCAAACTGAATGTTGTGACATTCATTCCTGACAGCATATGCTAAATTGTAGGATGGTTAGTTTTTCTGTTTCAGGATTTTTCTCAGGCTATTCTTCAGGAATCCAACAGCTGATCTAAAATCCAGGAAACTAACAACTGAGCTACAATTAATGAACCTAACAAATAGCCTATTTGTTAGCACCCTAATATGTGGAAATTAGGTTAACTTGCTTAACCTTAATTTTAGGAGCGCCTGTGTATAAAATTGAATTAGTTAATTCTGTTATTCTGTGATTAGTTAGAATCCTATGTGGCGTTATTTGTGGAGGTCTTGAAGACTCAATCAGAATAAACAGTTTCTAAATATGGAGATATTTTAGGAACTAAATATGGAGATATTTTAGGAACTAAATATGGATATATTTTAGGAACTAAATATGGAGATATTTTAGGAACTAAATATGGAGATATTTTAGGAACTAAAAGATTGAAGACCTTGATTGTAGCAGAAGTTTTCTGCTGATTTTGTAACAGCAAAGAAGAAGTTTGCTGCGATTTCTGAAGGCCCAAATCCAGTTGGGTGATTAGGTTATAAATAGCATATTGTAACCTAGTTTTTGTAAGCCTCTTAGAATGAAAAATTAGGGGTGTGTGTGAGGTAAACCTCCCAACCTGTGGGAAGGTTACCATGTGTTTCTCAGTGCTCAAAGCATGAGATTATTTGTGACTCAAAGCTTGTAGGTAAGAGTTGTTATGTTCTTGAACGAAGCTGTGAAGCATGTTCAAGTTGTCTAAGCATTACATGGTAATTGTAGTGATAGGAATGGAAACTGGAGGTTTCTATCTAGGAGTTCCTAGGTATAGATTGCATTGGGTAGGGATTAAGTGAAGAGTTGTAAACGGGGGAGTTTAACTCTGAATTAATACTGCTGATAGTGGATCTTCTTCCTGGCTTGGTATGCCCCCAGAGTAGGTGATGTTGCACCGAACTGGGTTAACAATTACCTGTGTTTTTGCCTTCTGCACGTTATAATTCTGTCTGTTATTAAATAAGGTAAACCTGTAATGCTGTAACAGGTGATGTTCAAATCAATGTTGAGACATCATGCTAATAAATGTGCAGGCTCAACAGAAGTAAGTGATGTGGTTGATCTCTGTTGTGTCTTTGTACCAGATGGACAGAACAGGGTGTTCTTCCATACTATGGTGATATAGTAGCAGATGTCGTGACATCTGTGAATGTGTGCATATCAGCACTGGAATTTAATTTGTATAAATACCTTGCTGTATTAGTAATATTGTTGGATCAGATGTCATGACTTCGTGTAGAACATCTGAACTCTGACTATACCAGAATTTCACCATTTCTTCAGCGTCGACATCATCTACCGACTCATTCACCTCAGTCACACAATTATATTCTTGTGGTAGAATTGACACCACATTGACTAAGATGTCCAGACTTGCTTCAGATTCTGAATTGAAGTCATCAGTAACTTCATCAGAACATTTCTCAGTTGGTTGACGGACATACTCCCTGATCCGTTCTTTTGCTGTCGTGTCGACCTTCACCACAACTTTCTTTCCAGCATTCCCCCCGCCGGCCATGCCTTTTCCAGCTATTCCTCTAGCAGCCTCTCTTTCGGCCTACTTACGCCTCTGAAAGCGTCTCCATTGAGTCCTCGACATGGGGTTCTTTCCCAAATAATTTTCAGAGACATGAGTCCTTTTCTCAGATTTGAACTCACACCTGTAGTTGATTGCTAGGCCTCCTCTAGCAGCAGCAACCCCTTGTGGGGTTTCGTGTTTCCCCTGAGACTTGACCCAGGTGCCTTTAGGAACACTTGCCGACGGTATGAAGCTCCTAGGCCTCGCCTGTGCGCTTTCCACAGCTTTCTTTGGGCCTTTTTCATTCTGGCGCTCTTTGTTCAGCCCATTTCTTTTTCTTTTGCCCAATTGTAGCTTCTGGAAATTTTCAGCAGCTATTTTGTCGGTGATAACACCATACCTAGGGCACAAGCAAACTTGCGAACCCTTATTCTTGCAGCGGTACAAGAAATATAGCAGATCTTCATCAGCCCTTGGGTAGACTTCAGCTATGTCGACATCTGGGCTTTCACCAATTTGCTCCAGCATGTCGGCCTCATCGTATTAGGTGATCTCGACCATCTTGATCTCGACTGGCTCCACGAATAGAGCTTCCTCTTGGTGGAGAGGGTCATCGTCGATCTTCATTCTGCGGCCAGCAAATTTCAGCCTGCCTTCTTGAATCGCTTTCTGAACCAGATCCCTGAAAAAGTAACAATTAGAGGTGTTATGACCAAGATAATTATGATACTTACAAAATCCTCTTTTCTGTCTTTGTTCTAATGATGGTATTTTAGTACCAGGTGGCACCACCATTTGACCATCTATGACTAACAGATCAAAAAATTCCTCACACTTTGTCACATCAAATGTATAAGTTTTTGAAGGGAATTTTGGATTGTTTTCGACAGGATTTTTTCCTTGCGCAGGAAGTAATGATCGACACTCATAGGCAGATTTTGGCTTTAACTCAGCCACGTCAATTTCTAATTCGGTCGATGAGGTATAATCAGCCTCATATATTGGATCTGTCGCGTCATAGTCGACAAACGCTACTTTTTCTTTCTTAGCCTTATTGTGTCTAAACTTTTCTAACCTTAGTCGTTCGAGATGTCGAACTCTATCAGCCAATTGTGACATACTTTTCGCAAAAGTTGGGTCTATTTTCTTCCTAATGGAATAATCTAACCCCCTAGCAGCCATCTGAACAAGTTCATGTTCTGGTACTTGCGTAAAGCACCTGGCCTTTAATGATCTGAATCTATTCAGATAATCGTCGATGCTCTCAGCAAACCTTCTCTTGATACTGGACAATTCTGCCAAACTAACTTTGGAGTGTCCTTCGTCAAATTGTTCATGGAACTTCTTTTCTAACTTGGCCCACGAATCAATCGAACTTGGGGCCAAAGAAGTGAACCATGTGAAGGCAGCCTTAGTCAGAGAGGAAGGAAAGTTTTTTACTCTCAAACACTCATTATGAGCTAAATCTCCCGACTCTGTTAGATATCTGGCAATATGCTCTATTGTCGACTCACCAGATTCTCCCCCAAACTTAGTGTACTTAGGCACTTTCATTCCTCTAGGTGCCTCAGTTTGGAGAATAAACTCAGCCAACGGGGAAGCATATAATGGCCTTTGTAATGTGACACTCATACCATTCCTAGCCATAATCCTTTCGACAATAGTTGTCAAATTATTTTCTACTGCTAAGTCTTCGTGTCGATGTTGATCGACAATTTGGTCAGCGTCTTGGTATCGGTTAACCAACACCATTTGGTTACGTCCTGCTACTCCTGATTCAACGCCTTGATTTTGCTGGGGTCTAAGGATTTGTCCCTCGTGGACTGTCTCATCTTCTGCTGCCCCTATCTCCATCTGAACAGGAACGGTTTGCCTAACCACTTGTGCCATCTGTCGAGCCGGTGCCCCTAGAAAATTACACAAGCGCGTCAATTGATTCGCCACCTGCCTATTTGTTTCAACAGATTCCTGTATCACTGGATTAAAAACTGTACCCATTTGATTGGTTAACATATTAACCAACTCATGGTTACTATCATCCATTTGCTGCCTCAACACCGCTATTGAAGTGTTCGACAGCGGCATGGTTCTGTTCTGAGTATTATTCCTAACATTGCCCCCTTGCGCTGATCCTTGCAAGGAGGGATTCGTGTTTTAAGCGTTGTCTGAAAACAATGTTGCACTTGATGTCGACCGATATCCTGGCATTAAGGAGTACGGCATTCCATAAAGAGGATTTGTGGTGCCAAAGCGAGGCCCATAAGGTCTGAACGTCGTTATCATTGATCCTGACCCTCCCGGTGGAGGTAAAGGAATTGATGCTCCAACCGCACCCGTAGTCGACATCGTTGAGGTTGCACTTGTCATCGGCGGCAAAGTGGCAACCTGTGAGATTACTGTTTCCGTAGTGGATAAAGTTCCTCGTGGCACTTCATCTGTATTGGAATCTGACATTTTCAAAGTTTCTCGTGGCTTACTATATAGTTTGCCACTTTGAAGTTTCATGCAATTTCGTAACTACACTAGCACTGTCCCACTGGGCGTGCCATTTTGTTTACTGTGGAAATTGGTAAACAATCGCTGGTCCTCCCTAGGCCTTAAATCTAAGGGTTACTTGCAGGATCGACCAGTTGATCCTAAGACATGTGCTAGTGCAAGTGTGGCTTATTCAATTCGACAGAACAACTTTGTGAGGAACGGCTCCTGAAAAAGTATTGAACAAGCGCAGGTTTTTTCCACACGAAAGGTTTAAATGATGCTATAGCCTATGGGTGACTCGTGACCGATAACACTACAACATTCAAAAGACGTACACGACAAACACACTTTTGGTGAACTCTATTATCGTAATAGAATCAGTGTCGACAGTGTAGACGACAACGTAAAGTGATAACTCAAAAGTAAATGAAATTAAAATAAAATGTTCAACGGGAACAATTGAAAAGTAAGGAAGTTGTATTGAAATAAATGTGGTGATTCACGTACATAGCACTCTTAAAAACTCTTGCTTCCTCGCGCTGGGAATGAGAAGTTTTTTACAAGTGATTTTTAGTACAAGGTGAACACCTCGAGCCCCTCGTGGGATATCCTATTTATACTAAACTAAAGAAACTGCCTACAGGCCAAAAACTCCTAAAAAATAGCAGACGTCGAGCCACACGATCTGTAAACTGCTCTATACACGTTCTGCAAACTACTCCATATTCTGGCGCTTATTCTTCTTGTAATTGCTAGTCATTTTCAATTTCAAACTTCTCCCGCCTATGGGTTTAAGTCGACCCTGTCTTCTATGTGTTTGCCACAACTAGAAATTCCTTAAGTTCCAGTCTTCAATTCAGTCGACATAATGGATTTTCGACCACCATGACTCTTCTGTCGGTTTCGTCTCTTAGTCACTTATGCTTTTCTCAACTCTTATGTATCCTAGGCACATCTCCACCCCTTGATGGGGTATAAACTTTTAAATTCATAAGGCACTTTCATTGATTATGCCTTCAACCCGCCTTATAAATTTCTTGTGGTAACACAGTTATAAGAGGTGTAACCATTTTTTTTGTAAATCTAGTTGCACATTAATAAGAGGTGTAACCATTTTTTCTGGTATGATGAAGAAATGTCTTAAAGATCCAAGGATGTAATCTGTTCACTGTAGCAGAATTTAACTGGAAAAAATGAAATGCAATAAAGCTAATAAAAAAGAGGAGGAAATGAAGATCAAAATAAAATTCATGAAGAAGATGTTGAAATTTAGTGTGTCCATCACTTTTGTATTACTAATAGGATTAGTCATGTGTAATGTATTGAAGTGGGTCATAGTCCTTAAAATGCAGTTTGTGTAAGGCAAGTTGTAAAAATTATGACATATGAGTGAAATTGTGTATCAGTATGTACTCTGAAATTATTATGAATTTGTAATGACATTTCAGTTTTTTATATCAGTTTGTCTAGATGTATCCGTTTGTATCCGTTTTTATCAGTCTACATTTTAATAACCATATACCATATCAGTTTGTATTAGTTTTTATATCAGTTTGTCTGGATATTTCAATTTATATTTGGATGTATCAGTATGTATATATCAGTTTGTATCAGTATTTGATCATAAAATATTAGTATTTGATATGTAAATATCTCGGTTTCAAAATATCATTTCATTAATATAAGAGCTTTTTCATTACAATAATTGATAGTTATAAACTTAGGCATGACAAAAGTTGGTCATTACAAGCTGCAGTGCAGTCATTAAAAAATAAACTTAGGCATGACAAAAGCTAGTTATTACAAGTTGCACTACAATCATTACAAAAGTTGGGCATGACAAACATTACATACATACAAAAAACAACTTAGTGTTGACACATAGTTTCATCACAAACATTACAAAAATTACTTCAACATGCTAAATCCAAGCTTGGTTTGGTTGTGTTGGAGTTGGTGCTTGTGAAGAAGAACAAATTTCAGTTTGAGTGGTTTTCTTTTTGGTCTTCTTGGTAACTGCAGTCTTCTTGGTCATTGTCTTCTTGGTAACTGCAGTCTTATTTGTCTTAGATTTCTTGGTTTGGTTATCACCTTTTGGTATAGCCCTATCAGCAACACTCTTCCCCTTACAACTCACCATGTTATGCCTCATTGCTCCACACTTATGACATGTAACAGTTGTTAGTTTTCTTGGTAGCACATGTGGGTTTCTTGGTTCATCATTATTTTTGTTCTTTAGATTTTTGGGATGTACAATTTCCCTTCTCATCAATGGTGGATGAAATGGTAACTGATCATGTACATGCCAAATTGTGGTCCATTGGTTGGGTCACATGTGTTGCCATTGGTTGGGACTTGTCTAGGATCCCTTGCTTCCATGCCATTACATGCATTCGGAAAAACAAAAAGAAACCAAAGGATTATGTGCTTTTATTATAGGTTAGTAATGATCAACATATAACTGTTATTATATGTTGTTTATTATATGCTTGTTAATATTATGTTGTATATGTATGTAGGAAAACATACATATTCATCAACTCCTGCAGATTTCTTGTTTTAGTGCCAATTAAATCCTAGGGAAAATTTCTCCAGCATACTTATTCATCAACTCCTTCTGACTTGTAAAACTTTTAGTCAAGTAATGTTTAATCCCTTCTAATAAGGTGATTATATGTGTGACTATATGTTCTAATATTTCCATGTTGAACTCTTCACACATGTTGTTAACTTGTAAGTCACACTTAGAATAAGTACTAAAGTGTGACTTGCTCCAAAACTAAGATGGTACACCTTTCATTTCCTTCCATACAACCTCATCCAGTGCTTTCATCTTCAACATTTCCCTCTCAAAGGCATGAACTATAGTAGCCCTTGCAATACTCCACATAGTTTCTTTCAATTCCATTCCAGGATACTTTTTTCCAATTGCCACATAGGTGCTTCACACATAGCCTTTACTTAACATGAGCACTCAGACTTTGAACAAATATGATCAGTCCATGTTCCATATTTACACATGAAATCACAGTTAGACATAATAGTATAGAATAAGTATGACTGCTTTATAAGTAAACAAAACTTAATAGACTACCTTTTGTTGATCAGATATGAAAGCATATGGTCTTTGATTAATGTCTTACAAGTCATAAACTAGGAGGTTTATGAACCACTCCTAAGAATCCTTTGTTTCAGTTGCTACTACAACATATGCAATGGAAAATATTTCATTATTTCCATCTCTACCAACTGTTGCCATCAATTGTCCCTCATAATCTCCTTTCATAAAACATGCAGCAAGCCCTATAAGTGGTCTACAATTGTTTGTAATCCATCTTTACATGCCTCTAAACCTATGTAAATCCTTTCAAAGATAGGGCTTGATGCAGAGTCACAACATTGAAGCACAACATTACTCCTAGGGTTTGAATTTAATAGCTCATGTGCATAACTCCTTAAGTGAGTAAACTGGTCCTTTGCAACACCCTTTATTAGTTCTACAACTCTTCTTTTAGCTCTATATGTCTGGTCAGCTAAAAACTTCACACTCCACCTGTCAACTGATTCAACAATAAGTCAAAGTGGTTTCATTTCAGGATTATGTCTTAATATGTGAGCAAATTTCTTGGCAAGCCATCTAGTATTTGCTTGTCTATTGTGTTTTGTCCTTGACATGTATGGTCATCATATAAACTTGCAACCTGCCAATATTGGTTCCCAACCCTTTACCAAACCTAATGTAAAGCTCCAACCTTTAATACACTTGACTACCATCCTTTTTCCATCATTCTTCTTCGAGTAAATATTCTTCTTTGACTCCATATCATACTCCTTTATAACATCCATGGCTAACTCTTTAGTGTTAAACACCATACCCAATTCAAACGTAACCGTGTCACCAAATTTATGTCTTGGAAAATTTTCATACTCTTACTCATCCTCACTAGCAGCTGGTTTATGTAAGTGATCAGAATCCTCTTCATGACACTGCTCAAACTCAGCTAAAGATTTATCCACTAATGGGTCTGATGTTTCCTTTTCAATTGGTAGGATTATTATCCAACCCAAGTCCACAAATTCTTCACTTATGTCATCTTCACTAAAGTCAACCTCACTGATGTTTCCTTTTTAGTAGGTAGGATTGTTGTCCAATCCAAGCCATAGATTCTTCACTTATGTCATCTTCACTAAAGTCAACCTCAATTCCAACATAGTCTTCATCTACATCATCATCAAGTCCTTTACTTGCACTAACTCCTTCATCTGGATTAACTTATTCACTTGCATTAACTCTTTCACTTGTTTTAAATCCTTCACTTGCATTAACTCCTTCATTTGCATTAACTCATTCACCTGCATTAACTCATTCACCTTCATCAACTCCTACATCAATATCAACTTCTTCATCATATCCATTACCTAACTCTTCCTCATTTATAATATCAGGGTTATCAACAAAGTGTTCCACATATACATCAACCAACTCAATTACAATTGCATTAATATCTTCAATGAATTTCAACATATCAGCATCATAATTTAGGCGCCTAAGTCCTCTAGCAAAGCTAAATCTAGGGTTCCAATACCATATATATTCCACATTTATATCCCTCTTTTTGAATCAATGGCTCTAAATTCATATAAGACATGTAGTCTACATCACATTTCCAATTCAGTTCCGACACTTCACCATCAACATACCAATTAACAGGGTGTGTACAAGTTCACCCCTATGGTGTATTCTTAATTTAACACTATGGCTCTTAGATGGCCTGATAAACAATTACAATACATATATCAGAATACATAACTAGGGTAAAATGGGCCACATATCAACATAAACAATTAGGGTAAAAGATTTCAAATTTAACATTTAGGGGGAAAATAACCACATGCCAGATTAATAGGGGAAATGTTTAACAATTTGGGGAAAAGAAAACACATTTCACTACAATGGCACCACAAGTCAGAAAAATCCTAAACTCATTGACTTAGCTATCTAAAAAGGGAAAATGTAACGGACATGCTTGAGACAAAACTTGACATCTTCTTTTGTTTTTTTATGACAATGGAATATTCATTTTCAAACTACTTATTCTTGAATGACCACAAAAATCAGTGACAAATTCCTAAGCAAGTGCGAAGCAGAACAAATATTACTCACAATCAACGAAGAATCTCAAACGAGGAATCTCAAACGAGTTTCAGAAAGAAGAATACAGGTTGAGAGCGAAGAAGATGGAAAACAATTACCTGTATCTATTTGATAGGGTTTCTAGGGCATGAAACTTCAACAAATGACTTTTGATTTTCTGGAATATTTAATAACTGAAATGTTTAATACATGCGTCAGTGTTACTTAATATAAATAATTAAAATGATTTAAATATTAATTCAAATAGTTTCAAGAATTTTAATGACGTGGGAAAAGTTTAAAAAATGTCATATCATTATTTCACATGCCAACTAGGCAAAGGAGAGTGATTTGTCAAAAGGGACCACACAAAAATCACGGAAACTGATAATAGGGGACCATAAAGTTGTTTTTTTAAACAAGGACTAAAAAGTTATCAAAATAGATACAGGGAGACCAAAACTGCATTTAAGACTTAATATTAATATATTTTAAATATTTTATTTGAAAGTATTTTCGAAGACTAAATAAAAAGGGAACTTACATAGTAATCTATTTTTGAAATATGTTTAATAGCCGAATCAAAAGTGAATTTGATTTGGAAGGAAACTGTTGGAATACAGAGGTTCTCGACACATTATTCCTTTCTATAGATACTGACAATATAAAACATATTCCTATTATCAATATGGAGGAAGAGACCAACCTTCGTGGATGTTCACAAATAATGGTCACTGCACTGTAATATCGGGATACAACTATATTATGGGCTGGAACAGATATCAGAGGTGGACACCTCTGATATCACTAAACTTAAGGAAAAAGCCTTCTGGAAAAAGCTCTGGTCAGCAAAAGCCACACCTAGACAATTGATCCTCACCTGGAAAATCATGAACAATATCCTCCCCACTAAGGACAACTTAGCCAATAAGGGTATACACTGTGATTTACTATGCCCTATGTGTGAAGATAAAATAGAGACTATTGACCACTGCTTCATGGTCTGTACCAAGGCTAGTCACATCTGGTTTGGATCTCAACTCTCCATCAACTTTTTAAACAATAGTAATCAAAACTTTAAAGATTGGATCATGTCCATTGTCCCTAAGTTTGATGATTTAAACACATCGCAAATCATTAACATTATCGATAACATATGGATTACTAGAAATATAAAGAATTTTGAAAACAAGAGCACACTTGTGGAAGAAATCCTTGCTAAAATTAACCAAGGTGTCAGCAATTACTACAAGGTTCACAATCCTAACAACCAAAATAGGCATAGAGATACATATCAACAAGTAAACAAATCTAAGGGTCCGTTTGAATTAGTTTTGCTTTTTCTTTTTCAAAATATATTTTATAAAATTGTTTTGAAAAAATGTTTTTAAAAAAAGTATAACTAAAAAATTTGTTTGATCACCTAATTTTTCAAAACTGTTTTAGAATGAAAAAATAAAAATATTCATTTGATTTACTAGTTGTTAAAAACAGTTTTTAAAGATGAGAAAATAAAAATTTTATTTTATAATTCAAATTTTAAAAAATGTGTTATTAATTAATATAACATGAAAAGGACTATTATTAAAATTAATAAAAAAAATATTTTTGTGTAATCTATCTATTGAGCGTAGTCCGATTAAAAGTTCTATTGATTCGTGATCTGGTATGGTGTAAAATCTCTTTAGTTTCTTAATTCAGTCTGGTGTAAAAATTCAGTGGGTTCGAGATCAATCTGATAAAAATCTTGATTCAGTTTGTGGTCAGCTTGTGTAAAATATGTCTCGGTTCGAGATCTGCCTGAACTAAATCTTTGTTTGGTGTGAAAACTTATTGTTTCAAGTCTTGTCCGTTGTTTGGACTAACTACTTCAAACCTTATTTGTTGTTTGATTGAAAGTTAGTCAACAACTTCATTTTCTTATATAAGGAATTTGTGAGCATAGCCTTTTAAAAGCTCTCAAGAATAGTGGATACTCTCAAAATCAATTCTTGGAGAGAGAAGTAAATAACTTAATTAGACTGAACCTCTATTATTTTTTGATGTCATTTCTCTTTCTTTATCTTTTTAATTTTTCACTTAACTTCTTTACTTTGAATTTCTACCGCATATTTGTTTTTATAAAATGATTTAAAACTTTAATTTTATAAATAATTTTGTTTTAAATCAACGATTATGAAACCTCCACAATTCACCCATTTCTTATGAATGGAGTCACATGTCCAATATATATTATTAATTTTAGATAAAAAATCTAAGAAAAATCAAAACTATTTGAATTTAAAATATAAAAACGAATTTTGTGAATCCGCTAAAATAAAAGGACTAAGTCTAAATATTATTTTTGAAAAATTAATTAATAATACATATACTTTAGACCTATTTATTAAAATAGAGTTTATATATTTTTTAATTTTAATAAATTATATGTTAAGTTAAAATAGTGTTTTTATTTCTATGAACGGATTAATAACTGTTAAAATAAAATTAAAATTTATAATTGTGTAATTAATAAATATTTAAAAACTAATTCAAATTTTTAAGTGTTACTATTATCAACTTAATATTAATATTATGTTATATTATTATATAATTTAATAATGCATATAATATATAGAAGAAAAATTGAAACAATTTGTTTAGATCTATGGGACAAATTAATATACTATATTTCGTTATAACAAAAAAAATTAAATTAATTATTTACGATAATGCCATTAATGAAAAGTGATTGTTTTTTTCCGTGTTTTTGTGTTTCCAAAATATGCATAAGAATATTGAAAAGAGAAAAGCAGAATAAGATTTAACAGTTTTAGGGCCTGTTTGATATGGTTTTGAAAAACTGTTTTTTAGTTTTTAAAAATTAAAAATTATAAAATTTGTTTGGTAGTCTAATTTTATAAAACTATTTCTCAAAACTATTTTCTATTTGTGAGTTTTTAAAACTAAAAATCTAAAATAGGTTTTAGAGATTTTGATTTTTTGGGTTTTTAGTTTTGGAAATTAGGAAGAAGATAAAACAAGAAAAAATGGTATTATATTCATCAATGGCAAATTTGTAACCATGTTCAACTTTAAAATAATTTTTGAAAATTAGATTACCAAACATGTTTTTTCCTCAAAACTTTTTTTAAAAACTTAATTTTCAAAATGGTTTTTAAAAACTAAAATCTAAAACTCATTCAAACGAGCCCTTAGTTTTTTAATTTTAAAAACAATAAAAGTTAAAATAGTTTTACAAAACAAGTTTTAAAAAATATAAACCAAACAATTTTTTTAGTTTTAAATTTTTTGAAAAGAAAAAAACAGTTTTTAAAAAGTGAATCAAATAGGTCCTAAGTGTCCGGAAAAGAATGAAAACAAAACTCATGAGATCAAAATGGAAAAAATATACCTTGCTGGAAGTACTTCTAGAAAACCTGACATCAACCCGACTAACATTAAAATGAATCCCATTGATGGTCACAAGGCTCCCTGCAACAATAACAATAATAAAAACTACAAAAACTCTCACAATGCTAACTACAAGAACATACACCAAAGAGACAAGAAAATGCACTGAGTTTATTACCAGACATGAGGAGGATAAACTGCATGAGAAAGCGGTCAACCAGCAAGAGCAGGACCATGATCGGGAGACCTTAAAAGGAAAAGAGAAAATATCATAAGCAATGAAATCAATAACAAAAAGCAGAAGCATAAAGGGACTATGAGAAATACCAATGATGATTTCCAAATCAAGCATCGCCAAGTTCTCCATCTCAAACAGAACTCGGAAACCAACAGCGAGAACAAGTACCAAACATGCAAAGACAAAGATAATTTCAGGAACAAAAATAGCTCAACGTATCGATAAAAGGGTAAATACTAGAGATGAAAAGAGAAAATTTATACCTTGTAATAAGCTGGACAAGGACATGTAGATCACCGATTTTTGGTGCCCTCTTATAAAGGGATGGATAAAATGCAACGGGGAATGCATGCTTGGATCAAGAATGTAAGTGGAGTTTGGGAGTGATGTTTAGATACGAGAATGGAGAAAGCCTAACGGCATGAACACACTTTAGTAACGGTGACGACAATCCTATGCTCGCGAGAGCAATGGCGCTCCTCAAAGCTATTGAGATTGCTATCAATTGTTCTTTTAGGGATGTCCATTTTGAAATTGATAACCTCAGCCTCGCTCGTATGATGATTGACGACGATCAACCCAGAACGAAACTCGCGGGTATCCATCTGAACTGCCCCGAAGTTGGACTATTTGCCCAGACGGCCCCATTCTTGAAAGGTTTTTCCCACAATACCCTGGTCCGAAAAAAAATTCCCAAACTGTCCCATTTTCTCATTTGGACTCGTCCATTCATTGGGCGAGCTGATGAAGACGTGATGAAGACGTGATTTTGCTGAGTAGGCTCGGCCAATCATTGGCCGAACTAGTGAAGGAATTTTTTATCATTTTATTTTAAATACTCTTATATAATTAAATAAGTTTATTGAAATTATTATTAAATAGTTTTCTAATTAATTCTATATTTAAATAATAAAATTGATTTTTTTTTAAATAATAATAATATTTTTATAAAAATATTTAAAATAAAATGTTAATAATAATAGTTTTTTATAATAATAATAATAATAGTTTTCTAATATTGTTTTTTTAAAATATTAATAATAAAATGATTTTTTTAAATATTAATAATAGAAATGATTTATTTTTTTAAGAATTACAATGGAAGAAATACATTTTATTGATATAATGGAAGAAATATTTTATTGATATAATGGAATAAATACATTTTATTTATAGTGACTGCCTGTTCCACATCTTGTGCCAACTTTTTTGCGTGTTCCCTTGCCCAAGTCTTCTTGTCTTTGTCTTGCGGGAGACGGAGATAAGTCGGAAGACAATTCGTCATGGCGTCTTGTTGTTGATGTTGTTGTTGACTTTGATGTTGTTGTGATGTGTTTGGAGGCATATCCATACTGTCGAGATCTTGAATGCGAAAAGAAGGGATATTCATTATATGATCATCAGTGAGGTCATAGTTGGGCAGTGAATGTGGGAGTTGTGTGTAGGTGTTGGATTGGGTGTGTTGGATAGGAGGATAATAGACATCATCAGGGTTGTATGTAGGAGTGGGTTGTGCGAATGTGGTGTTTGATGTTTGGGGTTGAGAATGAGGGTTTGAGTATTCAAAGTTGGGTTGAGGAATTGGAGTGTATTGTATGGGTGGGCGTAGGTTGGTTTGTTGTTGATATTGTTGATTGTAATAGTAGTTTGTTTGAGGGAATGGAGTGTGGGGATTATGGTGTTGGGTTGAGGTGGAATAAATTGTGTGTTGTTGTGTGGTATGTGTGTGTTGGTAAGTTTGTTGAGCTGAGGATGATGGTTGGTTATGTTGTTGTGGGGGTGATGTTGTTTGTTGGGTTGAAGAAGTTACACATTGACGGGGATCATTCAAAAACTGTGTTGGAGCAACGTGCATAAAAGGAATTGATAAAAACCAATTCATGTATTCTCTACCCGGCTTAGACTCACCAATTACCGAGTTTCCTTGTAACACCAAATGCCTTCTTCTTTTCCATTCTTTTAGCTCTTCTTTGTTTAAATCTTACCAATGTGTGTCCCAAGCTTGGACCATAGTCATGTTATGGTGTTCACATAGACATCTTGGCTGAGACGGTATTTGTTGTTCAAATCCAAATTGGAGTTTGACTCGACCCGTCTGATGCATCTCAACGGTAAAGAAACATACCATATATGTTGTTGCACTTCAAACTCGGCTGTCACTATAATCAAGCACTGGATATTGTATGTACGACCTCCAAATAAACTGTTAAAAGAAATATAACTATTAGAATGTATAAAATAAATTTAAATAAGTTGAATATTATAATTAATCATTCTTACATCGTTTTCTTCCATGTGTTCTATTGCAATACGGTATCCTCGTAGATGATGACGAGGATTATTTCTGTAATTCATACCTCGTTTGCACCATCTTGCATATTAAAAAAAATACCTTAAAGCGACGTATAAATAATTTTGAGAAATATAAATTGCATTTAAATGAAAATCGTTACCTTAATGCATAAGGATGTGATGGAACCTCGTTACTAACTGGGGCTAACAAGGGTATGCGTGTGAATGCCCGTACAGTTAGTAATACAACACAGCCTCCTATGCTCTTGACTCCTTTATGGGCTGCCTTGCACATATGTCTATATAGTGTTGCCAGACAAGCAGAACCCCAACTGTATGTATTACATTTTTCTAGGTCTCCTACTAAAGGTAATCAAGAAGAACGCAACAAATTGTGACTCTTATCTGACATTAAAAAAGTAGCAATTAAAAGTAAAATATAAATTTTTGAATGAAGAATATTTTCTGCCTCGGTCGGGTTAGGGTTATTTTTTAGTTGTGTTAACATGGCTTCTAACCAAACAATTTTGATAGAAGTCCCATTTTTATCTGAAGCTGTTGGTTCGATGCCCAAATTCTCCATGTAAACATCATTGGTTACGTTTGTTGGGCCATTAACAGCTTTACCATTGATTCGAAGACCGAGTAACATACTCACATCCTCTAGTGTGATAGTACATTCACCCGTTGGTAAATGAAAGGTATGTGTCTCGGGTCTCCATCTCTCTAACAATGCAACAATTAATTTAGAATCTACTTTTAGACTTGCAATCTTGGCCACATTTGCAAAACCAGCTAGTTCCAAATACGGTATTATAACCGCACTTGGTTGAATGTATGTATGCGAATGGACCCGGGACCTACCGTCTTCCTGAAATTCAAATAAAAATGGTAATGAATATTTGATGTGATATTTACATATTGAATTTGTGAAATAGATTTGAAAGAGACTTACGTATTCGGCAATGTTTGAAAGAGACTTACGTATTCGCCCATCCACAACAAAGACATTTTGGAATTGAAGATAGTGAATATTTGTAGAGAGTAAATATTTGAAGAGAGTAAGTATTTGTGAAATAGAAATTGTAGGAAGATGATGAGAAAGAATTGGGGAGGAAAGGATTATTTATAGTGGTAAAAAATAATAAATATATAGGTTAGAATTGTACAAGTTGATTGGACAATTAAGGGAATGCATGCAATTTTTTTTTGCAAGGAATCCCTGCAACCACGAGATTCCCATGCTGATTGGAAACCACACTGCCAAAAAGCCTGCGTGCAGACTCGTCCCTTTGATGGACGAGTTAACCTTTGTAATGTGTGGGCTCGTCCAATGGAATGACGAGCTTAGTCATGTGAACGTGTTGCCTCATCCAATGAATGAGCGAGCTTGTTCTTCTAGGGTTATGACTTGTCCAATGAATGGGCGAGCTAGTGAAGGCTAGGGTTTTCATGTTTTCTCTCTCTTCCAATTGAAGGACGAGATGCATGTGATTTCTATTGGGGGGAAATCCGAAGAACAAACAACGACGCTTTATCATGGATAGACAACATCCCTCGGGAGAAGTGGGCAAGGGCATTTGACGAAGGGCAACGCTGGGGTCACATGACAACTAACCTAGCAGAAGTAATGAACTCGGTGCTAAAAGAAACCCGAAACCTTCCAATCACTGCATTGGTCAAATCTACGTACTATCGATTAGGATCACTATTTGGTAGAAGAGGCCATCAATGGACAAAAATGTTAGCCTCTGGGCAGGTTTTCACTGATAACTGTAACAAGGGGATGGCTGAGGAAGTCATCAAAGCTAACACGCATAACGTCATGCAGTTCGATCGCGAGAGATTTTATTTCATGGTCCAAGAGAAGATTAATCATAACGGCGGTCGACCAACCGGAACATTCAGCATTGATCTGAGGAAACAACACTGTGATTGTGGGAAATTTCATGCATTTCACTTACCTTGCTCCCATGTAATCGCAGCATGTTCGAGCATACGCCATGACTACTCCATTCACATTCCAGACGTCTTCAAAATTCTTAACGTGTTCAAGGTCTATAAGGAGAGTTTCCTAGGACTTCCCCATGAGGAGAATTAGCCATAATATAAAGGATTTACTCTTTGCCACGACGACTCTATGAGAAGAAGGAAGAAAGGGCGCCCAAACAGCACCAGGATTAGAACCGAGATGGACGACATTGAGAAGGAAAAGAGAAGGTGTGGAATTTGCCTTGAAATAGGACACATGCGTAGGAAATGTCCTAATGTTGCAGGATCGTCCCAGCGGCCATCCAGATGATTATGTTGTTATTTTAAATATTCGTCCAGATGATTATGTTTTTTTTAATTATTAACTACTATACACGTACTATATATAAACCATTGTGTATTTCTAATGTCTTTTGGGAACAAACAATTATGAAATACATTTGATAATCAAAGGCTTCTGGTTACAAGGTACGACCACATCAACTAAACAACAACAACAACAACCACCCACACAAGTGGTAATTAAAAAACTAATCAACAACAACAACCAACACAAGTGGACCTTCAACTCCTCTATTAACTTCACCACTATGTGCTGAAAACATACACTGAACATCTTCATCATTTTCTATACGATCCAGGTAATACATGTACGTACCATCGGGGCTTGCATCAGTCAACGCTATGTATGGACAACAATACTCTACTTTCCTCACCTTCATACGACGCCCGCCCAACTGCCGGAAGCCAATGTGGATGGCTGAAATCAGTGTTCTGAAATTCCATTGCGGATCGAGACAAACACTGATTTTTTCACCATGTCCATAAAATACAAGATCCAAAACAGACATTTTTACCAAAATAAAGGATTTTGTGCTCTGAGTTAATTTTTTACAAATCCTGCTATTTATAGAAAATTAATACTTGAATACTCGGCCAATCATTGACCGAGATAGTACAAACACAAAGCAATTGCTCGGTCATTGAAACTTTGGAGGGAAACATATCATTCGAAATTTTTTGAAGGGAAACATATCATTCCCAAAAAATTATTGAAATTTTGGAGGGAAATATATCATTTTTATTATTAATATTTAAAAAAATCATTTCTATTAATATTTAAAAAAAATAATTATTTTTATTATTAATATTATAAAAAATAATCATTTTTATTATTAGTATTTTAATAAAACAATATTAGAAAACTATTATTTGTATTTTATAAAAATATTATTATTTAAAAAAATCAATTTTATTATTTAAATATAGAATTAATTAGAAAACTATTTAATAATAATTTTAATAAAGTTATTTAATTATATAATAGTTTAAAAATAAAAAATAAAAACCCTCCCTTCACTAGCTCGGCCAATGAATGGCCGAGCCTACTCAACAAAATCACGTCTTCATCATCTCGCCCAATGAATGGACGAGCCCAAATAAGAAAATGGGGCAGTTTGGGAATTTTTTTCCAGACTAGGGCATTATGGAAAAAAGTTTTCAACAATGGGGCAGTTTGAGAAATTAGTCCCGAAGTTGACGGGGAAAATCCGCTTTGACTGGATCCTCAATTATAAAATATAGGGATGAGTCGGGTAACGAGGATACTAGTACCCACCCCGAACCCGCCCCGTTTATTTCGTCATGTACATTATTATTTATATTTGATAATTGAGAATATTAAATAAGTGATCAATGTTTTAATATTTTGCTTTTTCTTAATTATTTAAAATATTCGAAATGTATGTATGAATTTTTTTTATTGTTTTATTTGTAATGTAATTTAATTTTTAAAAAAATAAATATTTCTATTAAAAAAATTGATTTTTTAAATGGATGATGGCGGGGTTGGGATACCCAAACTCAACCCGAACCCGTTTGGAATTGAATTGGATTTTAATTCTCCATTTCGTTTGGGTTTGAGGCGGAAAACGAAGATTGTTTGAGGATTTGGATTTGGATTTGAGGAGGTAAAAACCGTCCCGTCTCCACCCCATCCCATCGACATGCCTAAGTAGAACCATGAAGACGAATATGAAATTGCTCACGAGATCTAGGGTTTTCCATGTAAGGCGAAAAACAACATTGTCACTCACATTCTAGACAAACATGCGAAAGCTGAAAACAAGGTCTAGATTGATGAGACCCTGTTGTGCATCCAAGCCCAAACACGTTTAGAGCTAAGGCCCAATTGTTAGAGGCTTCAGCTTTTGTAATTAAAAAAAAAGTGAATTTGAAACAGTCATTAATGATATTTCTTAGTTATTATTTTATTTGAAAGACTTGTGATGATTAAATTAAATGAGGACTTGACATAGTCATCGATATACAATATATGCATAATAATTGAATAAAAACAGATTTGATGTAACTATTATTGATGTTTTTGTTTATTTTAACTAGAGACCAATTGTGATGATGAAATTAAAAGATGATCATAGTCATAGATTTTAAATTCGACTTAGTAAAATAAATAAATAAATAAAATTGAAGTATATGAAAATTTAAATTTGTTTATTAAGTCCATTTTATTGGAGTATGTGATAATTGACATTTTCATTCATCCAAATCTACAAAGTTACAAATTTTATATGAAAATAGAAGCTTTCATCCATGATAACCATTTAGCATCCAACCTCATTCTATTCATTGCATATTTCAAATAATTCCAACACACAATCATATAACTTTTCGAAATCAACTTTCATCAACAAGTATTCCGTGGCTTTCCTACTTTGAGGCTTGCGTACTCTTGGACTCATAAAATATCATCGGACAGATAAAAGAAAAATAATTTTAATTTTCACTTTTCATTTGATAAAAGAAAATTTTATATCAGTGAAAAAAACTAACAATTTTAATATGTCAAAGGATGACTGTTCTTAGTGATGAAGCAACAAACAATGATGTCGGCACGTAAGTTGTTAGAGTTTCCTTCTTTAGTATATTTCGATTCAATTGGTTGTTACACCAAGCATTTGCTTTCCCGTTATGGAAGAAAGGATTAAAGAATAAAGTTGAAATATCATGATCAACAAGGAACTGAATCTATGTTTGCTTTTCAATATACTCTGTTTTTAAGGCAATATTAAGGATCAAGGCAATCCATTGCATTTTGAAACCTAAGGCAGAATTTGATTTAAAATAATATTTTTTTTTTAAAATACATGATGTAAAATTGTTATACATTGACGATGTACTATCTTTAATCTCATTTTTAAATAAGTATTTTAAAAATTATTATTCTAAGCCGACAAGAATGGTCTTCGACCGACCACTTAGAGGGAGTCACAATTCATTTAGAGTGCTAGCAGCACAGGGAAACTATCCTATAGAAGAGCGCAGGCTATTTGGATCCAAGATCTATCCAACGGTTCCCCACACTACATGTCTAACAAATAACGGATTGTTATAACCGTCTCACTATATAAAGGAGAGTCGCGAAGAATTTACGTACACAATTTCAAATTCAATTTGTATTCACTCTTCTTCCTCACATACTTACTTGAGTGTTGGAGTGCTAACCTTGCAGGTCAGCCCCTCATCCACTGCGTTGGAAGCTCAGATCCACCATTATCCATCACAACCATCGATTAACCAATCAATTCTGGCTCCACCAACAGAACAATGGCGTCGTTTATGGGAAACGACTTCTGATTCTTGCGTTTTCCATAACCGCGCTTTCTCTCCTCGATCCATTGATCTGAAGCCTTTCTGATTTATCATATTAGAGTTCTCAAGATCAAACAGTATATCCACTATGTTGGACCTAAATTGAATAGCGTATCAACCATGATTTCCTGAATTTCCAGCTTCCTGACGTCCAAACATGTCAGCAATTGCTGAATTTAGTGGTACTCGTTCCACCGTATTACGCAAAGTCGCTCCTGCCGCCACGGTCGCTCAAGCGACATTCAATTAATTGCCTTCGCCTCCTCTTTAAGGTCTTGTAGATCAAACTGCAATTTGTTGTGGATTTGAAATATATAACACACAAGTGTACATGGTCCATAGTAGAAAGTGATAACAAGTAAGAATATTGTTCCCACTGGAAGTGTAATAACTTGGACTGATTTGCATCATTGTCTTTTGTGAATGAGCATTAGCAAAAATAACAATAATTGATGGTTGTCACAAGTTCAATTTTTAAGTAAACAATGATAGCGTTAAGTTTGGTTTAAGTAAGCAAAATAAGTAATGGAGAATATGTTGGGAAATGATTTATCAATGTAACTTATCTATTATGTGAATATAATGTGATATGTCGTGTCATATGAGATCAGAACGTGATCTTATGATGTATTCCTACAACATCAAAAACATATTCAAGAAAGCAAGGGGACAAATTCCTAAGCCTCGTGTTTAACTTTAATGTATGTCTCCGTTCTTTCAAAATTTTCCTTATAATTATAGCTCTTTATGCCTACAATGGTTATTCTAGTGATTATGTCTATCTTAATATTTGTAATCATATTTATTTTGAGTTCCACTTGTTGATGGATTCCTCACATCAACAAGCTTTTATCTTTTCTAAGATTATCAGACAAATAATCAAATTTAGAATAGTAAAATGCATGATAAAATCACCCACTAACATCACATCAAATAACACAAAATATTAAGTCATATTAACTTCACATTGCTCAACATAAAATAGTTTACCTCATGACTGTTGAAGTGGTAAAGCAGCAAGAAAAAGTAAGTATTTTGTTTTTTATCGTCTCCACGGAGATTAGTGTGATATCAAATACCGTTCAACGGTCTCTACGTTTCTAAGCATGGGTTTTGTAAGAATTTGATTTTAAAACTAAACTAAGCTATGTAAAACAAATGAAAAAATAAATAAAGCTTCAGAGAGATCTGAGAGCTTTACAGTATTGTATTTCATTCACCATATGAACACGTAATTTACCAACTAGTTATGCACAATCTAAACATTCATCAATATCATTATATATCGCTTGCATCAGTGTTCAGGTCTGCAACATCGACGAGAGTTCTACTGTATTGTTTAATCGAAGATCTCTTAACTTATCAAACAATACGGAGCATTAAGAATCCATACTCACGTGAATGTTAAACCTAAATCTATATCTAGAGCTTAGCGTCTAACAGATGATTATCCTAGATCTAGACTCGAAGAGTATTTCTCAATAACGGTTCAAATCAATAGATAAACAAATAAACAAGGATAACATCGATATAGATTCGTGAATAAATCATACCTAACGCCATGATTAATAAAAATACATACTATACAAGTGAACTTACAAACAAACCCAACAAGAAAGGGATTACAAGGAGAAGAATGAAGATGAACAAACATCCACCGCGAATTTCCAACGATAGAGGCAAACCAACTCCGTATCTTCAAGAAGCATCATAACTTATTGTTTCTAAGATACTATAACTCTCATAACTAAAAGAATGGTTCTGATGGAGAAGGGGTTAAAATTTCCCAAAACCATCCCTAAAACTTTGTGTACAATGAATAAAAAGGGGCTGGAAAAGTGGAATCGTGATAAGCCAGTGCAGAGCTCGCTTAGCGCGACCACAATAAAGAATAGCAAACCTCCATAAATCGTGCTAGGACTGAGCTTAGCCCGCTCCTAGCACAAGTGCGCTAAGCACGCTGAAAGCATGCTCCTAGCACGAAAAATGCAATTTCCTCCTGTCCCTCTTTCTCTAAGCGCGCTAGGACCGCGTTAAGCCCGCTTTGCAAAAATTTGAATCTTCCAAAATGCAACTTTGGATCTTGCTTTGTGGTAGCAAGTATCCAAGGCTTCGAATAGGCTATAAATCCTACAAAATTGCACAAATTTGATCAAACAAAAGATATTTACATGATAACATAAACTATACAATATATACGCAAAAGTTGAGGTTTACGCAAGAAAATCAATTGAAACAAGTCAATAAATGCAAATTATTCACACACAAAATGACCATAATTTAACACTTATCAATGATGAGCTCAATACATACATCAACACTAGTTCCTAAGCTAAACAATCTTAAACACATGATGGAAAAAGAAAAAAAACCTAAGGGTGACTTCTTTGTCTTCTTGCAATCTTTAATCAGCAAGAGACGGGTTCTGTCACGGTAGATAATGGTTCCTTATACTTGAAAATAAGAGAATATAAATTCTCCAAACTTGATTCAGCTTACTTTCACGCCAATTTCTACCAAGTGTTTCACACTGAGTTTAAACCTCCTCTCGTTTCTTTCAAGGGGTCCTTTTATAGTCAGCCTCCTATAGGGTTTCATGAGGTATTAGATCATAGGCTTCTTAATTATACATCAATTTTTTCCCATGAAAATTAGCATATTCCTTCCATTTCTTCCTCTTCGTACCATTACTAGGAAAGGTACACAACACATGCAAGGGACAAAGTGTCTGGTTACAGACCTGTTCTACAAAGGCGACGAGCCACGCACTATAGTGGTTATACTATTTAATGTTGTTTGTATTTTAGTGCTCATTCTTACCCATACTCATTTCTAGCTCAAATTCACTCAAATTATCTGGTTGATGCCACGTGTGCCCTATAGACATGAAGACCCACTCTTTGTGACCTCCATCGTATTTTACACTTAGTTGAAAGTTAGGGTTAAAGTTGTGCTCCAGTTGTGTCATGGCAGAACTTATCAGAAATCTATCATTCACATGTAACAAACACATAAAAACTCACAAATTAGAGCATTTATTATGCTCTTCACAAACTTACTTAAAACGGAAAAAGTGAACTTAAATTACTCTAACAGTTTACCTAATAATAAGATAAAATTAAGTGTTAAGGTCTAGAATAACTCACATAGTGAGTTATCACAAATACTCCGCTACATACAGATCTACTCTAACCTCCTTAAATCTACAGATTTACTCAAGTGCCTCTGATCAGACCTTTAATATCACCGCCAACTTGACATCCAAACACATTGCCTAGTTTCCAGCTATTACGAGCCAATCTAGGAATACAAGGCGCCAATGAATTGTTTAATAACATGTATAACATCAGTTGGCAACATAATTCATAGGGGATAGTGTAGCGGTGTATTCGTTACTATATGATTTATTGATTAAATCATAAGCAAAGTATACAATAACATAGAGTCGCCACCGCACTTTTATTTATCCAAAGGACTGGCTAAAAAGCGAACAAAAGCCTAAGATATTTTACTCGTAGAAAACTAATGAAAAGATCAGAGATCGGGGTAAGGGGTAAATTACGTAATGGGAAGGTGTTAGGCACCCAATGCGTCCTAGGTACTCCTAGGGAGCCCTTTTCACACTTTGTTGTTTGAAAATTATTATTTTTCATGACATAAGTATTGTGCAAACATGATTGGGATGATGAGAAAAGAATGTACAAATTAATTATTTTTGTGTTTGGATGGATAACCATTGCCTACGTACCTTTACAGGATCAAAACCTCGTAGTTCGGCTAAAAACTTCCAAAAGTTAGTGGATTCAATTTTAAAACATAAGCTCTAAGGTCTTACGTTACCCATGGGAGAAAACTCAACCTTAAGAAACAACAAGTCCACCATGTGAGAAAAGCTTCAACTTTCTAGAGAGGGGTTAACCCTATAATAAGCAAGGAAGACTTACAATTCAATCAACTAAGGACAAATAGGTGAGATTAATATCAACCAACTAGGGTAAATCAAACCTATAGCTAATGTATGAAACTTAACAAACATGGACAAAGCCACAAAATCATTTGAATGGGTGAAGTTATTTGGATTATTTACAAAAAGGTCAACGTATGATTAAAGTCAATTCAAAATGAAGTATTTACAAAAAATGAAGTTTGGAAAATCATGGACTTAAGGTCCAAGTTTCTAATTTGAAAAGAAGTGAGAATGTTTGCACAACACATATATACAAGTTTTGAAACATGTGTGAAAAGTTTAGGACACAATGGGGTGAATGGAATAGAAGAGTGAATGTAAAACTTCTTAGGAGGGTCCACCTCTTGAAATCATATAGAAGATGATTCAAATGGGTCCTTAGGAATAGGCTACAAATGAGCAATAATCTGAACATAATAACAGATGAAAGTCAATAAAAGCGGATACTGGATGCCACTCAATGGTCTTATACCTGTCTCCTAAAACAAGTAAGGATATCAGAAGCCACTCTATGGACTTACACTAATCTCCGTCAGAATAAAACAAAAAAAGCAAAACAGGGAAATCAATTGCCAATCCATCTGGACTTATGTTAACCTCCACAGTATGATCCTAGGAATACAAATGCCACATCACAGGGACTTACAATGAATCCTCACATACAACAACAATGCTCAAACAAAGAGCAAAGAAGATATGAGTGACCAATGAGGTCTTACACTCTATCTCTTCCATGTCATAGGAACAAAAGCCAATCAGTATGGACTTACAATTGTCCTCAATGGGAAAACATCAATGTCACAAGGACAAAAGAACTGATCATGCACTGATGGCAAACAAAGATGATAAATGCACAACGGCAATCAATGATAGTAAATGCACAATGGCAATCAAGTAATCATGTATAAATGAATCAAGTAATCAATCACATAAATTCAAGTAGCACACACTATAACCATTCAATGAGGCTCAAGCAAAAGGGTAAGGCATTAAAGCCAACTGTAATAGGGTTAAAGTTGCTCTTAACCTTGCCATTGAGGGGCTAAGGTGAAGCAGATGAAAGGATATGAGGGGTGTGCCTCATCAATCTTATCTCTGGTCAGAGAGAGTATTGAATATCAGAAGGTGTGGGAGTTCAGAAAGTAGGAACTCTCTCCACATTTTAGACTCGATAGATCTTGGGTTTGGATCTCAATGCTACAACCATGTAATGGGAGCAAGGAGAAGACTCACAGAATAGTGGGAGATAGGCTACGTATCTCTTATATCCACCAATTGCCTTTTAAAAGGACTTTTCCTGCTTGGGACAAATATAAACAATCACAAACATTGCCTCTTAAGGAGGACTTCAGACAGTTTGCCCGGCCAAATAACAGGCCGGTCTCCAGACTACATGAAGAATAGAGAGTCTACCTCAATGCAAATTGCTATTTAAGCAAAGCAATGCAAGTTCTTAAGAGAACTGAGCAACTAAGGGTACCTGAAATCAGTCAAATATAATCAGCATCCCAACATAAACAAAGCAACAACAATAAGAATCAATCAACAATCAAACAATGATGTGCATAGCACCAAGTCCATGTGAACCAAGCACCCTACAACACAAACAAATTAGTATACAATGATCAAAGTAAACAACTCAATTATGAATCAACCTCCTTAAGGCATTAGCTTTTTAACCTGAAAAGTCAAAGTCAAGCTCAAACATAAGTAACAAGACCACTAGGCCAAGCCTAGGGTCCAAAGGAGGGAAAAATCTTAAAACAGCAAGTAAAACATGATCAAAGTCAAGATGATTCCAATAAGAAGAGATCCCAATTGGTCTCATATCCAAACTATGCACTAATTTTATTTTATGCACGAATTAAGGCAAAGTAAGCAATGTTGAATCACATATGAACAACCAGAATGATTACATCCAAAAAAATATCAAAACAGCACAGTAAATTCCACAAAAATTATATCCTTAACAGAGGACATTCAACAAGCTACATATCAATTTTCATGCCATTTGGACTAGTGGAGCTATGTCAATTAAATCAACATGTCAAGGCATGGAAAAATCAACCTAAACTAGGTCACAAAATGTACACCAACTTCAATCAAATGGTAAACAGTGATATTAAATGGGAAAAGGATGGGACCAAAACCAAGTGAAAGCTATACATGTTAGAAACTACTCCACCAAGTTTCATATTCATAGGGTTAGGGATGAGGATTTGGCGACATATGTAAAAATGTTACACAAGCAAAGCCCTAAAAATGCTAAGCAGCAAACAAAAATTCTAATCAAATAGAAAATAGATCAATTAAATCCACAAAAATTCATGTTGAAATTTAACATGTCAAAGGTATCTCATGCAAAAAATCAGAACCATAGGCCTAATGGAAGCATGGAAAAATAATTCATGAACATTGCATAGCATAGTGTGACACATATTGTCACACTCAAGTTAATTAAATCATATCTAATAAACCAGAGGTCCAAAAATTACAAATCATATGTCAAAATCTCCAGGAGAGGGTCAAGAATCATCATATGAATTTTCATCCAATTTGGAGCTAGCATGACTATTTTATGATTAAAATGGTAAAACACATAAAAATAGCACACATGACAAAGATCCCTAAACCAATCTAAAAAATTACCAGGCACAACTTATATCACTATGCCTAAAAAATTCTAGAGAAAAAATGGGATCTAACAAAAAAAGTCCCAAATTATTTGGACTAAGTATGATTAATCCATGATTTTTAGAAGTTTTGTAATGTTTATGAAATAATTATTTAAATGGATTTATGTGGATTTAATTAATTAATTATTCGCTGATGGCATTTCCGTAATAACCGAGCCAGGGCCAAAACGGTGTCGTGGCATTTTAATGCGGTGGCTGCACGTGATTTGCTGGATCCGGCGGGAAACAGGATTTTCAAACGAAATCGCGCCAGCATGGATCAAACGCGACATTTCCAGAATTCTGCAGCTTCTTCGCATGCGTTCTTCATCACCATCCTTCCAGATTCGGTTATGGCCATTCTTCCACCAAATTAAGCAAATCATATACCGTTGTAACCGTCACGCAACGTAGAACATGAATCTAGCGAGTAATCGACCTAACTCTAAACATACTTCATGGATCGAGCCAAAACCGTTTAGCATAGCAAAATTCAAATCGCAATAACTCGTTCAATTCATCATGGAAATTCAAGATCTGAAGTTCTGCATGATCTACACACTAAGACCTACAAGATCCATATCATTATTTCAAGAATTAGGATCATCGAATTTTCACCTTGTTGATTATGCAGAACTGTAATTGAGCTTCTTGAGGTCTGAAAGTGTGAAACAGTACTTCTACAAGGATGAAGAAGGTGTATGGATGCAAAGAAATGGCTCAGCAATGCACGATTCTCCTTGGATTTCCGACTGCCATGTGAGTGAGCTTCTTCAACAGCTGCGATTTTTGGCCTGGATTATGCACAATTTCGCTGCAATTCAACACAACAATGCTTGCATATGAATGTTAGAACAAGAAGTGAGCAAGAACAATCAAGAAGTTTGATGAAAAATCAGAAAAAGTTTTGAGAGGATTTGAGAGAAAAATGAGAATTTGTGATTTTGATCTGAAAAAAAATGATTAGTGTCCTGAGTTTCTGTTATAATTAAGTTTATATACTAATGCCTAATCCAACTCATAATCATGCTTAAGCCAAAAAATGATAATTAGTGAAATATGCTTATATGTGCAATTTGGCATTTTTGCCCTTGGAGAGTTAGAAGCAATGGAATAGTAATTTTTCACTTTGGACAAGTCACAATTGGCATTTAGAAGCTATTGGAATTGGTCCCATGCCAAAATTCCAAATATTTTGAAAGTTGGACCGTTTTGCCCTTGGTTTTTAATTAGTGCACTTGAAAAATGACCTTTTTACGTGAATGCTTTTGGCAAAAAGTGGTGATGGATTATGAAAGTACATATCAAATTTGGTTTGCTCAAAGAAGAACCATCCAATGTGGACATTCCATGTGCAAGTTATGCCACTTTGAATTCGGGCATTTTCTGAAATTGATCTGACCATATCTTGACAACCACACATGGGAATTGAGTGTTCTCGAACTTTTTGGAATGGTGAGAACAAGATCTTCAACTTTCATGTTGGACAAATTTTGATTTGAAGCTTGTATGATGAAGTAATTTTGGGGAGAAAAACTTTCCCTTTTGGCAGGTGAGAATTATAGGTCATTTCCAATTTTGGAAACTTTTTGTCTGACTTCAAATCTTTCAACCTTGATCTTTGAAATGCCAAATGAGACTTGTATAGACATGAATGAGGTCTTTCTAACCATCTCACACCTTCCAATCCCTGATTAAATGCACAGTTGACCACAGTTGACTTTTGTTGACTAGGCCAAGTTCTGATGAATTCCAAGCCTCTTTCTCTTGAGATCTTGATTCCAAATGATATCACATGTTATATGAACTCTTTATGAATGATCATGGTGTTCAAATTCTTCAAGAATGGCCACCATCTATTGCTCAATGCTTGATTTGACTGATTGACTGATGATTGCTTCAGCTGCAAGAAACAAGGTTAGATGACAATATTTTTGTACTTTTGGTTAGTAAACATATGAAAAGCAATGATATACAAATGCAATACATGCTTGGTGATCAAGAACCACACTCACAAGGTATCCCACCCACTAGGAGGGAAGCTAGGGCATGCAATGATCCTTGAGGCCATGATATGATATGATATGAGCCATGAGGGATCTTAGGGCAAAAATTGGGGTCTTACAGATGCCCCTATTTAAGGTCATTCTAGCCGGAGAAGTGAAGTTTAGAAATCTTCATCTCGACGCGGTAGAATGGGCTTAAATAATAGTGATGAGACAAATTTTGGTCCCTAAGAGACCTCATGATGCAGATGTATGCATGCAAAAGCAAATTCTGTGGGGAATATATGGTTCACACAGAAGAAAAGACGATCCATCGGAGTAATACACTCACCAGGAACAGAGACTCTAACAAGACTCTTATTGGGACTCTTTTTTTTAGGGGATAGTAAGAAAAAGAATGCGTGAGCAGGACACGACTCTGATTAGGGTAATGACAAAACTGACACAGCGTGAACAAGACACGACTCCGAGTGGGGATAATAGACATCGGACTGGAGAGCTTGCTGGGGAAGCAAAGGACTCACACCGGGGAATAAAGAATTCCAGAGGAAAATAAATCCATTGGAATGACATAAGCTGACTCAACTATCCAGAAAGGATACTTCGGATAAAAATCCGGACTCGGACCAGGAAAAGATTCACATAGAATCTCCCTGCCGGGAAAATGCATATATTGGGGAATAAATACCCATATAGCAAAGGGTAAAAATCACCAAAGGAACTTCGCAGGGGACTGTCTAACAAAGAGACTCTCCTGGGAAAAGCAACAGGAATGAGGTGTTACCGGTATAAGGGTAACAAACTCAGGAAGAATGAATATCTAAGACCGGTATAAGGGTGAGAGATATCAATCAACCAACATCTGAGAAAGACCTACAAAGGGTATGATACTCAGGAAAATCTGACTCCACAGGGGACCAAGGTCATAATAGGGAGTAGACAGAAAGGAACACCAGGGATACCGAGGTATATAATAGGTGACCGACAAAACGTGAATTGGTATATATGCCAAGACACACATCATCCGAAAGGAGGGCTTGAAACAGCAAAACAATTTATAGGATGGAACATTCGAATCCACAATGGGAAAACGAACCTTACTCAACTGGGGACACAAACCCAAAGAGTACATGAGATATAATATCCATTACCGGCAGACCGTGGATAAGATACTCGCATGAGACATATTATCTATTACCGTCAGAACGTAGATAATAAACTCGCATGGTAAGAAACACCAGAGATACCGAAGTATATAATAGGTGATCTACCGAAAACGTGAATTGGTATATATGCCAAAACACACATCCGAAACACAAACAGGTTAAAGGATGAATATTCGATTCTACAAAGAATACGAATCTTACTCTACTGGGGAAAATCAACAAAGGACTCCAACCAAAGAGCGCATGAGACATATTATTCATTACCGGCAGACCGTGAATAATATACTCGAAAGGAAAAGACACCAGAGATACCGAAGTATATAATAGGTGACTAACCAAAAAGAGAGACAATCGTTACCAAGCATCCGGGTAAACGAAAGACAACTCAAGGGGATAAATTGCAAGCATCCGGCAATTATCCAACAACAAGGAAGAATATTCGACTCCGCAAAGGGAAATAACGAATCTTACTCGACCAGGGAAACACAAAAGGCTTCAACTGAAGAGTGCATGAGATATATTATCCATTACCGTCAGAACATGGATAGTATACTCGCATGGAAGATTATCCACAACCGGTATAAAGGTTAATAAAGGATAAATCGTCCGAAACGAAAGGCATCGGGATACCAAACAGGCATATAATGATGACCAATCAAAGGGAGTAACAACATTACCAGCAAAAGGGTAAATGAAAGACTCACTGGGGATAAATTGCAAGCATCCGGCAATTATCCGCAAAGGCAAGGAATACATTGATAAACAATCAATGATCCGGGGAACGAATCACTAGCAAACGGTGAAAAGACCCACTGGCGACTTCAAAAGGATAACATTGCAAGCATCCGACAATGATCCAGAAGGCTGCTGGGAATACAAGTGCTTACTCAAGAGCAACTACCCAAGGCAGGGAGGAATATCAACATCGAACATTGAATGAAGACAACCACAAAGGCAGATTAGGGTTTACATCTACCGAATACGGGGCAGAAGACCAAAAATCTGGCTGACAAAACAAGGGGTTTAACAATACCGACTACTGGGCAAGAAACCAAAAGACTCAGTTGAGGATAAAATTGCTAGCAACCGGCAATTATCCACATGTATCATAAGATACCACTCCGCTAGAGAGAAAAATCACAGCGTCATAGGATTTACGACTACCGAATACGGGGTAGAATACCACAAACTCTACTGGGGATACAAATCACCGCAGGGAGATACCAACTCTGTTAGGGAATAAAACCACAACAACAGAAGAATTCACCAACAAACAGATCGAACCACGAAGGTTACCACTGCTAGGGGAAAAAAGATGGGACTCACAACTACCGAATACGGGGTAGAAGCCATACTCTGGTGGGAATAACCACAAATTAGGGTTTACATCTACCGAATACGGGGTAGAAAACCAAAAACTCTGCGTGGGGATAGAATAAATCACGAATCCGCACGAGAAACCAAAAATGAGGTTTATAACAGACCACAGACTCTGTTGGAGAGTAGGGAATTAGGATTTACGACTACCGACTATCAGGTAGAAGACCAACAACTCTGGCTGGGGACTAAAAGGTATATAACCACAAGTTCTGCCAAGAAAGCCAGGAGAATAGGACTTACAACTACCGGTATAAGGGTAGAGGCCCAAAACTCCGCTGGGGATAAAAATCACCACAGGGAAGCACAATGAACAGACGACAAATGTCAATTCAGGAAAGATCCGAAAAGACAGACTGAATCAAGACACGTCCTAACGAGGATATAACTCAAGTAGGAACACCCATCCCAATATATATGTTGGGAGGAAACGGAAGAAACCGTCATCCACGATGGTATATCTCAGTGGGGAACCGCAGAAGGAAAGGCAGACACTTTCTGCTTATGGGGTGACTCTATATGGAGAGATTTAACACCCGACATCTGCTTAGGAAGATCTATAAAGATCTATATCACCATAGCAGGGAATAACAAACAAGGGATATATGGCAAAAATACAACATGAATATCTGAATGTTTCATGAATATGCATGAATATGCGTGATTTATGTTTGATGAATGCTGACAAAACAGACATTTCTAACACAACAGGTCCAGGAATCAAACGTCCGGTATTACACTTCCCGGGGAAAACCAACTGGAAAGCCAATTCTGCTGGAGATCTACATGCCATAAAGCAAAGATTTGCGGGTACTGCTGGGAAGCAGAAGCAAAAGAATCAGAGATATCTGGAGAATACCAAATCTCTGAGCGATGGATCAGCGATCACCCCAACTATGGCACAGAAAGTCACAACGGGCAAAACAGCCACCAAGACGAATCTGTCGGGGAACAAGAGAATCTCAAAGTCCTGCAGGGGATCCTAGCAAACACTGCTATGGAAACGGATCCAACATAACTCCATTGGGGAACAACCCACTGAGGGAGCAAAGGTCACCCGGATAGAGTTTGGCTGCACAAGCAACTCTACTGGGGATATCATCAACTACTCTCTTGGGGAACAAACCACCGAGGAAGGAAAGCACCAAACAAGTAGATTCTGCAACAAACCACTCTGCTCGGGGCGAACACACATCTGATGGATCACATCAGCAGATTCTGCAACAAAATCCGCTCTACTAAGGATCGAAAAGTAATCAGGAAATCAATACAATCTCTGGATGACGGAGCTATCAACCGACCATACCGGGGATTGAAAGAGGTTCAACAGGCAATACTGCCACAACAACCGCTCTGCAGACAAATGCTGGAGAAAGTTGGATGAAAATACCGGGATATCAACCCAATCAACCACGGAGTAGGAAAATAAATCCTGCTCTGCTGAGAATAACAACCATTCTGATAGAGAGAAAGTAAACAACTCCGCTCGCGACTGCGCTGGGAAGGAGTGACAACAACTCTGCTTGCGACTTCGATGGGGATGTCAATAACAGCTCTACTGTGCCAAGGAGACAAATAAAGTCTGGGGATAGCGATCCACTGGAGAAAGTGGCGAGGCACCAAGGTGGCAAACCATCAACTGCCGAATCTTCCACAAGGAAAGCATTCATGCTGGGGAAAACTGCTGTTGGAGAAAACTGAGTCTTCAACAACACTCTGCTTGGGGAACAACCCCACCAACAACTCGACTTGCAATTATGCTGGCAACTCACTTGGGGAGAAATACGGGACACGGGGATATCAACCCACTAACCACAAATTTGCTGAACACCTGAGCAATCAAGCCGGAGAGAGACTACTGCTGGAGAACAGACTGAGTCTTCAATACACTCCTGCTTGGGGGAGTCAAAATCCACAGAAGCTCTGCTTAGGGAACAACCTCAACAACCAAATCTCTGCTTAGGGGACAACCCCAACAATCAAATCTGGAGAAGAAGGATACAAACCAAACCAGGAGTACGAACAAATGTCTTACCTGTTGGAAACCATGCCACCCTTGGGAGAGCACTGAGAAATTCTTTGAGTATCCTTTTATCATTGTGAATGTTCACTTTGTTTAAAACAATAATCTTTGAAAAATTTTGTTTTTAAAACAATGATATTTTTATCAATCAAAACATGCAAAACATTTGTTGAGTTGAAACAAATAAGAGTGCAAATAATTGGATAAAAGCTCAAATTTATTTGATGGAATGGTAGTCTGCAAATGGCAAGACTCCATAGATCTGTACAAATTTGAAATCAGTGATATATATTGGAAGAGGGCTACATTGAACATAATGATCCTTTCTCTACCAATTTGAATCTCGATGTATTCGAAGCTTCAGCTGACGACGAATCGAGAATCCTCTGACGAAAAGACAGCTGGTGAAACAGAAAGTCTTGTCAGGATGCAGTTACTTGCCTGATCCCTAATTTTTGCCTAGATTACCCCAGGGTGAGGTACTCAATCTAGCGGGATGCAAATATTCTCTTTTTTTCTTTTTCAAGTCTCTAATTTTTGCCTGGATTACCCTTGCGGGTTTTCCACCGAGACGCTCATTTTTG
Organism: Lathyrus oleraceus; assembly: GCF_024323335.1. Classification (NCBI taxonomy): domain Eukaryota; kingdom Viridiplantae; phylum Streptophyta; class Magnoliopsida; order Fabales; family Fabaceae; genus Lathyrus; species Lathyrus oleraceus. The sequence goes on from NC_066583.1 coordinate 620,827,802, forward strand.
CCTAAGCCGCCCTTTCGGGTTTTCAGCTTAGCAAGCTATTCTGTTTTTCATTTGCATATACTTTTTTTTTCTAGGCAAAGTATCTCTTGACTGCATCTGAATTCACAGGACGAGTGAAATCCTCCCCATCCATTGTTGTAAGCATCAAAGCACCGCCTGAAAAGGCTCTCTTAACAACATATGGACCCTCGTAGTTTGGAGTCCACTTGCCCCTGGAATCGGGAACAAAAGACAAAACTTTCTTGAGCACGAGGTCACCTTCTCGGAACACACGAGGCTTGACCTTCTTATCGAATGCTTTCTTCATTCTCTGCTGATATAACTGACCATGACACATGGCAGTCAATCGCTTCTCTTCAATCAGATTCAACTGGTCATAACGACTCTGAATTCATTCAGCATCAGTCAACTAGGGACTTGAGGGTATCATTCTTCTTTTTTCTCTTAAAAAAAAATTCCTGATTTTCATTTTATTCTGATTTTTCACCCTCTCCTTTTTTTTTTTTTTTTTTTTTTACATTACATTTGTAATGCCCCAGTTTGACTGTTTTGCTGATTCTCATGATACAGCTGAATGAGCTTCTTTCGTGCTCAAGAAGGCGGGTACTCTCATCAGGAATCCCCTTCAACATCATCTTCCTCTGCCTCGAATACAAGGAATTCAAATTTGGGAGATGGCGTTGGATCATTATGTTCAATGGGTTTAGAAATCCCTGCATAATGATTTTGGATAACGAAAAGCTTTTGTATTTAAACAAGCAAATCATTTATGCAGATGAAAAAGCTGTTTTCTTGTTTTTCAGGTTTTTTGTGATCATTGATTTCATGCAAAAGCAAAAAGTGAAAACAAATGGAAAAACAAATGTTTAACAATGCATTAATTGGATGAAAACATCATTGTATTAAATGCTGCCAACAATGTCATCACTTCTCCTTTTGGCATGGGAGAAGGGTTTTAAACAAAAGTGAACAATTACTCTGACTTATGGATGACCGTAGGAACCTCCACAGCGACCCAATTGTGGCAGACACCACCAGGTATGACAAAATTGTTCAGATCTTCTGCGTCCTCTTCCAAGATAGCAGCAGCTTCTTCTTCAGGTTGATCAGCATGGATTAATCCTCCACTCGTGAACATACCTTGCTCATTATATGCCCCAGAACAAATAGCCAATGCTAGCCCGGGATTGGTTAACCATGAATAAATCCATCAACAGTACATAGTCTGGCAAATATCTCTCTGAGTTCATAATTCTCTTGCTCAGGATGATCCATCAATCTGGCAGAGTTGGCTCTGGTATAGTACCGGCGAAGTGCGTCTCCAAAATAAATGAAGATCGCAGGGTCAGACCACAGGGCGGGAGACCGGAACAAAACACCCGCTTATGCAAATGATGCATGAAGTGTTTGTGCATATGCTTGTTTTTATTTCAAAGGAACTAGAGGGTTTTATTTGCAAACTTTGAAATATTTAAGCATTTTGATCATATATGAGAATATCTCATCAGATATATCAGGTGAAAAAAATTCCCCGGTTTTTCCATGTTTGAAATTTTTTTGCAAATAAACTCCTTTGAGTTCCCTGAAAATTTTCTTTTTCTGATGACATGAAATGTGGATGAATGCATGAATGTATGGATGCAACAATCACACTCAAGGATCAAGCAGAGCACACCAAACAAAGGTCATGGGAAAGCTCAATGTATCCCTAATATCAATCATCCATTTTGGTGGATTTAGGTTTTCACCTTATCGACACCCAAGTTCCATTGATATTAACGGTACATGAACCGGCTCTAACATCCTTAATATCAATCATCCATTTTGGTAGATTTAGGTTTTACACCTTATCAATACCCAAGTTCCATTGATATTAACGATGTTTGAACGACTCAACCACGAATCACGGGTTTGCTGAGAGTCACGAGCATGGAGTTTCGGTTAAGAACCACCCAAAGGGAGTGTACTAGGGTTCAAACCTGCCAGACATGTTCTATCAGAGGTTCCCATAATCATCGTCCCATCTCTCGGATATTATCGGAGGAACGAATACTCGTATTCCAAAAATATTCTCAAGAGAGACTCTTATGAGTGTAGTATCGCGTAACAATCGCATTAGAACTTACATCTGAACGACCTCCGCACTACGTCCTAAAAATAGGCCAAGATGAGTTTGGTAAACTAAGGTCCTTGGCTTCTAAGGCACATGATTGAAAGAATAATGCCTAACCACAAATAACTTGTGTGACATTATTAATCCAACATGACCTCCACCAAGTGAATGGACTCGCAAGTCAACTGGCTAAGGAATACTCCACACCAATCGACAAGACTATGCCATTCTCCTATCCTAGAGTGCACTCGAGTTCGGGTATAGAACTCATCTCACAGAGATCGCCAAAGCAAACAACATTTGTATATCAAGCAATTCAAACATTACAATCAATACAGTTATCCCAAATTGTACAAAAATATGTCAAATAACAAATAACAATATAGCACAACAAGGGTGAAAAGTAGGCAATACCACCAAGGAATAGATTTATCCCCAGCAGAGTCGCCATTTTTCTGTAGCGGTGTATTCGTTACTATATGATCTATTGATTAAATCATAAGCAAAGTATACAATAACATAGAGTCGCCACCGCACTTTTATTTATCCAAAGGACTGGCTAAAAAGCGAACAAAAGCCTAAGAAGTTTTACTCGTAGAAAACTAATGAAAAGATCAGAGATCGGGGTAAGGGGTAAATTACGTAATGGGAAGGTGTTAGGCACCCAATGCGTCCTAGGTACTCCTAGGGAGCCCTTTTCACACTTTGTTGTTTGAAAATTATTATTTGTCATGACATAAGTATTGTGCAAACATGATTGGGATGATGAGAAAAGAATGTACAAATTAATTATTTTTGTGTTTGGATGGATAATCATTGCCTACGTACCTTTACAGGATCAAAACCTCGTAGTTCGGCTAAAAACTTCCAAAAGTTAGTGGATTCAATTTTAAAACATAAGCTCTAAGGTCTTACGTTACCCATGGGAGAAAACTCAACCTTAAGAAACAACAAGTCCACCATGTGAGAAAAGCTTCAACTTGCTAGAGAGGGGTTAACCCTATAATAAGCAAGGAAGACTTACAATTCAATCAACTAAGGACAAATAGGTGAGATTAATATCAACCAACTAGGGTAAATCAAACCTATAACTAATGTATGAAACTTAACAAACATGGACAAAGCCACAAAATCATTTGAATGGGTGAAGTTATTTGGATTATTTACAAAAAGGTCAACGTATGATTAAAGTCAATTCAAAATGAAGTATTTACAAAAAATGAAGTTTGGAAAATCATGGACTTAAGGTACAAGTTTCTAATTTGAAAAGAAGTGAGAATGTTTGCACAACACATATATACAAGTTTTGAAACATGTGTGAAAAGTTTAGGACACAATGGGGTGAATGGAATAGAAGAGTGAATGTAAAACTTCTTAGGAGGGTCCACCTCTTGAAATCATATAGAAGATGATTCAAGTGGGTCCTTAGGAATAGGCTACAAATGAGCAATAATCTGAACATAATAACAGATGAAAGTCAATAAAAGCGGATACTGGATGCCACTCAATGGTCTTATACCTGTCTCCTAAAACAAGTAAGGATATCAGAAGCCACTCTATGGACTTACACTAATCTCCGTCAGAATAAAACAAAAAAAGCAAAACAGGGAAATCAACTGCCAATCCATCTGGACTTATGTTAACCTCCACAGTATGATCCTAGGAATACAAATGCCACATCACAGGGACTTACAATGAATCCTCACATACAACAACAATGCTCAAACAAAGAGCAAAGAAGATATGAGTGACCAATGAGGTCTTACACTCTATCTCTTCCATGTCATAGGAACAAAAGCCAATCAGTATGGACTTACAATTGTCCTCAATGGGAAAACATCAATGTCACAAGGACAAAAGAACTGATCATGCACTGATGGCAAACAAAGATGATAAATGCACAACGGCAATCAATGATAGTAAATGCACAATGGCAATCAAGTAATCATGTATAAATGAATCAAGTAATCAATCACATAAATTCAAGTAGCACACACTATAACCATTCAATGAGGCTCAAGCAAAAGGGTAAGGCATTAAAGCCAACTGTAATAGGGTTAAAGTTGCTCTTAACCTTGCCATTGAGGGGCTAAGGTGAAGCAGATGAAAGGATATGAGGGGTGTGCCTCATCACTCTTATCTCTGGTCAGAGAGAGTATTGAATATCAGAAGGTGTGGGAGTTCAGAAAGTAGGAACTCTCTCCACATTTTAGACTCGATAGATCTTGGGTTTGGATCTCAATGCTACAACCATGTAATGGGAGCAAGGAGAAGACTCACAGAATAGTGGGAGATAGGCTACGTATCTCTTATATCCACCAATTGCCTTTTAAAAGGACTTTTCCTGCTTGGGACAAATATAAACAATCACAAACATTGCCTCTTAAGGAGGACTTCAGACAGTTTGCCCGGCCAAATAACAGGCCGGGTCTCCAGACTACATGAAGAATAGAGAGTCTACCTCAATGCAAATTGCTATTTAAGCAAAGCAATGCAAGTTCTTAAGAGAACTGAGCAACTAAGGGTACCTGAAATCAGTCAAATATAATCAGCATCCCAACATAAACAAAGCAACAACAATAAGAATCAATCAACAATCAAACAATGATGTGCATAGCACCAAGTCCATGTGAACCAAGCACCCTACAACACAAACAAATTAGTATACAATGATCAAAGTAAACAACTCAATTATGAATCAACCTCCTTAAGGCATTAGCTTTTTAACCTGAAAAGTCAAAGTCAAGCTCAAACATAAGTAACAAGACCACTAGGCCAAGCCTAGGGTCCAAAGGAGGGAAAAATCTTAAAACAGCAAGTAAAACATGATCAAAGTCAAGATGATTCCAATAAGAAGAGATCCCAATTGGTCTCATATCCAAACTATGCACTAATTTTATTTTATGCACGAATTAAGGCAAAGTAAGCAATGTTGAATCACATATGAACAACCAGAATGATTACATCCAAAAAAATATCAAAACAGCACAGTAAATTCCACAAAAATTATATCCTTAACAGAGGACATTCAACAAGCTACATATCAATTTTCATGCCATTTGGACTAGTGGAGCTATGTCAATTAAATCAACATGTCAAGGCATGGAAAAATCAACCTAAACTAGGTCACAAAATGTACACCAACTTCAATCAAATGGTAAACAGTGATATTAAATGGGAAAAGGATGGGACCAAAACCAAGTGAAAGCTATACATGTTAGAAACTACTCCACCAAGTTTCATATTCATAGGGTTAGGGATGAGGATTTGGCGACATATGTAAAAATGTTACACAAGCAAAGCCCTAAAAATGCTAAGCAGCAAACAAAAATTCTAATCAAATAGAAAATAGATCAATTAAATCCACAAAAATTCATGTTGAAATTTAACATGTCAAAGGTATCTCATGCAAAAAATCAGAACCATAGGCCTAATGGAAGCATGGAAAAATAATTCATGAACATTGCATAGCATAGTGTGACACATATTGTCACACTCAAGTTAATTAAATCATATCTAATAAACCAGAGGTCCAAAAATTACAAATCATATGTCAAAATCTCCAGGAGAGGGTCAAGAATCATCATATGAATTTTCATCCAATTTGGAGCTAGCATGACTATTTTATGATTAAAATGGTAAAACACATAAAAATAGCACACATGACAAAGATCCCTAAACCAATCTAAAAAATTACCAGGCACAACTTATATCACTATGCCTAAAAAATTCTAGAGAAAAAATGGGATCTAACAAAAAAAGTCCCAAATTATTTGGACTAAGTATGATTAATCCATGATTTTTAGAAGTTTTGTAATGTTTATGAAATAATTATTTAAATGGATTTATGTGGATTTAATTAATTAATTATTCGCTGATGGCATTTCCGTAATAACCGAGCCAGGGCCAAAACGGTGTCGTGGCATTTTAATGCGGTGGCTGCACGTGATTTGCTGGATCCGGCGGGAAACAGGATTTTCAAACGAAATCGCGCCAGCATGGATCAAACGCGACATTTCCAGAATTCTGCAGCTTCTTCGCATGCGTTCTTCATCACCATCCTTCCAGATTCGGTTATGGCCATTCTTCCACCAAATTAAGCAAATCATATACCGTTGTAACCGTCACGCAACGTAGAACATGAATCTAGCGAGTAATCGACCTAACTCTAAACATACTTCATGGATCGAGCCAAAACCGTTTAGCATAGCAAAATTCAAATCGCAATAACTCGTTCAATTCATCATGGAAATTCAAGATCTGAAGTTCTGCATGATCTACACACTAAGACCTACAAGATCCATATCATTATTTCAAGAATTAGGATCATCGAATTTTCACCTTGTTGATTATGCAGAACTGTAATTGAGCTTCTTGAGGTCTGAAAGTGTGAAACAGTACTTCTACAAGGATGAAGAAGGTGTATGGATGCAAAGAAATGGCTCAGCAATGCACGATTCTCCTTGGATTTCCGACTGCCATGTGAGTGAGCTTCTTCAACAGCTGCGATTTTTGGCCTGGATTATGCACAATTTCGCTGCAATTCAACACAACAATGCTTGCATATGAATGTTAGAACAAGAAGTGAGCAAGAACAATCAAGAAGTTTGATGAAAAATCAGAAAAAGTTTTGAGAGGATTTGAGAGAAAAATGAGAATTTGTGATTTTGATCTGAAAAAAAATGATTAGTGTCCTGAGTTTCTGTTATAATTAAGTTTATATACTAATGCCTAATCCAACTCATAATCATGCTTAAGCCAAAAAATGATAATTAGTGAAATATGCTTATATGTGCAATTTGGCATTTTTGCCCTTGGAGAGTTAGAAGCAATGGAATAGTAATTTTTCACTTTGGACAAGTCACAATTGGCATTTAGAAGCTATTGGAATTGGTCCCATGCCAAAATTCCAAATATTTTGAAAGTTGGACCGTTTTGCCCTTGGTTTTTAATTAGTGCACTTGAAAAATGACCTTTTTACGTGAATGCTTTTGGCAAAAAGTGGTGATGGATTATGAAAGTACATATCAAATTTGGTTTGCTCAAAGAAGAACCATCCAATGTGGACATTCCATGTGCAAGTTATGCCACTTTGAATTCGGGCATTTTCTGAAATTGATCTGACCATATCTTGACAACCACACATGGGAATTGAGTGTTCTCGAACTTTTTGGAATGGTGAGAACAAGATCTTCAACTTTCATGTTGGACAAATTTTGATTTGAAGCTTGTATGATGAAGTAATTTTGGGGAGAAAAACTTTCCCTTTTTGGCAGGTGAGAATTATAGGTCATTTCCAATTTTGGAAACTTTTTGTCTGACTTCAAATCTTTCAACCTTGATCTTTGAAATGCCAAATGAGACTTGTATAGACATGAATGAGGTCTTTCTAACCATCTCACACCTTCCAATCCCTGATTAAATGCACAGTTGACCACAGTTGACTTTTGTTGACTAGGCCAAGTTCTGATGAATTCCAAGCCTCTTTCTCTTGAGATCTTGATTCCAAATGATATCACATGTTATATGAACTCTTTATGAATGATCATGGTGTTCAAATTCTTCAAGAATGGCCACCATCTATTGCTCAATGCTTGATTTGACTGATTGACTGATGATTGCTTCAGCTGCAAGAAACAAGGTTAGATGACAATATTTTTGTACTTTTGGTTAGTAAACATATGAAAAGCAATGATATACAAATGCAATACATGCTTGGTGATCAAGAACCACACTCACAAGGTATCCCACCCACTAGGAGGGAAGCTAGGGCATGCAATGATCCTTGAGGCCATGATATGATATGATATGAGCCATGAGGGATCTTAGGGGAAAAATTGGGGTCTTACAGATAGTAGTTACTTCGTCTTGAAGAAAGCCTACACACCGCACCTTCATGGGGAAACACCATGTAAAAGGCTATGTCAAAGAGAAGCCAAAATGTCGTCCTTGAGCTGACTGGATATAGAAGATACGAATCTTTGAAGTCTAAAAATCACCAAAACAAAAAGGAGAGTTAGACTCATCCTCAAAGCCTCGAAAGAGGAGGGGCATCCATGCTTCTCTGCAAGACCAAGTAGAGAAAAAACTGACAATGAACTCGCAGAAGCACTTTATATGTGCCTGCATTTCAGACAGTATAATACCAAAGTCATTGGAGAAACCTCCTAAGTTGGGTGAATACAATGAGAAACGAGATCCTGGAGAACACGTACAACTCGTCAATAACCTATTAAACTACTTTCACGTTGATTAAGCTTCCAAATGTAAAAAAATTGTATTAACCATGATTGGATTGGCCATACTATTTTAGTTCAACACTCTCCCGGACAAGAGCATTGAATTATGGACTAATTTGTGCAAAAGATTCTCAACACACTTCACATCCTGGAATAGACAATCAATGACAGTAGCTTCCTTAAGCTAGATTACGCAAGAAAATAAAGAGATTTTTCGGTCTTACATCGTCTGTTGCCCACAAGTGGTCGTGAAAGTTAGGGAGTTAAAGAGGGGCACAAATGTTGGATATTCTAGAACGGCCTACTGCAGGATAATCCCTTCATGAAGGAGTTGTTTAATAAGGATCAACCAATCATCAACCTCAAAGGAAAGATGAACACCCGGTTCGACAACCCAGTTGTTGCCGATGCCAATTCTAGTTGCCTGGAGGGGAAGGATTCTTATCGGAAGAAAGATAAATCTGATCGAATACTGCATGGTCGGTATGATAAGTATCCTCCTTTGAATGCATCATGGGAAAATATTTATCAAGAGTGTGCTAACACAGAGTTTTAAAAGGGAGGAATCAGAATCCCATTTCCCATCATAGAATCATCCCAAACGGACAAGACAGAGTACTGCCACTTCCATAAGGACCATGATCATGACACTAATGACTTTATACATCAAAAAGACGCCATTAAAGGGCTAATAAAAAAGGGCCTATTTTTTTAATACGTTAAATGAAGAAGAGAGGGAGATAAGATTCGTCCAAGAGTAAGTCCCCCTCAAAAGCTGAAGATGTTGGTACTAGTGGGGAGGATAAGGAAGCCAGTAAAAGGAAGCGCCATTATATTGCCTCAATCACTATAAGGGAGCCCCGGAATACATCCCTTTCAAGGGGACAATAAAGAGAAAGATCGTCGATATGTTGGCCATCCTTAAGAAGGATGGAGGCACATCAACCAAAATCCCTGACTAACCAATGCTCAGGTTTCGGGATTGCGAGAAAATCAAGGGAACTCCAAATGAAAATTTCCCTTAGTTATAACAACTAAAATCAGGTATTTCGACCTCTCTTGAATTCTGATTGATGGTCGTAGCTTGTGTGACATCATGTACTCTAAGGTGTTTGAAAATATGGGCCTCGTGAGCTGAATTTTATGGTCGTATGATGGCTCAAATTTGTAAGTGTTAAATGGTATGAAGACTCGTCCCTGGGGGTAAGTCGAGATGGTGATATTTGTAGGAGATGGGAAAGACGTCTAATTCGTCAACTCACAGTTCTTAGTTGTCCCTTGCAAAAATGATTATAATTAATTTTAGGAAGACCCTTCACAACCACTCTAGACGTCGTGGCCTCACCGATCCACATCAAGCTTAAATTTCACAACCTTTATAATGAACTGGCCATAGTCAATGTTGATCTGAAAGGAGGTAAAAGGATCTATCAAGCGCTCTAGCAGGATCAAATAGAGAACAAGGCCATGGAAATCAATGTGACGTACCTAACTGGCCAGCTCGGGAGCATGAACATCCGACCTCTCAGAAGTCGCTGATCAATCAAAATGGAGGACAACAAGATAAATGGTGCCAGCTAGTACACCTGGTTATGTTTTTAAATTTGTATTTTATGTTATTTGTTGAAAAATCAAATATTGTTACAACTTTGAATTCACATTTGACCTTTTCCCATGAACAACCCCAAAGATGTCCAATAAACTTCAAGGGAATACTTCAAAAGTTTTCATGAATCCCGAAGCAATGTACTTGGGATCAAACACGTATATATCAAACAGGTAAAAACAACACCATAGTTATTTCATTTCAATTATATGTTACATCAAACAGTGAAAAAAAGGGAAGGATGGTTAGCCCAAAAGGGAGACGACCCTCCTATATTTGAGCATATGGTCTAGCCAAATCTTGTCCCTCAAAACACGCAGAGGATGGTAAAAATGCTCCACCTACTGCAATAAATTCTCAAAGAACTCTAAAATAGTTGTGAGACTAGAAGTGGTGCACTCAGTTAAACATTAAGCCGACAAAGCATTCTCAAAATGTGGAGCTTCTAGATCTATTTAAACTGTGGGAATGGATGACTGAGTAGACTTCGAAGTAGCACAGGGAGAAGGTAGATATTTTTCCTTCCTTGTAACATCCCTCACCAAAACAGTTACTCGGTCAACAAGAGAGCTAGGAAGATTGAGAGGGCCCAAAGAACAATCTACCCCAATGAGAATATCATAAGCTTTTTGTATTTCATACAGGTATGCATCCCACTGAAGCATCAGGCCGTACACATATTCTTATAGTGGATGCTTATCCTTTCTATCTTGATCGAACATGAAGGCTTCCCAATGGCCAACCCCGCCAATGGACAGTGCACTAGAAGCGTGTCGGTGTAATGCCCCAAACTAAACAGTTCCTCGTCAAGAGCATGCCCAATCAGGCTGGCCTGATAAGAACGATCGTCCTCTGAGGGACATGATCAATGATCTCTTAGAAGGTGAAATATTAGCCCCACCAATGAAATATTAGCCCCATCAAGAACAATTTTTTTATTTTGTACCTTTCTTATTAAAATGGTATTCATTCTGACAGTGTGTTCTCAATTAGTGTTTTGACCTTATCATCAGTTTTGCTTCTCAATGTACCTCTATTGGAGGCATCAAGAAACATACGCATAAGAGTTACTAGTTTGCTAAAGAAGTGTGTTAATTATTCCATGGAGTTCATGGTATGGTTTGGAGAAACAAAACAAAAAAATTGAAATCACACCTTATGCCTTGTTGAAAATATCAACAATCCTCGACAACGACGCCAAAAACATGATGAAAATTTACTAGAAAGTGTACTAGCGTTGTAATCTAAGTAATAAAATAAATTTGTCTCCATAGGGATTGCGAATTTAGAACAATCTATGTTTTGCGGTAATTAATAAAAACAGTAAACTTGGGTTTTTTTCGGTTGTTTGGTCAAAAACACAAGAGATAAGTTTTAATAACAATGATGACAAATGAGACAATATCTTATTATCAAAATCTTCTATTTCTACTTGATTGATGAAACGTACGTTAATAGACATGCAATGACTACAAAGTTATACGACATATTACACTCAATCCCTTGGTGTACAACTCACTAATCTAGGCGTAAGTTCCCCGATGCCTCAAGCCAATTGTACCGTCAGACTAGGCAACAAAGTGCGTTAGTCCCTAAGTCACAATTCTCAATTATCCTATTCGTAGTCAATTAGAGAATTCAACAGTTATAGTAGTTAATATAAATAACCCTAGGGGCAGTAGTCACTACTTATCAAAATCAAATCGAATATCATAACAAACAATAGGTAATGACCATAATATATAATTGAATAATAATAGAGAGTCAAGACAATTACATTAACGTCATCCGATCATGTGTTCCAATCAAATACAAATAGTTTCATCATAAAATAAGATCTAACATAAGAGAAGTCTAGCTACTCATGTTGAAATTAATCAATATCATAAATGTAGAATCGAAGATCATGAAAAATCACTGAAGAATAAGCTCTTCAATGGCTCTAATGGCCTCCACAGGCTCCAAAGTTGTCCAAATCCGTCATTTTCTCTCTAGGAAATCGAACCCCCTTTTTGTTCTCCACTTTTTCCTATTAAAACCCCAAAAAGTGTGTCAGGAAAGCATCCTAATGTGGCCGCATTGAGGAGCAACGCGACTGCGTTGCGTAATGATAGAAAAAAAAGTTGGTGTGTTCTTAAGTGGCGTGGGCGCGTTAATTCCATTGGATACAACGTGTTTTTATATCCTTTTTTCACACTAAGTCCTTTTCTTCACCCTTTGTCAAATTTCCATGCATTTTCCATACGTTTGCTTCTTACTTGCTCTTTTTTAGTCTGATTTGTCCGATTTTTCTTGCTACATGACGTGCAATGACAACAGCTCATCACATTGCCATGCAAAAACAAAGGCTTACGGGAAATTGTTTTGGACCGAACATAATTGTCTTCGATTGACCACTCAGAGGGAGTCATAATTTGTTTAGAGTGCTAGCAGTCCAAGGAAACTACCATATAGAAGAGCGCAAGCGATCTAGATCCAAGATCTATCTGACGACTCCTCGCACCACATGCCTAACAAATAGAAGATTGTTATAACCACCCCAATATATAAAAGAGAAATGCGAAGAATTTAGGTACACAATTTCAAATTCAATTTCCATTCACTCTTCTTCCTCGCATACCAACTTGAATGTTGGAGTGTGAACCTTGCAGGTCATCCCCTTATCCACTACGTCGGAAGCTCAGATCACTGTTATCCATCGCAACCACCAATTCACTAATCAATTATGATTCCGCCAACCGAACTGTGGGGGAAATGATCTTTCGAGATACACAAAATATTGGACTTTCTTTGGTGGTATAAAATATGATTCAAATTATCAGACAAGTTTAGGCGGATATGGTGGAACAAGAGCAAAATCTCACGCCATATGTATTTAAGCAATAGAAAAAGAAAATTTTCAAATTAGTAAGTGTCGGTCAACCTTACGACACTCATTTAAATGATTTTCTTTCTCACATGTCATTATGAAGTGTCTTTATTATTAGAACGTGATATATATCATAAATAGTATTCTTGTGCGGACAAGCTTATAAATTATAATCATTCGATTGCATTTTTCACATGGTATATTGTACTTCTTTAGGGATAAATTAGATCTCAATTGTTATAAATGTTTGTAGTGTTTTTTCTTCCGAAAACATAATCCCTCTTATACATACTTTTTTTTAAAAATATTTATGAGTTATGACCATATCTAATCTTTTCTCAATCCAAAGTTGTTTTAAATTTAAATTTAAATAATAATAATAATAATAATATTAATATTAATATTAATAGCCTATTTGAATAAATAACTTATTTATAGCGTAGAGCATAAGTGCTTATATAAAAACACTTATGCAAAAGCTGGCATAAATTATTTTTCTAACAAAAGAAAAAATTAATAAATTATTTTTATGTGTTATAAATCATCTTTATAAGTTATTTTTGAGAACTAATAAATATAAATTATAAATAATTATAAATAATATTATAAATTGTTTTAATAAACTTTTTAAAATGTGTCACAAAACTTATAGCGTAAGATAAATTCAAACAAATCAATCTAAATAAGCTATAATAATAATAATAATAATAATAATAATAATAATAATTTGTTAAAAATAATAATAACAATAATAATAATTTGTTAAAAAATAATAATATATGAAATGTATATGCATCTCGCACGCTAACTTTTTTATTTGATTTCATGATCAATATTTTTATATGGCTTTTTGATCACTTTAGATTTACAACTACTCAAAAACGAAAAACATTCCTTTCCATAAAAGAAAAACAGTAAGCATTGCAATGCGCGTGCCGCATGACTCATCCATACACTTAAGCACTTATTTTATTTATAAGTTTATTTATCTGATTAGAAAAATGTGAAGTTGATGGTTTCTCCGTGTGGCAACTCATGATTCATACATGTTTTTGATTTTCATGAGATTTTTTCTTCTTTATGGAAAGAATGGTCAATCATAATATTGTTGACTAGAAATCTATAATATATTATGGCTCATTTTCTTTATTCTCTTAAAAAAACAATACTAGTCAAATCCCTTGGGCATTTGTGACTCTTTAGAATCTCATAAAGTATAGATCAATTTTTAAAAAATTAGGCATTTCTAATGAACAGCTCAATCCTATGGTTTTTAGTCTGCCCAACCAAGTGATTTGTAGTCCTTATTTGCATGGTAAAGAGGGCTTTAAGCCGCTACAAATAATTCAATATTTTATTATCACTAAAAGCAACAAAGCAATCAAGCTCCAAACCTTAAAAAATGCAACATGCTCTCATTGTGGATTAAATCATCCCTTCAAATCAATTTTGAGATGTGTTATTTGTATATAAAAAAATTTGTACACTATATGTTTAGTTAATTTGGAATTTGAGATTTTCTCAACATCAAAAATCTCAAAAATCTGAATTGAATCAAAGACACATTTATTTTTCATGCATCAAATCTTCCGCAAAAAAAAATATAACATCGAGGATACATTGCTCAACAATGGTTTAATGTAAATTTCATCACAATCTATCGTTAAAGATGTGAATAAGTCAGATGGACAAGAGCATACGGTTTAATCTACATATCTAGGTTAGATCAAATTCTTTTAAAATAAAAAAATACTTAAACCTTTTTATAAGTTTGTGTAGCTAAAAATGTTAGGCCATATACTATAAAAAAAAGTCTTTTAAGTCTATCAAACCAGTATAATTAAATAAAAATGAATAATTTTATTGTTATTATATTGTATTTTGTATTTTGTATTAAAATATAAAAATAAGACTTAATTATCTTGAAGAACTTATAAAAATAAATTGAAAAACCCCTTATGAATAATGTCATAACTTGTTGTTATAAGTTATTTTCATAAATTCTCTCAAAAAAATAGTATCACAAAAGTTATGCTAATAGGTAAACTCGAATGGATAAATAAAAACAAATATTTAATCTCATTGATATTTTAATTCATTGGTCTATTTAACATTAGTTGACTTTATTATTTACAAATGTTCAAACGTATTAGAATTTTAAATAGGCTAGTAAGTCATTCAAATATTTAAAATGACCAGACTCAAACCTAAACATAAGTCTATGATTGACTACATGTCAGATTTAAAATTTATATTTTTTAACATGTCAGGCTCGGACTTGATAAAGCCTAACTCGGTCTAACATATTCTCACATTTATCCATCACGATGAGGTATTACAAATTTGTATAATTGGTCATATAAACATATATATGGGTATAAATTAAATCAATTTATATAAACATTTAAGAGGGGAGAAACTAAGTAATTTATAGGCTAAATATTAATATATGTTTTAGTCCCTTAACTTTATTTAATATTCCACTTTACTCCCTCAACTAAAAAATGTTATAAGTTAATCTCTTAACTCCACTTTTGTTATCATATTTGGTCTCTTCAGTCAATTTTTTTGCAAAAAAATATTACGTTATTGTGACAGAAGGTCATTGATACAAATGTGAGTCAAAATATATAGTTAAAAACCAATATACTATTTAAATTGCGAGAATTTTGTTTTCGCAATTTAAATAATGTATCAGTTTTTAACTACATATTCTAACTCAGATTTGTACCAATGGTCTTGCTGTCACGCCACGTCAACAGAATTTAACGTTTTTTTTTCTTGTATAAATTGACGGAATAGATCAAATAGGGTAACATAAGTGAAATTAAATGACTAACTTGTAATGTTTTTTAGTTAAATGACTAAAGCGGAAAATTAAAATTAAATTAATGGAAGTGGTGATTAATTATACTTAATTTATATAAGTTGTGATATCCCAAATATAATTAATAGTAATATTATCAATTAAATTATGATAATTTCTATGGAGTGGCATAAGTATGGTTAGTGGTAAATGGTAAAGAAATTTTGGTATTTTTCTTTAGAAAGATGACATAAGCAAAGAATACAAATAACAAATTCAACAAAAAACTCTTTTTCTTCTCTTTCACTCCCACCAAATCTCAAACTCTCTCATTCACTATTTTCAATTCCTTCCATCAAATCCACTCCAAATCATGAATTAATTGCCAAAAAAAATAAAATTGGAAGAAACAATGAGATTTTCTTTGAGCTCCTCGTATTTTCCTCAAATTTAGCAAAGTCTAAAAATTACCTACACTCTTGAACTTCATCTTCTTCAATTGCATGTGTGAGTTTCCAACGATTTCAAAGATTGCATGCAATTAGACTACAAGAGGTACGAAAAACAATTTTTCTCCCTCTTACATTTCTTGTTGGCCGAGTCACCCTATGAGTGTAGAAAATTGGATTTTTCATTGTCGATTTGGTGGTCATTGGCATGTGTGTAACTAATTTATTTTTCATTGTCGATTTGGTGGTTATTGGCATGTGTGTAACTAATTTGAGTTGTCTCTGGAATTTTACATTTGAAACGGTGAATTTGGAGAACTTCTAAGACTGAGATTGAACATAGGTAACTTCGGACAACTCTTTGGAGTAAATGGTGAGTTACCTTTAGGACTTAATTATGCAACTCAAATGCTAGTGCAATTAATTAGATGATCAATTAGAGCAAATAAACTAGTTCTTTAGTATTCCAAAAAATTTACTTTATAGGTTGTTTGGCATTTGATAGAATGTTCATTACTCAATATTATGATCTTGAATTCTAGAATTCGTATGGTAGATGATGTGTGATATACCACAAGTGTACACTAGTGTTAAGTAGTATAAAAAGATCGAACCCACTGGGAGATATATATGAGTACCAAGTTTTTATTTTAACATTGTTTAGCTAAAGCGATCACAATGTTTGCTTCATTTTAGTACGAAGTGAAATAAAATTTGACAAATAATAAAAAATAGGACACGACTTATCTAAACTCACCCAAGTGACAACATGTCACACATACTTATTCGTTGCATTTGTGCTTTGTGTCTACTTATTATATTGGTGTGTTGTATTTTCTTATTTTATTTATGTGTTCCATATGTTTGTTGCATATATTTGTTAAATATGGTTGTTGCATATGTCTATTGCATCTATTTGTTGTATGTGTGTTACTTTTTTTTATAGACTTAGAGTATGCTTGATTTGCAAAATCATAAGTATTGGACATAACAGTACTAGGCAGTACAAAACATAACAAGACGCTTTTTTTTTGTACTTTACAGTGTTTGATAATCGATGCATTAGAACTTTTTTTATTATACTTTGTTTGATATGTCTATCCATTGAACAAAATAATATAACATTTACTTTGATATTCTTATTGAAATGTATAATAATAATATTTATGAATCAAAATATTAATTAATGAGAAGGAGAAAAGAAAAGGATGAAGAAATATGTGTGTGCGCGTGTGCGTGCGTGTGTAAGAGAGTGAGAGAGAGAGAGTATTTTTTAAGTAAAGATTTTTTTTTAATTATTATTTGTTGATAATTTTTATTTAAAACAAAAGTCATTTCATGATTTAGCAAGGGACAAAATTTTGTGTATTTGTTCGGTCCCTTATCATTTGTTTTGTCTAGTCAAATGATTAATTTGTACATCAAACATGGTATAAAAATAATTGTCTTATCCAATCAGTCTCTCATTTTTTGGAAAATCAAACGCACTCTTAGATTACATCAACATTATCTCTCTCATATTTTCTTGTAATTTACTCTAATTTAAAAGAGGCTTAGCATCCTAAACAAACATAGATCCAAAGGAACTAAACATCCTAAAGGATTGAAAAATATTTCCATTTGTGTATTGTGTTTGCATTTGTTACTTACTTCCAAATATTGTGATGATATCACTACTACAAAAAACACATTTAATCTTGGATGAAGAGTTGATTTAACCTCGATTATAAATGCAATATAACAAAGGGCGTCATGAAAAATCTCCATTATACCCCTCAATTTTAGAATAGCTGAGGAGATAGTTGAAATGATCATTGGTTCGATCCCATCAATAATTTTTTTATATTTTCGAAACTAGCGTCACATAAGTCTCGATTTATGAACAAAACCGAGGGGAAAGATAAATTTATTTTTTAAATACTCATTACATTGTTTATACATAATATAATTAATTAATTTATTGACAAACTACATTGTTTACTGACACGCCACAAGTGCGCGGTTGTGTGAAGTAGTAAAAGATTATCAAACCACAGAGATCAATGGATTGAATACCGAACTTCGTTCTATCGATGTATATCTAGAGTGACCGAAATTTGAGTTTTTGTAAAATAACTTATTTAAAAAGAACTTTCCAGAAAAACATCTTAAATAAAAATCATTTATAATATGATGAAACAAACAGGACTTGGGGTCACGATTCTTACTCTGACATCTCTGTATGATCCAATTCACTTCTATTACGAGAATTATGAAACGACTTATAAAAAATAGATAAATATGGACAACACCTGCTTTTGTCAGCGTGTTACCCTGTTGATGACGAATAATTTGTCTGCTTTCGCACGACCAGATTATTCGTCAAAGATTCGTTATTTTTGCACGACTATAAAAATGACACATTTCTCAATCTCATCCAATGACTTTCATTGTATTGGACTCAATTGTTTAAAAACTTGCGCTCGGATATCATATACTATCAGACTATGATCGGTACATGAGAACTTTTTACTTTTGTACAATGGTTGGGATGAAAGAATTCATGTATTAAAATAAACGTGAATAAAACTCTCGTAATCGACATGTGACTGATCATATGAATAGTCATGATATAACCCTCATGACCCTTAGTCCCTAGTGGACTACTCACTCGTGGTGAGGAACAACATAATCAAAGCAATATTCGAGATTGAAATCAGGATAAACAATTGAAATAGTATAACAATTGTAATGAAAGCGATAAATCGAACCTGGATGACAAGAAATTACTTTAAATTAAACTTGATCCAGTGCTTCAATGGATACTTGAGTACAAAACTTCGAAAAATAAAATACATGAAAATAGAATAAAAAATTGGATGTTTTAAACTCAAGACAAACTATGAATTTTAAATAAAATTCTAAAGGTGGAATAAAATTCATCTGATCAATGCCAATTACACCAAAAAATATTCAGATCCAAAGTTGCAAAAGTCTCAAAACATTAGCAACCGAGTCGGAAAAGGAAATAAAAGATGAAGGGACATGCTTGCCTGCTACGGTCCGTAACAGGCCTCTGGTTCTTGTAAGGGAGAAATTCCTTTTTTTCCCTTTTTTCATGGTTTTGCTCGTTTTGGATCCTCTTTCGTCCCGGATACTTACTAAAGCCTGAAAACATCAAAAACATACTACCAAGCATAAAACATGATAAAATAGAAGTAAATTGGACAAAAAAAGGTAAAATGATGAAGTAAAACAACTAATAAAAACGATGTGAAAACCACTTATCATTTGCACAGAATATTATATTGTTTACACAGAATATTAAAGTAAATTATATATATAACAAATTTTGAATTTAATTCATCATTATCACGGTCAGTGAAGAACAAATATTGGATCTTGGGGAAGATCAAATATTGGATCATCGTTTCATTGATCTTGGGGAAGATCAAATGTTGGATATTTCATGCATTTGTTTCTGATATAAAACAAAAAAAAAGTTAGATAAATAAAATAAATATCCAATTATATGATTGTTTAAGAACACAAATCTTTAACCCAAATAATTGTATGCTATAGCAATACATCATAGATAATTTTTCAGAGCTTCTTTAAGCTTTAAGGTTTTCATGTCAAATGTTTCATTATCAATTTTTGATATTCATAATACTTTTGTAATGTCTTTTAGGTTTTACACGGATCAGTAATGGAAGTGTCTTGAATGTTGATACTCATTAAATGTATGACAAAGATTAGTTTAAGGATGGTGAAGAAACTCAATAAACACGCTTATATTTCCCCTTGGTTATTACTTAAAATCGAGATAAAATGTGTTTTTTTTAAAATAAAAAATACAATAAAATATGTTTCATCCCAATTGTCACATACCTCTCAGTTTTTGTTAAAAATCGAGGGGAGTAATTTTTTTTTAAAATTACATTGTTTACATAGAATATTAAAATACATTGTTTAAACAAATCTATATTTTGACAAGTTTGATTCATCATTATCGATGTTATTCTTAGAACAACAAATCTTTGTTGTTATCCAGATTTTGTTGTATACCATTTGTGCACATTCTTTTCAAGTTCAATGGATTGCATGCATCCAATTTCTGATAAGTTATTTATTCCAACCATGAGAATTTTTTTCTGCACTTGCAATCCATCATAGAGATTTGTTCCAAGATTTCATTATCTTGAGCAAATGTTTTCATGAAAAATGCTTTTACAAGAAAGAGAACAAGATATATAGTGATAGATGTAGAGAGTTTCTTGTAGATTGATATGTTGGTAATATTTTTAGCGTTGTTACTTTATGAATGTAGGACATATATTTGTTGTTGTAGCTAAGCAACTGAACCCCTCGATTTCCTTATAAAATCAAGGGAAAAGTTTTTTCTTTTTTAATTAAAAAATAAAATAAAATAAAGACTTTCCCCTCGGTTTTTAAAAAAAAAGGTAGAATATAACTTGCAAAAAATGGCGAACGATAAAAAATTGAAAGTAACATGTCTTGTTTCTTTTTCACTTTTTTTTTCATTCACCATTTTTTTTGTGCTGCAATTGCTTACAATTTATGACACGTTTAAGAATAAATTTTTCAATGTTGTCAACCGAGAAAATAAATATATTATGGAGTCTTTTATTGATTGACAACATAGGAAAGTTATTTCAAAAATAATACAACATCAACACCACTCTTTGGGATAGATTGCAATGGCAGAAAAATGTATTGTTCAAGATAGAAGAACAACATACAACACATAATATTGTAGATTTTTTCTGTCTTATAATTCATCCCAAAGAATGATGCGTACGAATTTGGAGCAACTACATATAAGTTAGGTGTAAGGTAAAATCTGATTACGAGTGATTTTATAGTAAAATCTAATTATTTAATTCCTCGATTATTATAAAGACCGAAGGAATAAATCATTAATTTACAAATAAAAAATAAAATAAAATAAAATGCACCACTTTTAAAGAAAAACAACATAAACTGCATTTGTTGGGATTCAAAACATGTCCTAAATTATTTTTCTCTTCGATTATATTCAGAAACCGAGAAAATATGTGGTATTTACTTTTAAAAAGAATAAAATATGGGACGTCTTGCTATTATACCTCTTTTTTTTTTGTGAGGTGTAAGTTTTATAATAAAATATATTATTTGTAGTAGTATATTTAGAGAGGGTTTCTTTAAAATAAAAGGAAATTCATAAATTCCATGAGTCTTTTTCTTCTCCAAAAAGTTAATTTTCTAAGATCCAAATTTGTTCATGTGGCTAATATTAATGTACAAGCGCCCCTCTGGTATATGTTCAAAATATACCAACACGCTCTGGTTTTGAGCTTCTAATCACAAATGTCCAAGCAAGTCAAGTCCTACCTCTGGTATTCAATATCTTGGATCATAGTATCTCAATTTTGTAGAAGTACAATATAACTTGCAAGGGTGCTGAAATAATACATATCTTTCAAATGATTAATTCTACAATGGTAATATATCTTCGACAATGTCAACGACTATATTGTTAACATCATACCTTTAAATTTATTAAATGAAATTAATTTTAAATAATAAGGTTAACAATGATGATTTTAGACGGTCCAAAATGAACAACATAAATATTTGAAGATATAATTCAAATATTATTTTAGAAAGGCTATGTACATTATACATAAGATCATATGACTGAAGTCCCTATGAGATGGTTAAGAAAAATATTCTCGAACAAAAAAAGAGAAGAAAGGAAATAGAAATCATGTCCTAAGATAAAATAATATATTAAAAAATCTAAAAACTCATAAAATAACTAAAATGCAAACTATATATCTCTACTAAGAGTTTCACATTGATTCAATTATAGTAGTGATTGCTTTAAGTTCTGATGCACAAGGAATAATGGTTGACTGAGGATTGATACATAATATTAAGTTGTTATTAGAGTTAGAGTTAGAGATTTGAATTACACATATTTCTTGCGTTTATAGTCATTTGGTCATCAAAATTGATGCTTCATTGACAACGATAATGTTGAACCCTCTATCATTTATCTTCTTATTCATAATGTATTTGGGAGTGCTCCCCATCTTGAGGTGACATAGTTATATGCCTTTAGTGACCCTTCATCCTTCCTCTGTGTCAAGACGTGTCTTCATTGTGATTGTTGACCACGTCGTCTTGAAGTTATAGGGTTTGGAAACGGCGATGATTAGCTTTCGACCTTCCGGGGTTGTTCGTTTTAAAGTTTCAAAACTGCATATTGTTTGTTAACCGCTACCAATAGGTATCTAAGTAAACTGTTTCTTCATTTAAAATTTGGCCCCTTCAGGAGTAAGTTGATAAGTATTTGATTTCCTTCTTAGGGTGGATTCACGTTAGAAACTACTAACACTTATAAGTCATCTTCCAAAGGAGGAGGGGTGTGATCCTCGACTACCGAGGGTGGTTAGATCTGAGTTTTTGAGTCAGATGACGAAGCACTAGGACTTTTTTCTCAATGTGGGATCATCTTCACAATAGCAATTTTCACATATTATGGGTATAAGAAGTTATGAGTTGGTTTCCTTCCCCCATTTTCCATTTTTAAAGTTTTAGAAAGTGGTTAGAATGTTATTTCGATTCCCACAAACGACGTCAATGCTTCTTGTGGTAAGGAAGCTTCTTCTCAAAGAAAATAAGGTTATGATAGTCACCAGTCTGAAAATCATTCTCGTCCTAGATCCTCAGTTGATTTGGTGTGGACAGTACCAACACACACTTTGATGCCCAAGTCAATGATTGTCACTTATGAGAGGTATAAATTTTAAGGGATGTTTTTGTGTACCTTAATTTGACGTTTATGATCCTTTTTATAGGGATCTTATTAGGGTTTTTTCACATCAGCGATCCTTAATTTCAATTGTACCATCTAGGATGCCAGTGTTATTATAGAATTTGTTCTTTAATCTGACGTCTCTGCCTTGGTTTCCTGTTTGGATCAAGTGTTTTCTATGGAAGATCTATGTTTGCTTTAAAGATTCTAAAATCTTCTGTTTAGCAACAAATATCAAAATAGATATTTTTCCTCTTGGCATCATCCTTATGACATCATTATTATCACAAATATCTCCACCCTTTGGACTTTATGATTATGTTTAGCTCCTTCTCACTTTTCCATTTTTGGGTCGTTTCTGGGTAGGAACATTAGATATATGGATCATTTAGATCACCATTCTTTTCACATGGATGATACAATTCACGATGATGGCGATTCTTTATCATGTAGTTTGATCCGTGTGATAAAAACTCGTAAAGATAATAGAAAGAATCTTCAAAAAGAGGTAACTATTACTTCCTTTACATGCATAATAAAAATTTATGAGATTGAGTTATTGATATTAATCAAATGTATTTTACTCTTCAATTATGTAAGGTTTATTGAATGAATTAAGTCGACATATTAGAGAAAAGGCAGTCAAAGTAATAACGGAGATATGAGTATCGTAAATCATATTATAAGGGTCATTGTAACATGACTCTTTAATCTTCTTGAATTTATTACTCAAAGTATAAAGGTAAATCTTATTTTATTGAAATGTTTTCATCAAATTATGTATATTTTATTATTTTTTAATTAACATAAAGTAATATTTTTTTTTATAGTTTCTTTCAAAATATGATTGTAATAAAGGGCAACACGATCCAAAGCAGCTCAGAGTCATACATACAAAGTTGAGAGTCCATCTATTTCATCAAATTTGACTTTTCGCCATCAATATAAAAACTGCACAATAAAGTTGAGGTCAACACAAGAGATTATTTCTCATGTTTGGGCTTTCTCTCTATGAGCAACACACCTTGTGAGAGACAAAACATTCAAGAAGAATGAAGAAGAATGAGAAAAAAGATAGGAGAGAATTAGAATTTTTTTAAAACTTTAAAATGTTAAAACTATACAACGGCATGTCCAATTATAGGCGATCAAGGCCCAAGGCCAAAACATACAACCCAAACCGAAAATATACAAAGTTGCAATTTTCCTTCGACACAACAATTATATGTTATATTTGACTCTGTTGAATACAACTAACTCCTACTTCGACTAGGTCAAACACACCTCAGTCGAATACAACTTATTTTATAAAACAATGAACTACAACTTCTAACACACCACCTAATTTATGTTTTCGAGACTTCTCATCCCGATGCTTCTCTTCAACTCATCGAAACCTGGTTTTCTTCAATGGTTAGTATGTTAGATGGTTTCCATTTTGTATTACAACTCTCAAGTTCAAGTTTTCCTATGTTAACTTGATCCTTGAGGAAATGATGACCCATTTCTATGTGCTTACTTCGACTATGACATACTGGATGATTCTTCAAGTCAATAGACAACTTGTTATTGACAAACAACTTCATTTTCTTAGGTTCCATTAACTTGAGTTCTTCGAGCAACATCTCTATCCATGGTGCTTGACATGCTGCATATGATGCAGCCATGTACTTAGCTTCACAAGATGACAAAACCACAATGATTTGCTTCCTTGAGCTCAAAGAGATTGGGGCACCTCCAATCATGAATATGTAATATGTAATACTCTTTTTCTCGTCTTGATCTCCACTGAAATCTGAATCAGTGTAAGTATATACCTCAGCATCAATGTTGGTATTCTTCTGCCTCGACATCAACACACCATGATCAATTGTACCTTTGATGTGTCACACACGCTCTTGAATGCAATAAAATGGCACTCTTGTGTTTTCTCCATGAATCTTCTTAACAATCTGACACTTTCATAAATGTCGGGTATGGTATTGCAAAGATACCTCAATGATCCAGTGATTTGCTTGTACAGTGTTGCACTTACAAACTCATCATTTGTTTCCTTTTCTAACTTTGCTCCAGTCTCCAATAGTGTTATGGATGCATTACAATTTCTCATTTTTAAACTCTTTAAGATGTCTCAATCATACTTTATCTGGCGCATAAGCACTATTTCATTTGTGTCTTTAAACTTCATCTCTAAGAAATATGACAAGTTCCCTATGTCGTACATTTCAAACTCCTACATCAGTTTCGAATTGACTTCTTTTATTTATGCTTCATCGACACCTGTAATAAGCAAATTACCCATGTATAAGCATATGATGACTCGACTAAACCTGCTTGCATTGTTGAAATACACTCTATGTTCCGAGACACATTTTGATAAACTTGCTTCAATCAGAAAGCTATATATTCTCTTATTCCAACACCTTGGGGCTTTCTTCAAACCATAGAGAGCCTTCCTCAATATGTATATCTTCGACTTCTTCCCTTTGATTTAGAACTCTGGTGGTTAACTAACATAGACTTCTTCCAAAGGTCCATTCAAAAATGCTAACTTTACATCTAGTTGGTGTATCTTCCATCCTTTGTATGTTGTAGTCGATATAACAATTCTTATGGTTTTCAGCCTTGCCATAGGTGCATAAACTTCGTCTAAATTAATACCAGTATTTTGCAGTAAACCTCTTGCCACCAGTCTTGCTTTGTGCTTAGAAAACTCACCATTTGGCCTTAGCTCCAACTTTAAAACCCACTTCACATTAATTGGCTTCTTGATTGCTTTTTCGAAAAGTTCTCAGGTCTTGTTCTTCTCGATTTCCTTGAGTTTTTCTTGCATGACTGCTAACCAATTCAAACCATTCATGGCTTAATCCAAATCGTTTGGTTTTGATTTGCCATCATCATTACTTTGTCTATAAAGTCACCATTTGTATCGACTATTTGATCTGTAAATCTTTCATATCCAACTAGCCTTGTGGACTCAATTCTTTCTCTATTTGATATCCTAACATTATGCTCGGGTGGTACTTCATTTCGATTTGTTGTGACATAAGTCTATTGGTCTTCATCAAGCATGGTTGTCAATGTTTCTTGCTCCTATAGAATTGACCCTCGACTCCAATATAACCCTTTACTTTCATCCACTAGAACATTTCAATTGATCACAAGTTATCATCATTTGGTGAATATAGTTTGTAAGAACCAGTCAAATGATAACCTATGAGCACCATAATCTAACTTTGATCATCTATTTTCTTCCTCAATTATTCAGGTACATGTCTGAAGCATATTAATCTAAAGACTCTAAGATGACTACCTTTGGATTTTATCTTGTTCAACCCTCATAAGGTGTGTTCTCGACTATCTTTTTTATTGGACATCTATTTAGAATGTATACTGTTGTCGACTGCTTTACTCCAAAATCTATTTGGAACTTCTTTAGCTTTCAACATGCTCCTAGCCATGTTCAATATACTTCTATTTCTCCACTCAACTATACCATTATGTTGATGTGTATAGGGTCAAATAACCTTATGCTTTATACCTTCACCAGTGCATAATCTTGCAAATTCTCTAGAGGTGTATTCACCTTCACCATTAGTTCTCAGTTTCTCTAATTTGCATCCACTTTGTTTCTTGACATACAATTTAAACTTCTTGAACTGTATGAATACTTCACTCTTCCTTTCAATAAGGTAAATCCACATATATATAGTGAATTCATCTATGAAGGTTAAGAAATAACAGTCACCTTCATTCGACCTTACATCAAAAGTTCCACACACGTCAGAGTGAACAAGCTCTAGATTTTTTCTTGATTTCATGTACAAATCATGTTTGAATACCATCCTATCATGCTTTGCTTTAAAAAATTCCTCACATACTTGACTTGGTTATTTCACTTGAGGTAAGCCATACACAACCTTTTTTGGTTGAGCATACCTAGACCTTTGAAGTTTAAGTGTCCATACATGTGATGTCACAGTCAGTTCATGTCTTCGACAACAGTCGAAGTAAGGCACTGATGGTCAACCATGTTGATCTTAATCTTGAAATTTTTGTTATCTTCCAATGGTGCCTTTAGGATCATCCTTTTTTCCACCATTATACACCTTCATCAGATTTTCTTCCAACTTCTTGTTATACCCTTTGACAAGTAATTGACCTATGCTTATCAAGTTACTTGTCATTGAAGGTACATACAATATGCCAGTAATGATGGATCTATGACCATTCCTCCTCACCACAAATATATTTTCTCTTCCTCTAATGTAACATGCTTTCCATCTACAAACTTGATCACTTCCTTGACTTATTCACCCAACTTGGTAAACCTCTTTTTATTTCCAATCATATGGTTGTTGCATCCTGAATCCATATACCACATGTTGGTTTGCTCATTTTTTGATTGAGTATTTTCCATGAGCAACATATCATCAAAGTCACTTTCTTCAGCATGTGCATATTTCATTTCGTCATCATATTTTTCTCTAGATTCCTTTTTTGTTCTATGATCTCGAGTATAATGACTAAATCTTTAACAATTGTAACACTTCATCTTCTTCATGTCAACTTGCTTCCCTGAATACTTGTTTCGTATGACTTTCTTGATTGAATCAGAGTGATTCTTTGAATTCTTGTTTGACTTCTCATCATTAGCAAGATTCTTTGTTTGTTTCACATTTTCTTTCCCAGATTTCTTGGTGAAGTTTTCTTAAAGTGCGTGTTCAACTACCTTCTTCCCTTTCTGAGTTCCTCTACTTCAGCCTCATCTCATGAGCCTCTAATGAAGCTTGAGGTTCTTCTAACTTCATCTCAGCTAGGTTTTTGGTTTCTTCAATAGTAATCAAAATTTGAAGTCTGATATCTCAACATTTTCTCAATCTTTTTCAAATCACTAGTTGATTCACCACACGCCTTCATTTGGTTTGTTAGCGATACCAGATACATACAAAATTTTAAAACTGACTCATATTATTTTATTTGAGTCATCTCAAATTGCTTTCTCAACGTCTGCAACTTCACCCTCTTCAATTTTTCATCTCCGACGTACACGTTCTTTAACTTGTCCCACGCTCCTTTTGTTGTTTCTTCTTCAATGATCTTCTCAAACACGTTAGGATCCATGCATTGATGGATCAAGAACATAGCTTTTCCATTTTCACTATAACAAACAAGACCTTAGACAGCGCTTTTTTTAGCCTTAGACAGCGCTTTAAAGCGCTGTCTAAACCTCCGCTGCTAAAGGTTTAGACAACGCTTTTTTAAATCTTAAAAGCGCTGTCTAAGCCCCCCCCCCCCCCCCCCCCCCTTAGACAGCGCTTTGGCCAAAAGCGCTTTATAAGACCCTCTTATTTTAAATTTTTTAGGTATACCTTAGACAGCGCTTTTGAAAAGCGCTTTCTAAGCCCCACCCCCCTTAGACAGCGCTTTGGCCAAAAGCGCTTTCTAAGACCCTCCTATTTTAATTTTTTTAGGTATACCTTAGACAGCGCTTTTCAAAAAGCGCTGTCTAAGCCCCCCCCCACCCCCTTAGACAGCGCTTTTACCTAAAGCGCTTTCTAATCCCCCCCTTAGACAGCGCTTTTTACAAAAGTGCTGTCTAAGGTATACCATCAAGAAAAAGGCAGTCAGTGCTACCCAAATCCGAGCTTTAACCCCTTCTGGAGTATTCTGAATGTCAGGAAGAGG
Organism: Lathyrus oleraceus; assembly: GCF_024323335.1. Lineage (NCBI taxonomy): Eukaryota > Viridiplantae > Streptophyta > Magnoliopsida > Fabales > Fabaceae > Lathyrus > Lathyrus oleraceus. Next base: position 620,856,374 of record NC_066583.1, read on the forward strand.
ACGTGTTCCTGTATTGAAAATCATTGTTAATCTTTGCTAGACAAAATCATATTAAATACTAACTCACATCAAGAAACTAAGCAATGCCTACAATCCCCAACTCTCCAAAAATCTAGAACTCTTGGAATATAAGTCGACGAATGGTTTAGATCTTAAACAGACACTATCATCAAAAGTCTTTTTGAAATTTAAGTGCAATATAAATAATCTTTACAACCATGAACGCTAAACCTAAGTTATAGTGGCATAGTCCAGAAACAGTCATCATAGACCTATTTGTGCAATTGGGTGAAAGTTTAGTGAATAAGAAAAATAAGAAGATAAATCAAAAGGGTGCATCAATAAATGCCAAGAAGTCACCAACCTTTAAAGGTATAAGTCCTCTGTAGAGATACCTGCCTCTTCCATTCAGCATCAACAGGTTTGTCTAACATTGGAACGTATTCATCATACCCGGACAAGTTATTAGCAAAGCTTGTCTTTCCTACCACCTTAGCCTGACAAAAACACAAAGTGAATGAGAATCTTAATGTTATACTTTGATTACATCATCGTCGTCTCACAATATCTTTAAATATTGTGGACTGCAACAAACAACAACAACAGCCAAAGCCTTTTTCCACAATATGGAGTCAGCTACGTAGATCAAACAACACCACAATATCCTGTCAAATTAGTTATTCTTATATATCTGAAGCAAATAGAAATTTGTATAACAGATCAAGACTCACTTCCTCACGAACAGGGGTCAACCTAAGGTTCGAATAGCTCTTCCTTGCTTTTGGAGAAGCTATATCTTCAGCTTCTGACCCTGATTCAGCAGTAGATGTATCGCTTCCTTTTACCTGTAGGTGGGAGTAGCATAAGTGAGAGTGATATATGACAAATAGACCATTGAGAAAAATGTGTGAAGCACCAAATTGGCTCCACTTGATCAAGGTAACAATCGGCCATGCAAAGAGTTACCATTGGGTATCGAGGCTTTGCATATGCAATAACCTTCCCATCGCTGTTGAGAACCTTTACTACTTGCCCTGCCCGGCGTGGTTCACCATTGAGAACCATCTACAAAATTTTGCAAACACAATCAACTGTCAGCATATTACAAGTCAGACTGGTATATAGTATAACATTTGCAAATATCTATCAAAAAATCAACCAAGAATAGAATATGACCTTCAATATTTCAGGATTTTTCCATGGCCCTTTATCAGATCTAAGGCAGCCTCCCTCATCTGCACATGAGCAGGTACCTCCAAGAAATTTTGGCAACTCACTTTATAAAGTGCACAATGTGTTAGGTCTGTTAAAGAATGTATTTGTCAAGAGAAAATAAAAACATCATGAAGCCAGTATGTACCTGGCATCAATTACTTCGAGTAGTTTGCTTTGATACTTGTTTCCAAGAAACTAATAATTTCGAACCAAGCATCAAGCAATGTCAGCAATTTATACTATATAATTAAACAGATGAATAAGTGGGATGTCGCGGGTTCGAACCCGCACCCCTGCACCAGATGTCCCTGCACAGCTACCAATTGATTTGGCTTAACGGGACTAATTAGACAGAGTTTTAAATAACTAGAAGATGGAGTTCAACATACATGGATCTTTGAAGTTGTTTTGGGATCAAGAAAAGACTTGACAGTGCTCCACAACAATCTAAATCCAGTGCCGGCATTTATAATAAACATTTGGCAGAGTGTCTGTATCAGCACAAAAAACAACCGGTAATCACTGAACATGGTATATCCCCTTTGGAAATTCCAAGAACTGAGTAACATCAAAAAAATAATAGCAAAAGCAATCTATAGGACATGAGATATCACACCTCAGGGTAATTGTCACCGTCGACCTTCTGCAATCGCATGACGAGATCCCGGGCTGACTTAGTAAAATTCTTAAGCCCCTGATAATTGAATCATAAAATAAAAATGATTTGAATGATTTAGTACTTCCGTTTACAGCTAATGCAAAGATAAATAATTATTGGCAACATACCACTCCTTGAACATCTAAGATTGTGGTGCTTTTTGACTTGCAGGTTGTGATATGCAAACATAAAAGTATTCAATATATTGAACTTTGTTAGTTCCACACGCAAAACATATGAGAAGAATCATAAGAGTAAAGATACAACGACACAAGAATGAAGCAGACCTGCTGTGCCACAACAACATCTTGAGGATCATCAGGCTGAGGAGCAGAAAGAAGTGCTTGCACAGAAAGCAGTGCAGTCTTCAGAGTCAGTGCTGGGCTCCACTGATCTTTTAAGATGTCCAGGCAAATAGCCCCACTTTGGCTGCTGATGTTTGGGTGCCTTCAATGTTGTATGCATTGCAAAATTAATAAACCGAACAGATATTTATTGAACACTAATGCATTTAGTGCCACATTTTCAATGCATAAGTAACTAAATTGCTCATACTATAAATACTAAGATAGAACATAGATTCAATAATCATATGCTACTTCAGGAGCCTGAACACCTAATGACGAGGCAACTGAAACAAGCACGAGAAGCTTAACTGCCAGATTAGTAATCAGGGTGAGATGGTGAAAGAGAAAGATTAACAAAAGATGACATACAAAACTCATCATATCAATATTTTGAGACCAAATACCACACTATAAACAACACTAAATGAAAAGGACCAGCATATTAAGCTTCTCTAGTAGGTTTAGAGGTTACACCGGCATCAATACTCAATAATTAATTCAAGACAGATTGAAACCCTGGCATAAAATGTCAAAACAATTTCTATATCACACATAAATAAAGGATGGTCTTAGAAGAGCTTATCTTCAACCAAACCCAAAATTTTATTATGGGATTACACTATAGATTTCCAGAAAAATAACATGCCAAGTAACAAATGCAATAGTTTTAAACACTAACAAATTAGAACAGTGTGTTTGGTTTGCTTGTATCTTCCCATCTAGTTTCATGTTTTCAAGAATGTCTAAAGGAAATGTTGACATACCAAAATCTTGAAAATAGTAAACAAAGTAGCATTTTTATGGTTGAGTAAAAACATTTCAACTAAAAAAATAAATAAACAATAAACCACTGTAGATATCAATGAAACACAAAGATCCCAATAGATCAGCATCATTAAGGAGAACCCATAGGGTGCAGCAACAGATTTTAGCAGGCCACCAATTCACTGGATTGCACACTTAACACTGCCAATCACATACTCTACCGTCATACTCATGTAAAACTTAACCACTATGTTAAGTAATCCAACAAGATAGAGAACAGAAACAACATATCCATACCAGACTTTGGTTGTAAACTTCATCTTCGGGGGTTCAAATGGGTATCCATCTGCAACAAAAATAACAAAAACGAATCGTCAATGATGATAAAATTTTTCAAAAAGCATTATACTAAACAACAGCCACAATCAATCTTTTACCCAGACCATGAATTGAAAACCCTAGCTAACTCTAATTGAAAAACAATAATTGGGGATAAATAGCAAGAAACCGAATACGAATAGTTTAGTACCGGGTATTGTGATTTCAATCTGAAAAACACCCAAATGTCGAGACACGTACGATTCTTCAAACACGTTCAATGATTGAAACCGAAAAATGGAAGTGTATTCGTGTTCGCTGTTATGGTTTTCGCTGATAGGGTTTCAACGTTCGCAGGAGGGAAAACAAAAGAACAGAGAACGAAAATTGAAATGGAGTCTGAAATTTTATTTTAATTAGACCTTAGACAGCGCTTTTGAGGAAAGCGCTTTCTAAGGTATGCCTTAGACAGCGCTTTCCAAAAGCGCTTTCTAAACCCCCCCTTAGACAGCGCTTTTGGTTTTAATTTTTTTTTTAATTTAAAGACTTTAGACAGCGCTTTATCAAAAGCGCTGACTAAGGTCTATATTTAAAAGCGCTTTCTAAAAGCGCTGTCTAAGGGGGGGTCTTAGACAGCGCTTTTAGAAAGCGCTGTCTAAGACCACCCCTTAGACAGCGCTTTCATTATTTTTTTGGAACATTTTCCGTGTTTTATTTTAATTTTAACCTTAGACAGCGCTTTCTTTTAAAAGCGCTGTCTAAGATGCGCTGTTAAAAGTCATTTTTGGCGTAGTGTTTTCTTTCTTCGTTCCTTGTGCGCAACTTGCTGAACATTGTTCGCATTCTCTTCCAAAGCAGGTACTCCATCATTCATGATTTCAACAACATCTTGAAATCTGAAGATGACCTTCATCTGTGGAACCCATCTCTCGAAGTTCTCCCCTTTGAAAACCAGGAGATTCCCTGGAAATTGTGTTAATGTTGTGTTTCTGTTTGCCATTACAATTTTTCTATGAATCGCAACCGGGCTCGTTGATATTAGTTTGTTGAAATATATGGAACAATTATGGCTTCAAGAAGAATGAAGAAGAAGGATAAAAAATATTTGAGAGAATTAGAAAACCTATTTTAAAACTTGTAAAGCTGATAAACTGTTAAAATGTTAAAACTATACAACGTCATATGCCTATTTATAGGCGATCAAGAAGGCCAAAACATACAAGTCAAACCCAAAATATACAAAGTTATATTTTGACTTCGACATACCAACTATATGATGTATTCGACTCTGTTGAATACAACTGACTTATACTTCGACTAGGTCGGACACACCTCAATCGAATACTATAAAACAATTAATTACAACTTCTCTCTCTCTCTCTCTCTCTCTCTCTCTCTCTATATATATATATATATATATATATATATATATATATATATATATATAAACAACTGTTGTTGTATGTCTTTTAACATAAAAAATACAGCAGTAGAACAACAACAATAGCAAAAATAAAACCAAGAACAATAAGAACTACAACAAGAAAAAGAACAACAAGAACTACAACAAGAAAAAGAACAACAAGAACAAGAACAATAACAACAACAATAACTACAACAACAACAAAAAAAACATCAATAAGAACTAACATTATTAACTTGAATCCATGTTTTCCTTGTCTCATTCAAGTTGGAGAAGAGGTGATGGAGTTCTGAAATTTGCTAATGAAAGAAATGATGTTTCTGAGTTTTGTTTATGAAAGAAATGATATTTTCAAGCTTGATTTAGTGGAGAAATATAGTGTCGTAAATGGAATAAGATGTTTGGAGGTAGAAGATGAAGTTCGTCTAAGTTGGAAGTTCATCTAAGTTTTAGATTTCATGAGGGTCACTAATGGCAATGTCTTGAGCGTTGATACTCACTAAATGGAAGACAAATGTTTGTTTAAGAATTGTGAAAAAACTCTGAATTATCAAAGCCGTTTTATACAAAAGAAAGGATAAGAAACAAAAGAAAAATCACATATACATAGGTACATTTTATAGTGGACAGGTGCAAGAAGTTGCATTTAACAATGGCCCACAAAGATGTAAGGCTCAATGTCTATAATAATGTTATGAAAGTAATTATCAAAGTCGTCTTCAAATGTAATGACTCAGTCACTGAATGAAATACGGAAAATATTCCATTGACGTTATTCGCGTACAAGTCATCTCACAAGAGGAATGAAGACTGTTGACGTTATCTACATGATTTTTGAATGGTCGTAAGGTATTATTTAAAGATTTGGTTTAATTCTTGTTGAACTAAATATTTGTTTTTATGTTATTCACTTAATTAATAAATGTTATAATTAATTATTTTTTTATTGTTCGGTAGTTAAATTAATAACTTTTATTTTTGTTTTAAAATTCAAAAGGTATATAATATATATAATTTGTTAATGCGTGAGATATTTTTAGTAAGGAGAGAAAGAGAGAGTAAAAAAATAAAAATTCTATTATTGAATTATGATTATACAAAATGAATTATAAAATATGTTTATTTGTATACAACTAATTTTTATACTAAGTAATAAACCTTAAACTCAAATTAACTTTGCGTTTAAATCGCACACAACTTGGATTATATTACTTATATCTCAATATATCTTTTATAATTGAAGTTGTCGAACAAACATTAATTAGTTGATCTGAACTATTCACTACGCCAAATAAGGAAAAAGAGGGCGCTTATTTTGGCCTATAACAGCGTTTTTAAGCGCCCTCTAAAGTGGCGCTGGCATAGGTAAAGACAGCGCTTTGTTTTCCTGGAGAAAGCGCTCTCTAAAGTGGCCCTTTAAGGGCCACATTATAGTGCGCTTTCAGAAAAAAGCGCCCTCTGGAGTGGTCCATAAAGGGTCACCTTAGAGGGCGCTTTCTAGACAAAGCGCCCTCTAAAGTTGTCAATGTAAAGTGTTTAGAGGGCGCTTCCTACAGAAAGCGCCCTCTAAAGTGTTAGTTATTTTGAAAAAAATTGTTTGAAAAACAGTGGATATTTAATTGGGAACCTGTTCGCATGCTGCAAAAGTGTAAAATTCATATTGATTTCATCCTTTAATCCAATGTTATACACCATTAATCCATTGATATATACAACATGAATCCATTTATATACAACATTAATCCTCCATATATACAACATTAATATATTGATATTCATGCATGTACAACAACATTCCATACATATATGTACAACAACTACAACCTATATGATTCTATGATCAATAATAAATTGACACAATTCATCCTTCATTTCATCCAAATGAGCTCTTGAGTAAGATTTGTATTCGTCAAAGTACTACAATTAAGAGAATAAAACATATTCGTGATTTAGTAACAAATTAGATGAAATATCCGATAATATTAAAATAAACCCTAAGTTATTATTCCATACCATTTTTGGGATGTCTATACGATTCAACGCAATGATATCTCTCATAAATCTCAATACAAAAAATCCGCAATCGATCGAATTGTTTTGCTGAGGACACTACACAGAAAAACAAACAAACAAACATATATATATATATATATATATATATATATATATATATATATATATATATATATATATATATATATATATATATATATATATATATATATATATATATATATATATATATATATATATTTAATTTCTTACAAACACTATTATAAGCAAAAATAAGAAACTTAATATATACCTGAACTCTGACCCAGGTAATGTCCTTCCAATTACGATAATTCTTTTTCGATCTAAATTTTAGTATTGCCCTAACAAAATAAAAACGTATATTGAGATCAATCTGACAGACATAATTAAATATACAAATACACACGAATATTTAGGGGAATTTCACTTACGCGTCAACCGTCTTCTTCATACTCGGATATTTACTCCAATCACCCGGTAACGAATCGAGATAATACACCATTAGTCTCGAAAGATCCATAGCAACCAACACCCAGTGACCACTGTAAAATAAAACAAAAATTTAGATGCATGAAAATTTTCTACGTAAAAGATATACATAGATTAGAATGAAATTATTAGAAAGAAAATCTAACCCGTTGCCAGAATTAAACGGTAAAAAATACAAACTGGGTGTAGTATTATCGCCGGCCACCATGAATCTATCGACTAGTTCATTCATTACGGATGTTGGATTTTTCGTTATAAACGTTGTGTTGATACGGGAAGCAGCAATAAAATTGAATCGGTTACACAATTCAGTTTCCCGCATCAATGTGTCATACATATACCTTAAATAGAAACATAATAAACATTAGACTACTCATTGAAATGTGTAAATAAATTGTTCAACTAAGTAAATAATAGATTGATCGGAGTACCATATGTATGTATGAATGACAGCGATGCCCAATTCTTCGTGTTCAAAAAGTTGTTGCATGTCCTCCTTTGCAATTAATTCGAAATGAGCAATTCCGAAAACACCTTCATCCATATCTACACTACGGATGGTGCCGTGCATAATATCTGACTCTTCCACCATTTTCTCAAGACGCATCATAATTTGAGATTTTGTCCCGGACGTCGTTGGAATTTCCTTACTAGCTTTGTCCAACATTTGACCGGGAACCTAAAAATATAAATTAAATCATGACTTTTTGTGATGCAACAGAATCGTTGTGTATATAATTCAATGGGTATATATATTTGTACCTCTTTTTGAGATTTAGGATTTGTTTTTGTCCCGGATTTCGTTGGAATATCCTTACCAACTTTTTTCAACATTCGACCGGGAACCTAAAAATTCATATAAATTAAATCATGACTTTTTGTGATGCAACAGAATCGTTGTGTATATAATTCAATGGGTATATATATTTGTACCTCTTTTTGAGATTTAGGATTTGTTTTTGTCCCGGACTTCGTTGGAATATCCTTACCAGCTTTTTTCAACATTCGACCGGGAACCTAAAAATTCATATAAATTAAATCATGACTTTTTGTGATGCAACAGAGTCGTTGCGTATATAATTCAATGGGTATATATATTTGTACCTCTTTTTGAGATGCAACCGACTCGATGCGTCTTGAAATCCCTTTACCAGCTTTATGTGTGGGTCTTGTAGGAGTCTAACATTACCATGTAATAAGGATTGATTAAATATCATAATTGTAGCTGAATTGAAATGTAAATACTAAATATTCATAATCATTTAGAACATATATACCTCGGCATCTGGGAAAATTAGATCTGACGGCCATCCAACAAAGGATCCGACTGCATCTCGCATCAACGTTGTCTCTGAGACAACGTCAGGTAATGGTAGAAGCGCGTCCGTATCTAATACAAGGTCAACCGAAACTTTCATATATCCCACCGGGAGGGGATTATAGTGAAGTAATTCACCCGAAGTGTTGTGCACTTTTCCCTTGCCAACTATGCGATAAGTTGGTGACGATAGATACAGCTGACAAGGTGTAATGCCCTAAACCAATAATAAATATGTTATTGTTAACGTGTATATGTGTCAAGTAAAAAAGTGCTATTTTAATTTCATAATAACATATATAATTACCTCGGGAAATTTCGGTTGACAATTGATACTAGCTCGGTCACTAGTATCTTTTGCCTCGGAACCGCGTCTTTCCTATCTATACCTTGCATTCTCCTTTTGCAGTTCGAGTACTTGTGCCCTTAACTCCGCCAAGGTCTCCATCACCTCTTTGTTGGTAGGATTTTTTATTTTTGGTTTTTTATAAAATGACGACGGAGTCACACCAAAACCCTTACCCCTCACACGACCGGAATACTCAGGAACATTTAGTACTCGACTAAGTAGGCTCCTGCAATCCTGGACCTCGGTTGAAGGTAAGGTTTGGGATAAAGTCTCCTGAAATATTATTAGAGGAGATTAAAAATGAATTATATGTCTAACAAAATTTTCGATATAATTAAAGAAATAATGTTATATATACTTACACATTCGTCATAAACATTTTGAACCGCTTCAACGACAGCCCCATCCTTCCCAACCCGAGCAGCCTTCCACAATACGTGCTCCGGAAGAGATGTTGCGTCACTTTTCTCCTCGGCTAGCTACACATTGAATCAGATTATAAGATCATCAATTATAACATATTGTGACAATGTATAAGCTCATAGCATTTGAATATACTCACAATTCTTTGTTGTAACCGTGCATATCCCGTACGCCCTTTTTTGTACGGATACGCGGGTTTTGATGCCCTTTTCCGATTTTTGTCGCTTACTTCCTGGATAAAAAAGTTTAAGGCATATCAGAACCAAGTAACTTAACAATTGTATAATACCATAATTAATAGACATTACATGGAATTTTTCGTTTCTTCGTTTGGCGACAAAGTTATCCCATTCTTCGGCTGAAATAATCTCCACATACTTCATTGGTCGTTCTGCTTCAACAAATTTTCCTTCCTCATCCTTGAGAAATTTGTTGGACAAAAAGGATCGAAATCCTCGGAGTCTTTTTCCGGCCAATTGAATACAATATTTTTGCCGGCTTTCATCGATGTGAAAGGATCTCTAAAAAACATACACATGGAGTGTGTTATTATAAGTAATATTATAACAATATTTGGTCAACAAATAGTCAACAAAAAAAACATATAACAATATATGGTAAGTACCTGTATCTCGGACCATATTTTTTCTTTGCCAACCTTCAATTCCGGACTTCTCCAATTATCACATGTAATCGGAATATGTTGTCGAACAAGGAAACCAATGTAACTTGCCAACATTGAACCGTTAGGCTCAATTAGTTGGTCTTCAGCACTCCAATGTACTTCGAATTTTTCACCCTTGTCTCTTGCACGAATGATTGACTTCATAACAGTCAATCCTCGTTTGATTTCATTTTCAACATTGTTACGTGATCCACTCGCGTCATGGGTATCGTCTTGGTTACTAGCCATTTTATCTGTAACATAGAAATGATTCAATAAGACCCAAGTAAGACAATGACCATATTCGTGAAGCTACAAAAAAAACACATTCATATACCTTCCATTTCTCTCATGTTACAACAATCTAAACTCTCTCTTTTTTTCATCATTATTGAATACAAACTCACACACACCCACTGCATACAAAAGACCAATGCAAACTTATGGTGTTTGGAACATGAACAAACTTGCATCCATAATCATCAAACTTCCAAGCACAAGCTCAAACACACTCCAAATGACATCAGTTTTCAATCAGAAATAAAAAACCTTACATAACCATACAACATACAACATTCAGTGATCAAAACCATACACAAAAAAATAACAAAAAATGATTTTCAACAAGGTGCTCATGAACACCATATAGTGCTCGTTTCCCCTAAACAACATTAATCAACATAATGCACAAAATGTAAAACTCAGTTTAGAAAATGCCCTAATCAAACACCTGAAAATACAAACTATTGAGACAAATACCTTCAAGGTGACGGTAACGATGGAGAAGAAAGTGAACAGCGACGGTGGACGCAGATAACTCAGTGAACGTGAACGCAGCAGCAGAAAAAGGCGACGGCGACGACGACGGTGAGGGAGGGAGAACGAACGGAGGACGAGAGTAATCGCAGTAGAGAGTAATCGCAGTAGAGAGAAAACCCAGTTACGTAAACGAAATAACATATAGCGAGGGAAAATAAAGAGACATGCAGTATATGTTATAATTTTAATGTTTACTAAAGGGGACCTTAGAGGGCGCTTGTGTAAAAAAAGCGCCCTCTAAAGGGGGCCTAAGAGGGCGCTTCTAAAAGCGCTCTCTAAGGCTTTCCAAAAGCGCCTTATAAACTGGAAATGTACATGGACTTAGAGAGCGCTTTTTTAAAAGCGCACCCTTAGAGGGCGCTTTCATAAACGCGCCCTCTATTGTTGTCCCTCCATTTCCTCATTATTTTTTCGCTTCACTTTAGAGGGCGCTTTGTTACAAAAGCACCCTCTAAAGTGCGCTGTCTATTCCAGTTGTTCGCTCCTTATTTTTTCTCTTCACTTTAGAGTGCGCTTTTGTAATAAAGCGCCCTCTAAGGTGCGCTGTCTATTCCAGTTTTTGGCGTAGTGATTCCTAATTTCTTTCTCAAATTCAGGAATTTGTCGATCTTCAATCCTTTAGTGAAAATGTTGGTCAACTGTGCTTCACTTGAGCAATGTCTCACTTCAAGTTCACCTCAATTTACCTTATTCCTAAGGAAATGAAATCTTGCCTCAATATGCTTACTTCTTTCATCCAGAACTGGATTCTTCATAAGATTTATGGATGACTTATTGTCGATCTGCAGTACCAGGGATTTCTTCACTTCGATCTCAATCTCTTCCAGCACATATCTGATCCAGACTTTCTTGACATGCAACATAGAATCCTGCTATATATTCATCCTCACACAATGATAATGCCACCACATGTTGCTTTCTCAAGCACTATGAGATTGGGAAATACTTGAAATAAATAACTAGTTGTGCTTCTTCAATCTTCCTTATGTCCACACCAATCAACATTTAAATAACAAGTAACCATGGCTTCTTTGCTTTCAGAGTCTCGTCGAAATAGAATTCCATAGTTTATCGATCCTTTTAAGTATCTCAGGATTCTTCTTGTACCCTTCATGTGTGACACTCATGGTTAACTTATGTATATGCTCACTAATCCGACTGAGAAACCTATATCAAGTCGATTGTTGCACACATATCTCTGAGATCTAACAATTTGTTTGAACAAAGTTGCATCGACTTTGTCTTCCTCTCCGTGCTTCTTCAACTTCAAATTTGGTTCGACAAGCGAAGATGCAGAAGTCGAATCATCCATCTTGAATCTCTTGAGTATCTCTTTAACATACTTTATTTGATTTAGCATCATACCTTGCTTTGGCATTTGAAATTCTATGCCTATGAATAAGACAAGTTTCCCAGATCCGACATTTCAAATTCCCTCTTCATTGGCTCTTTGAACTTCGAAAGGTTCTCTAAGCTATTTCCAGTCACTAGCAAGTCATCAAAATATAAGTAGATGGTTGTTATATCTTGTGCCATATCCTTAACATAGACCCCATTATCAGATTTGCATTTGACGAATCCCAATTCGAATAAGTATGAGTCGATCTTCTTGTTCCATGCCATAGGTGTCTGCTTGAGGCCATAGAGCGTTTGTGCAACTTATACACTTTACTTGCTTCCTCCTGTATCACAAACCCAAGAGGTTGTGTGACATAAACTTCTTTGTCTAAGGGACTATTCGAAAATGTTGATTTCACATCTAAATGAAATGTCAACCAACCTTGCTTACATGCCAAGGCGACTACTAGTCGAACAATCTATAATCTTGTTATTGGTGCGTATACTCTAGAGTAGTCGACTCCTACTCTCTAAAGAAAACCTTGAGCTATCAATCTCACCTTATGTCTTGTTATCGATCCATCGGCATTTTGCTTCAACTTGAATACCCATTTCATTTCGACATAGTCGAAATTG